>NW_026705179.1:0-340674 GCF_029867415.1 Vicia villosa
GACTATGTGTCCTAGGATCAATCTAGTCGATCCTGCGAGTAACCAAATCATATTTATTATAGTTTGGAAGACTAGCGGTTGTTTACCGGAAATCACCGTAAACAAGGGGTAAGTGGCTCGTTCTTGAACTTTGTCATTTAAGCATCAATTTTAACATTTCTTGATATCAGATTACTTGTTTTTATGCATTGAATAAAAGCCTTAAGGTTATAGGCATTAATTGTACATATTTGTCATTTAATTTAAATTTGAAGTTTTAGGGTTCTTCACGTTTTCTGGAAAATTAATGAGTTACAGTTAATTTAAATGCATGATTGATACATGGCTGGAATTGTGGTTAAAAGTGCTACAACTTTCATGTTTAAAATTTTGAAAATGATTGAGTTTTGATGAAGATACGATTTCTAGAAAATTATAGTCTTGAGGTTGAAGATGAAGTTCATCTTCTAAACATAAGGACTTGCTTTATAATATTTTAAATTTTTTGCGTTTTAGAACTTGACTACATCGTTACCGTAGTGGTTGAAGCGGGTGATTTAAGTCTTTCCTTGCCTATGGTGTGGGTTCGAATCCCCCCTTTTGCCATTTTGTGTTTTATTTGATTTTCTAAATGCTTCTGGCTTGTTTTGATATTTTAATAAATGGACTGACTCTTTTAACACCATGGGCGCTTGGCCCAGTGGAAAGTCTTTTGAGCTGTAAGGTAGAGGGTGTGGGTTCTAGCCTTGCCAGGTACAAACCCTTTTTTTACCACTTGTTTATTTCACCTTTTTTAATAACTTTGATATTTATTTTTAAATAGTAAAATTAATCATTTTGACCTGAAATTTTACATACTCTTTATTTACCTTGTATATTTCATGAATATAATTTGAAATCCAAAAATATTTATTATTTTAAAATTAAATCAAAAACAAGTATTTATTTGTTTTAAAAGACTTTTAAATCAATTTCTCTTTTAATATTTTCACCAAGTAACTTGTATATACTTTTGTGTGAACCAATTAGGGTTAGGGCAAGCTCCCCTTGAGAGTATTAAGATGTTCCCTTAATTAATTCCCTTAGGGTTTTTGTTTTAATAAACTTTTAAATAATTATGTTTAGGTATACATAAAACCCTAAAACCCTAATCCATGATTCCTTCATCTTTTGATCCCAATGCAATACCATGTTAATATAACTTGTTGCTATGATCACTCCTTGTTCATATACTTGTACATATACTTGTAGACTTACATCCTTGTACATTTATACTTTGGTTATGTTATTATATTTGTATATATACATTGTTTACTAACCCCACATGCATGAGACATTTATCCACCATCACATCATATTCATTCATACATGAAATGATCTTGAGATATGTCATCCTTTTATTCATCAAACTTGAAGGTGTTTTCATGTTGGCTACATTTGTGGTAAAACATACCTGGTTGATATTGTGTTATGTAGGCTGCATATGTGTTAAGATAATACAGGTTTTCCGTTGGATGTCATGTTGGATGTCATGATATCGATATCTAACAGCATAGGCTGTTATATTTTTCTCTTACAAGTTATGTTATGTTTCCTTATTTATCTCGGGCTATATCTTAGGAAATTAACAATTATGAGCTGATTGTATATCAGTAAGAGACCAAGTAATTGGGCATGTTTTTAGCACCTTGAATTTTGGAAATTAGTTTCATATTGTGGAGATATTCTAGGAGCTAATGATTGAAGTCCTAACTTTAAGGAGAATATCTTGGAATGTTTTTAGCAAGCTGCCTTGGGGAATATCGTAGAGATCTTTTAGCAACAGGTTGTTTTGATTTGGTTCTCAACGACATATTAAAGCTTATAAATTTGTTTGTTGAGATATTTTAGGAAACTTGATATTGTTTCCAAGATTTAATGAGTTATTTTCTACAACAATGAGCTTACGGATTTACAAGATATTGGGCAGAAGAATTCTGCTGATTTGTAAGAGCAAATAAAGATGTGATTGAAGGCCCAAGTCCAGTTGGGAATAGGTTATAAATAGGAAGCTTTGTAACCTAGTTAGTAAGCTAGCCGAGTATTGACAAGATGTAGTTTTTAGGGTTAGCCGTGTAAGTGAACCACCTGGGTTGTGGGATGGTCACTGATTTGTGCCTCGAAACCTGTAGGTAAGAAGTTTATTTTACTCACTCAGAAGCTGTAAAACAATGAGTGTAGTTTTGTTCTTGAAGAAAGCTTGTAAGTAACTCCAAGTTATATTTGCTTGTGTATTTAGAATGTTGGTAATTAGGCCTTCGATGTAGTGGCTGAGTTGTTGACTGCTAGACATCATTGCTATGATTGGGAGTGGAATGGAGATATTGCATATCTAGGGAGAACCTAGGTAGAGGGGTCATTGGGTAGTGATTAAGTGAGGAGTTGTAAACTGGTAGTTTAGCTCTGAATTGATACTGCTAATAGTGGACTTCATCCCTGGCTTGGTATGCCCCCAGAGTAGGTTGATTGAACCGATCTGGATGAACAATTTTGTTATGTTCTTTATTTTCTACACTGTGTTATGTATTCCTACTTTGTCTGCTTTCTTAGTGTCAGATCAGATGTCTTGACATCACTTGTGACATCCTGAGTCTGTCATACCAGAATTTCAAAACTTTTATCTTTGAGTTTACACCTTGATATTGTTGAAATCACCCTTGATTGTATCCATGATACACATGTTATCACTCACACACACACACACACACACACTACTTGAGATATTTATCATGAATGATTGCTTAAGATGTTTCCTAAAACTCCAGAGGAATTGGAATGTTATTGACTAAAATTGTCAAGGTACTCACTCTCTTTTCCAAACGCTTTTACTTTGTGCTTAGTATTATTAAAGCTTTTCACCCCCTTGTTTTGGAAATGGTTTTGTATTGTTAAAGCTCAACCTTTTAAATCAACCCTTGATTTTGTATTGTTAAAGCTCAACCAACCTCTTTTTTTAAACTCTAGTCTTGTATTGTTAAAGTTTGGATCCTTTTAAAACATGTTAAGTATTGTTAAAGCTTAGCATTTTAAAAAACCCGTTAAGTATTGTTAAAGCTCAACACCCATAATATTTTTCCTATTGGCTCTTTTATTTTCCTTTTAAGAGGAACTACAAAAGCTATGACTTCCATATTGTTTAAGGGGTATGTGGGCCTAAGATGCGATGACTTATCGAGCTCACTTTTAAAATCTTTTTTTCTCATTCTCCTACTTTATTTAAACAAAAACACCAAAAACAGTTTTATGACAATAACAATGATAATATATATTTCAAAAAGGTTCCTATAGAGTACCGTAGATGTGAAGGGTGATAATACCTTCCCCTTGCATAACCAACCCTCGTACCTAAATCTCTGATAAGTTTATTAGTTATTTTGATTTTAAAAACTTATGTGGGTTTTATTTCACTCTTTCTCCCATTTCAATTGGAAACAATAAAGCGAGGTGGAGACTCTGTTAAAATATCTGAGTTAAGTCAACCAATGGCTCTAGTCTCACAAATTTCACCGCTACAATAGGGATAGATTTGTCATGATTCTTCATTTTTTCGGTTAATCATACCTTCAAAATTAAAACCATCGTTCTTCTTCAGATACTTCTTTTGAACCAAAGTGGGTTATTCAAATTTGGGAGGACATCCAACCTTACCATCAGCCTTCCCTTCAATAAGACCTTCTTTATTAAGTCTAAAACCATTCTCAAGATATGATTCAAACTCCTGAGGCCGATGTTGGACCATCTATTCTGACATCTTATTTAGCCTTTCCTCTTCATACATATTATCTTTATCAATCCCAAGATCTTGCGAACCCCTGATGTCTTCCTCATATATGACCATCTTCATGAGAACTTCATTACCTTTGTTGGTGTCACCAACTTTGATTTTGTAGAAGTTCATCCATGAGTATTTCCTTAGTACCACTTCCTCTTGACCAAGATTGGTAAATTTCCTTAAGCCTTTGATTCTTCCCTTTGCTCTATTGTCGTGGGCTGACTTATCTCTAGCGATGTGTCTGTCATCCTGTTTACCTTGGATTTTGGCAAACAACCGCTAGTCTCTTATTGAAGGTTACTTTGCAGAATCGACTAGTGAATCCTAATACTTTACTTTACATACCCGAAGGGTCCCATTTTTCTTTATCACAGGCACAATTGTAACACCCCGATATCCGCTACACGCATCAACCGTGTCGGCCAACCGAGCATGTCACCAGCTTAATCAATAATCCCCCTAGGTCCGCTTATCGGCTGCCCAAGAAATATTGTTTTTGCCTCCCGCAGGAATCGAACCACGTACCTAGGGGTTAAGTACGTATTCATAGCAATTCCTACTACTTATTGAGCTACAACTCAAGTGGTAGTTGGATTTGCTATGAATACGTACTTAACCCTTAGGTACGTGGTTCGATTCCTGCGAGAAGCAAAAACAATATTTCCTGGGCAGCCGGTAAGTGGACCTAGCGGGGATTATTGATTAAGCTAGTGACATGCTCGGTTGGCCGACACGGTTGATGCGTGTAGCGGATATCAGAGTGTTACAACAATACTTTCTAACAATTCGACATACCTTGCAGTTCATTGAACTTGCTTTTTAGAAGCCTTTTAGTCTCTAGCTTGATTTTTTCCATTATCTCGGGGGCGAACCTCCATGGATTTTGCTTGACCGGATTTTTGCCGAGTCACATGGGTAATTGGTGTTCTTTGACGTTTTGACTAAAACCAAAAATCTCATTATAGTCCCAGGTAAAATAGTCTTTGTATTCTTTTAAAAGTTCAACTAACTTTACCTTCATCTCGAACCCAATCTTCGCACTTATATAGGTTGGTCTTTTGGATTCCCTATTCCCGTGATCCACTTCCTCAAGGGGGTCATGAGCTTGCACTCTAAAACTGGCATGCATTTTGTTAAAACAAACTCAGCAGGATCATGTTGAAGAGAATGCAATTTATTGATTTCAACATGTCGAACAAGATGTCTCAACATGTCTGGTTTGACATCTTAACTGCAGAAGCTGATATTTCAACTAGATCGCGTTTTTAATTGCTATAGTATCTTATGTTCAACTACAGAATATTCTGGATGAATCAATTAGTTGATGTGTTATCGAAGATTGACTCAAATCAAGAGATTTCCACACTTTCTATAATTGGAGATAATTTAGGATAGAAGACCTAGTTTCTTGGAGAACAAGTAGCAGATTTTGGGCAGCCTCTTTGCTGCATTTTTGAAACCCAGTACAGTCAAGTTTAATCCTATTAATAGAAGGGTTGTAACCTAGTTTTATTTGGAACTGGTATTTGTATTTTTAGGGTTCTAGGAATCCATATTTTAGTTGTAAGTTCCGTTTTTCATTCACAAACCTGTTGGTGTTGAATGTTTAATCTCCGAAGCTTTTAAGCAATGGGAGTTTGTGTCAATTCTCATAAGCTGTGAAGTACTGAGAGTTGTGTGTCTTGGAAGAGTGTCTTCCATGTTTTGTTTATTGTATAGTTTGTCACAGGGGTTCTGTGATTAAAGGGATTTGAGGAGGGCCTCATACCTAGGGGGTCTTAGGTAGAAGTCATAGGAAGGGTAGTGATTAAGTAAGAAGTGTGAACGGGGAGTTTGACTTTGATTTGATACTATCAAATATTGGTTTCATCCCTGTCTGTGTAGCCCTCAAAGTAGGAAGTTTGTTTCCGAATTGGGTCAACATATCGCTGTGTTCTTTACTTTATACACTATTTTACCTGCTATCATATACTTGTTCATAACTGTTACAATGCTCAGATATTGTGTCGAGACATCTCATTCAACATCTTATATCTGATACCAAAATTTCAATTGGTATCAGAGCAAGCATCCTGCTCTGCATCTGGGTGAGATCTAAGAGAAGATACTTTTTGTTGCTATGTACAAGGAAGGAGGTTTTGTGAACAGACGACCTGTTCTGATTGGGAACAACTATGACTACTGGAAACCTCGCATGAAGGCATTCCTAAAATATCTTGATAGCAAGGCATGGAAAGCTGTTGTGAAAGGATGGAAACATCTTGTTATTTTGGACGCAAATAAATAGCCCACCTCTACTTTGAAGCTTGAAGGAGATTGGGATGATAAAGAGGACATGCTCGCTCTCGGCAATTTTGAAGCCTTGAATGCTATATTCAACGGTGTTGACAGGAACATCTTTAGATTAGTGAATACATGTGAAGTAGCTAAGGATTCGTGGGAAATTCTCAAAACTGCCCATGAAGGAACATCCAAAGTGAAGATGTCAAGACTTCAGTTGCTCATCACACAATTTTTGAACCTGAGGATGAAGGAGGATGAGAGTATTCATGACTTTCACATGAATGTCCTTGAGATAGCTAATGCATCCAGCGCATTGGCAGAAAAGATGTCAGAAGATAAACTCGTGAGAAAGATGCTCAAGTCTCTCACCAAGAGATTTGACATGAAAGTCACAGCCATAGAAGAAGCTCAAGACATCAACCAATTAAAATTGAATGAGCTAGTTGGATCTCTTCTGATGTTTGAATTGACCATCAATGAAGGATCTGAAAAGAAGAAAAAAAGCATAGCTTTTGTAGCCAATTCTGAAGACGAGAAGGTGGAAGGTGATCTGAATATAGATGAAGAAATGTCCAATGATGTAGCTCTGCTTGGAAAACAATTCAACAGAGTAATGAAACAGTTAGGAAGGAACCAAATATCAAATGTCCAGAACAACTCGTCTGACTCTAGAAGAAGGAAAGATGAAGAAGTGTACAACCAAGGGAAGGGTGTACGGTGTTTTGAATGTGAAGGGTATGGTCACATCAAATATGAAGGCCCTACATTTCTGAAGAAACAGAAGAAGGGGTTGTTTGCAACTTAGTCTGATGAGAACTTTGAGAGTGACTCTGAAGAGGAGACTGCCAAGCATGTGAGAGGCTTGACTGGCAGGTACATGTCTGACGAAGAGAACAAGAAGGATGGAACAAAGAACCTCCTATCTTCTGCTAAGGATTCTGATGAAGAAAGTGAGATTCTAAGTTCAAAGTTTCATGATATGTTTCTATTAATAGAGAGATCAAGTATTGGTTCCAATGAGAAAATTGAATCTAGAAGACAACCTATTATAGGCAAACAATCAGAAACTAAGGAGTTTCGACCAAGGTCAAATCTGAAGATGTCAAGACATATGCCTCAACATCGAAAGTCATCACAAAAAAGGTACAACAATCCTCCTCATAAGCTCGTGCAATGTAATCACTGTAGAAGTTTTGGTCACTCAAGAACCTCATGTTATAAATTGATTGGATATCCCAAACGTGTGTTGCCCCGTCGAGGGAAACGTGATAATTCTGACATGAAGGAAAAGAAAGCCACTTCTCGTGGAACATATGTAAAAACTATGTTGTATGACATGAGCCATACCAAGTATAAGAGAGAATCCATGTGTATGAAGGCTGAAGGGTCCAGTGGAAAGAATGATGTTGATACAGTGTCCGACAACCTTTCGAAGGTCGGCATTAGGAGCTATGCAAGGAAGAATCCTGAGGATATTCAATCTATATATCGTGGGATTCAAAAAGAAGAGATTTGTAGTTCAACCAGGTCTAAAGGGTTGATAAACTCCACAAATATGGTCTTCATTGACTTTGTCAGAGAAGAGAACACCCTAAGACAATTGTAGTCCCAATTGCTGTGAGTAATGCTGAAGAGTCTTCAACATCTGAACCTGACATAAAAAACTCAAGAGAAATTGCTGAAGTCGAAGAAACTCAGTTAGCTGTCAAAGAATCAGTTTTAGAAATAATAGATGATAACTCTCTAGAAGAAAGGATAGAAGATCTTAGTCAAGAAGCTGTCACCACAAGGAAAACTTTGTCAAGCACAAGTTATGTTAAAAATTATGTGGATGAAGTTGTGACTAGTAAACTCAGGATTAATGATCTGGAAGCTGAATTGAGTCAGCACAAGAGGGTTAAGGCTTGGAATCTGACTCCAGAATATGATGAGATGCATGTCATAAGCAATCAAGACCTTGCATCCAAGGATAAGGGAAGTCTTGTTGCAGTGGAGAATCCTCATGACGAAGGACTTGATTTTGGTGAGAACCAAGGTTTAATGGCCTGCGATATAATGTTGACTGAATCACAAGTCAATCATGAACATAGATAGAAGGGAGTCGAAAAGATGTCGGAAGGAATGATCCAACATCTAGTGAAACAAGTGCAGATGGGTTGTGATATGAGTTTTGTGAAAGGAGTAGCTCACTCTCTAGAAGAGCAAGATGAACGGATAGAAGACTCAACTCCTCTTTGCCAAAGCAGATATGCAAAAGATGCTGTGTGGAGACTATGTCTGGAAAATAACAGCCATCAAGAAGTTTTTGTCTTCATTTTCCTAAAGTTCTCTAAAGATGAAGAAGTAAGAAGTATTTATCAGAATCTGTACCACAACATGTCTAAAAGGTTTCCATATCTCTCTGTAAACAGATCACATATGTTCTTTACAATATGTGGTTGTGTTAAAAGTCCAGAAGAAAAGAAGATGTATCACCGGAATCAAGTCAAAGGCGTTCTGAAGACAGTACTAAGTTCAGACAAAGTACTATATTCAGGGTCAACTCTGGTAGAATTTCATGGTGAAAATCATACTAGAAGTGCGGCAGATAGAAGTCACACCTCCTGGCTTAGTGAAGAGCAAGACTGTGACTCCATGAATAAAGGTGCATGTATTCAACAGGTGATGTATAATAAGAATGTCCCATCAAATGTTGGGACATTGTCATTTGAAAACTCAAGTGCTCTTAATATTTCCAATAATCCTAGTCAATCTAGGGTGATCAAGCACATGAATAAAGGACATCAACTCAGCATTGGTACTGAGAAGGTCAGGCTGGGAACACTAGAAGATGATACTTTAATAGAGGGTAATACTGCAAGAGAGCTTGCTGATGGTCTTCCTAATGCTCATCTCAGGGGAGAACCTGGGGTCTGCATCCCCGAAGAATTATAGCAATTACTCCAGGAGTTGCATCTACTAATGAAGAAGCTAAAGATGCTGCTCAACAGGGTACAGTCTCTGCTGGTACCACTCAAGAAGATGGAGTGTTTGTTGTTGGTGTTGGTACATGAATGTTGGTCGTGTAATTTTGTTTGGATCGGCTCTATGATCCTTTTTATTTTGGTTTAAGATTTTGTAAGGGTTAAACGGCTAATACATTTTATTTTTTTGTTGCTTTGGATCTTAGGTCCCTATTCCTTTCTGCAATTGTCACTTTATGGCTAAAAAGGGGGGGTAGTAGTAGTTTCGTTTCATTTTTTTGTTTTGCCTTAGATGTCTGGTTTTGGGCTGTGTCTTTCTTTTAGGTAGTTTTTGGATTGTTAGAGACATTTATTTTCTGGGTTGGGTAGTTAGTTGCATAGTTTAAGTTAGTGTTGTGTCAAGGGGGAGAGTCCTTGTTGTTCTCTCTTCTGTGTCGTGTCGTGTCGTGTTAAGGAGGAGTTATTCTCTCTTTCTAGTGTGTGTGTGTTGGTAACTTTTGAGGGGGAGCTGTTCTGAAAGTTCTACTTTATGCTAACCCCTAGTGCTTTGTTTTCCGCTGCTGTATTTCTGCTGACAGGTTTATTGGTTATTTTAGCCAAAATGTGCAAAAGGGGGAGATTGTTGTTTCTCTAAATATGGCATGCATTTTTTTAAAAACAAACTCAGCAGGATCATGTTGAAGAGAACGCGGTTTACTATTTCAACATGTCGAACAAGATGTCTCAACATGTCTGGTTTGACATCTTAACTGCAGGAGCTGATATTTCAAGTGGATTGTGTTTTTAATTGCTACAATATCTTATGTTCAGCTACAAAATATTCTGGATGAATCAATTAGCTGATGTGTTATCCAAGATTGACTCAAATCAAGAGATTTCCACACTTTCTATAATTGGAGATAATTTAGAAAAGTTTGGATTGAAGACCTAGTTTCTTGGAGAACAAGTAGCATATTTTGGGCAGCCTCTTTGCCGCGTTTTTGAAGCCCAGTCTAGTCAAGTTTAATCCTATAAATAGAAGGGCTTTAACCTAGTTTTATTTGGAACTGATATTTGTATTTTTAGGGTTCTAGGAATCCTTAATTTGGTTGTAAGTTCCTTTTTTCATTCACAAAACTGTAGGTGTTAAATATTTGATCTCTGAAGCTTTTAAGCAATGGGAGTATGTGTCAATTCTCATAAGCTGTGAAGTATTGAGAGTTGTGTGTCTTGGAAGAGTGTCTTCCGTGTTTTGTTTATTGTGAAGTTTGTCACAGGGGTTATGTGATTAAAGGGATTTGAGGAGGGCCTCATACCTATGGGGTATTAGGTAGAAGTTATAGGAAGGGTAGTGATTAAGTGAGAAGTGTGAACGGGGAGTTTGACTTCAAATTGATACTATTGAATATTGGTATCATCCCGGGCTTGGTAGCCCCCAATGTAGGAAGGTTGTTTCCGAACTGGGTCGACATATTGTTGTGTTCTTTACTTTCTGCACTATTTTACCTACTGTCATATACTTGTTCATAACTGTTACAGTGCTCAGATATTGTGTCGTGACATCTCATTCGACATCTTATATCTGATACCAGAATTTCATTTATCATCATATATGCAGTCGAACATAGGATTTTCTGTATCTTCACCATGTCCTTGTGGGCCATTCTCGTTATTCTCGACTATGGCCTCCAAATCCAGCTCTTGTACTTTTTCGGCCTCCAAGGCCGCTTTAACTCTATTTTCAGCCAAGTAGGCAGAAATTCAAGCCAAATACATTGACTCAGCAGTTGTTGCTATCGACTACTGTCCACCCTGAATGTGGATTTTCTGCCTTTAATGGGTCATCTGGATTCAAATACTGGGATATACTCTCGTCTGGGGAGTAAACCTCTTGCGCCTCATAACAAGGCGCCACATTAGATAGGTGTTGGTCGAAGTGTTTTCGTCCAACTTTGTTGACATAAGCTTTATAATAACTTTGGTTAGCTTCGATATTTTCCACAATGCCGTCTTGCCGCCAAATAACAATCCTCTAGTTAAGAGTGGATGGGACTGCGCCAATACCATGTATCCATTCTCTCCCCAACAAGAGGTTAAAGTTTTCTTTTGAAGTAATCACCATAAATATAGTTGACCTGGTAGTGGTACCGACAGCCAAATCCACTTGTATAACCCCAAGTATATAACTAGTTTTCCCTTCATTGTTAGAGAGAACCATGTTGTGAGGCTTTAGATCTCTGTCAGACTTACCTAATTTCAGAAGTAGCGAATGAGACATCAAGTTCAGAGCAGCCCCACAATTGACAAAGACTTTGTTAACAACCATACCATCTACCTTAGCCCTGATGAAAAGTGATTTTAGATGATACATCATTCCATGGTCTGGCATTTCAAAAATAGCCCTTTGTTCTTCGACTACACCATTACCCATCACATAGTAACATAATGGTTTCTCATTAGTTGCCTCATCTTGGACAAAATCATCTTCGGCTTCCGAGACTTCTCACACCCTAACATACTCTGCAGGTAAGACTAAAATAATCCCACAATCAATTATCAGTTCATCAGAATCAACATTGAAATTATCATCAACCAGTTCCTCATCAGGTCCAGATTTATATTCAGGTTCTTTTCCAGAATTTTGGGTATTTTCTGGAGTATCCTCATGAATGCCTTTATTTCTCCCAAGAAGTGTTATTCCTGTAGCCAGACGCTCGTTGGCTATCTTTTTCTGCTCTTCATTCAACTTCCTAGAATAGGGCTTCTTCTTGGAAGACAACTCAAAGTTATTATAGTTGTAAGTAGACCCCTCTTTCCAAGCTTTTTGGTTCCTCTGATAGCGTCTCCATTGTGTCCTTGTCATGGGATTTTTTCCTTTGTAGTTTGGGGACACACAACATAACCTTTCGACCTTTAACCACTCTTTAGATTTTCAGCACTTGCTTCTAACTCTAGTATTTTCCATTTCAGGCGCTTTCCACCTTGATGGTTGACAGGTTGGATCCACTTCCCTTGAGTAGCGTCTGATGGGGGACAGAAGTGAAATTCTGGTAAGACAGACCCCAGATGTCATATACGATGTTGTGACATCTGGTCTGTCATCAGCTTGGCTGAGGCAGTACATACAGATCCCTCAATTATTTATTACATCTAACATCCAGAAGTCTGGAAGTGTTGGGATCCCATATCAGTTCAGTTAACATTAACAAATCTGCTTAGCAGAGATTCTGTGTTAGCACAGTCATTAAATCACACACTGATGTCGTGCACGATGTTATGACATCCAAACTGAACTTACAAATAAACAATGCAGAAACATAAACAACACAACAGAATTGTTCACCCAGTTCGGTTCAATCAACCTACTCTGGGGGCATACCAAGCCAGGGATGAAGTCCACTATTAGCAGTATCAATTCAGAGCTAAACTCCCAGTTTACAACTCCTCACTTAATCACTACCCAATGACCCTTCTACCTAGGTTCTCCCTAGATATGGAATATCTCCATTCCACTCCCAATCATAGCAATGATGTCTAGCAGTCAACAACTCAGCCACTGCATCGACGGCTTAATTACCAACATTCAAAGCACACAAATAAACATATCTTAGAGTTGCTTCAAAGCTTCCTCCAAGCACACAACTCCACTCATTGCTTTACAACTTCTGAGTGAATAAAACAAACCTCTTACCTACAGGCTTCGAGGCACAAATCAGTGACCTTCCCACAAACCGGGAGGTTCACCTACACGGCTAACCCTAATGGTTACATCTTTCTAAACGACGGCTAGCTTAGTAAACTAGGTTACAAAGTTTCCTATTTATAACCTATTCCCAACTGGACTTGGGCTTACAACCGCATCATTATTTGCTGTTACAAATCACAGAAAACTTTCTGCTAAAAACAAGGTCTTCAATCATAAGTTTCCTAATTTATCTTCATAATTGGAAACTGCATAATTCTCCAATATTCTAATCTTGATTCTCTTGATCTCTAAACCTGCGCCACATAGGATTGCATAATATTCCATAGAATATCTTGATGTTGTACCTGTTCTGCATAAATCACAGCAAACAGTATTCTTCACTTCAATTCTTCACAGCAAACAGTACACTGATGTCATGACATCGAGCATGACATCCAACTCACAGCATGTATTAGCTTACACAACCAGAACTTGGATAACCTTTAACACTATACACCACATACCATGACCTTAGTCAAGACAACAAAATACACATGAATGTTTTACCACAAAATGCAGCCAATCAAAACATCTACAATCTCCCCCTTTGGCAAATTTTTGGCTAAAACATCTTGTCATCACAGCAGCACAAAAACAACTAGCAAACTACCAGTTATGCAGAATTGCTAAAGCACATCAAAACATCAGACCTGCTGAATAAGTTCCACAAGCTACACTACCACATACCATGAATAGAAATAACTTGTTCAATATGATCTGGGGTGACAATCTCTTCTCCCCCTGTTTGGCCATAAATGTTGCCAAAGCAACGTACAGCTCCCCCTTAAAAGTTACTCTGCATGACATGACCACGACACACACAAAAAAACACCATCTGATAATCTTTAGATACCACTTCGCCACCAGCTTGATTAGAATACAGTAAGTCACCCACAATGGGAGATCTATATTACAAGATGCACTCTTTCATAGATAGCTCATAACTTCTACCACAAGCTCCAAGAGGTGAATAGAAAACACCTCCTTTTTGTCTTCAACTTATTACTCTTCTGCCCAAAAGTAATTTGTCTAAGACTATCCTCAAGAATAATCAGCTGCCATATGTTGATTATCTTGATCCTTCGAACCCACTTCTGAGATGAACCAAATGTCAACACATTGTGTTTTAACATCTAGCTGTTGAATTCAGCTCCTTCTTCTGCCACTTGAAAGAACTTCCTCCCTTTACAGAACCAGAGTTCAATGCTCTCATAGACCTGATTGTGAAACCAAGTTTGAGTACGCAACCTCCATCCTGCAGTTATGCAGTTATGTCATCCAAGCTCACACTTTTATGAATCCCTGCTTCTTTTCCAACAACATCAGACACTCTGATGCATGAGTCATCAGAAGGACTAGTTAGAGACTAATCCTCTAGCTGTACCAAGGATGCCACTTCCTTGAGCAAAGCTATTTCCATGATGTCAAGAATACTGCCACTTGTTCTTGACTTCACAGTGTGCATTAGCCAATGCACTTCCTTACCTAGATCAGAAATAAACTGATCCAAGTAACCACCATCAAGATTATGATGTCTTCTTCTTCTTGTGCACTCCAAAGCTGAACATGTTTCTTGCCAGGAAACTTTTTTCAGTGATCATATGCTTCTGCTGCCACCAAAGAGATAGATCTTAAAACAATTGCACTATCCTTCCTATACATGGTCTTGAAGAAGAGATGTTCCAACATCTTTAAGAACATCAGTTATCTTGAACTTCCAAGGATAATCAATTAAATACTTGTACTTTGCATAAATAACAATTGATCTTAAATCCTTTCCCAGTTAGATTCACCCTTAGGAAAGAGAGAGATGAATCTTTCCTTACAAATGTGTCACACAACAACCAGAACCCATGTGACACCGTTCAATAGCCAACTAAACACAAGGCTGAATCAGACGTGGGGAGGTTAACCAAATCTCCCCCTCAAACAAGCAATCATGGAAACTCCACACAGCTTATCCATGCATTGTACATAAAAGTCTCATTATACAACACCCCTACTAGAGGCAACTAACTCCATGAGTTATACCTATACATACTTCATACACCAGTTGAGGATACTATACTTACATAAACCATGGTTAACAGAGATACCATGCAGCGGAAAACAACTAAAATTTATCCTCAATAAACCTCAGGCCTAAAACAATAACCTTTGCATCAGTCAGCTACACATCATTCATGATTAAGGGATAATATATGCCATATCTCAACAAGGTTTCTGGAACAGATTCACTTATGACATAACTCCTGAAAATACCTCAGATTCCACACAGTAATCTGACTCCCTTGAATCATCACACAATATTCAAAACCATATTTCACTATGCACGATACACAGTATTCAGTTTTCAACACTAACTGTTCTATGGTTAAGAAAACAATTCACACATCTGGCTCCTTTGATCAAAAGGACATACCAGATACAAGCTCATCTTTGGATTTTCATAGAGGTCTTGAAAAGAAAACCTGAATGAATCCTTTCACTTACACTGAGCTCTTCTTCCAACTCCCATAAGCTTATGCCTGAAATAAACTAACATTTGGGATGGAAGGTTCAATTGATTGTATTCTGACCAATCAACACAAAAAGCAGATGTCTCCTCTTCCAGATCAGGAGTAGGTTCCAAACAAATGTACTCACACTACATAAGTTTAGCACCAGAACATCTGTTCTTCAACTGGTAGCTGCATACCAGTATGCCATCAATTCCTTCTTCTTGGAACACATAATTCTTGACAATCTTGAAGATCATCAAACAACTTTGCAGATGAATATGAGGAACACTGATCATTTGAACTTCTTCAACCTCAATAACCATGCCTTTATGAGTGGACTTGAGAAAAGATTTCAAGTATCTTTGACACTTGTACTAAAGTTGAGAACAATCTGCTACAAATTCTGTTGAAAACCATATAACCCTAGAGATCTTCTTTCAAAGATAGGATTATGCATCAGATGCTATGCAGCAGAAAATAGCCATATATCAACAGAGATTACACAATGCTTACTCCCAGAACCAGTTGTAAGCATGACATCCAAGAATTGCAGCTGAGCAATTCAACAATATGCTTGTTTCTTCTTCAAGCAACACAACAAGACCTAACCAATATTCTGACCAGAAAGAAACAGATAAGCACAAAGAATACCTTATCATTAACTTCACTCCCGCATGAAGGTTTTGACAATCTTCTTCTCTGTACCCTGCTATATGCTGAATAAAACACCCCAAATTCTTCACTCTCGCACGAATCATTTGGATATCAGTAACACCATCTTCCCTTGCCAAGAGAATACACCTGTTATGGTCAGTTTGGTCCAGTCTACCACACATAGGTCCATCCTCCACTTCTAGGGACCATTCAATATGAACATGAATGTTCAAACAATCAACTACCTCCAACAACCAGAAAGTATCTCCCATGGATCTCATCCAGAAACAGACAGGATGCCTGCTCTGATACCAATTGAAATTCTAGTAAGACAGACCCCAGATGTCATATACGATGTTGTGACATCTGGTCTGTCATCAGCTTGGCTGAGGCAGTACATACAGATCCCTCAATTATTTATTACATCTAACATCCAGAAGTCTGGAAGTGTTGGGATCCCATATCAGTTCAGTTAACATTAACAAATCTGCTTAGCAGAGATTCTGTGTTAGCACAGTCATTAAATCACACACTGATGTCGTGCACGATGTTATGACATCCAAACTGAACTTACAAATAAACAATGCAGAAACATAAACAACACAACAGAATTGTTCACCCATTTCGGTTCAATCAACCTACTCTGGGGGCATACCAAGCCAGGGATGAAGTCCACTATTAGCAGTATCAATTCAGAGCTAAACTCCCAGTTTACAACTCCTCACTTAATCACTACCCAATGACCCTTCTACCTAGGTTCTCCCTAGATATGGAATATCTCCATTCCACTCCCAATCATAGCAATGATGTCTAGCAGTCAACAACTCAGCCACTGCATCGACGGCTTAATTACCAACATTCAAAGCACACAAATAAACATATCTTAGAGTTGCTTCAAAGCTTCCTCCAAGCACACAACTCCACTCATTGCTTTACAACTTCTGAGTGAATAAAACAAACCTCTTACCTACAGGCTTCGAGGCACAAATCAGTGACCTTCCCACAAACCGGGAGGTTCACCTACACGGCTAACCCTAATGGTTACATCTTTCTAAACGACGGCTAGCTTAGTAAACTAGGTTACAAAGTTTCCTATTTATAACCTATTCCCAACTGGACTTGGGCTTACAACCGCATCATTATTTGCTGTTACAAATCACAGAAAACTTTCTGCTAAAAACAAGGTCTTCAATCATAAGTTTCCTAATTTATCTTCATAATTGGAAACTGCATAATTCTCCAATATTCTAATCTTGATTCTCTTGATCTCTAAACCTGCGCCACATAGGATTGCATAATATTCCATAGAATATCTTGATGTTGTACCTGTTCTGCATAAATCACAGCAAACAGTATTCTTCACTTCAATTCTTCACAGCAAACAGTACACTGATGTCATGACATCGAGCATGACATCCAACTCACAGCATGTATTAGCTTACACAACCAGAACTTGGATAACCTTTAACACTATACACCACATACCATGACCTTAGTCAAGACAACAAAATACACATGAATGTTTTACCACAAAATGCAGCCAATCAAAACATCTACAATCTCCCCCTTTGGCAAATTTTTGGCTAAAACATCTTGTCATCACAGCAGCACAAAAACAACTAGCAAACTACCAGTTATGCAGAATTGCTAAAGCACATCAAAACATCAGACCTGCTGAATAAGTTCCACAAGCTACACTACCACATACCATGAATAGAAATAACTTGTTCAATATGATCTGGGGTGACAATCTCTTCTCCCCCTGTTTGGCCATAAATGTTGCCAAAGCAACGTACAGCTCCCCCTTAAAAGTTACTCTGCATGACATGACCACGACACACACAAAAAAACACCATCTGATAATCTTTAGATACCACTTCGCCACCAGCTTGATTAGAATACAATAAGTCACCCACAATGGGAGATCTATATTACAAGATGCACTCTTTCATAGATAGCTCATAACTTCTACCACAAGCTCCAAGAGGTGAATAGAAAACACCTCCTTTTTGTCTTCAACTTATTACTCTTCTGCCCAAAAGTAATTTGTCTAAGACTATCCTCAAGAATAATCAGCTGCCATATGTTGATTATCTTGATCCTTCGAACCCACTTCTGAGATGAACCAAATGTCAACACATTGTGTTTTAACATCTAGCTGTTGAATTCAGCTCCTTCTTCTGCCACTTGAAAGAACTTCCTCCCTTTACAGAACCAGAGTTCAATGCTCTCATAGACCTGATTGTGAAACCAAGTTTGAGTACGCAACCTCCATCCTGCAGTTATGCAGTTATGTCATCCAAGCTCACACTTTTATGAATCCCTGCTTCTTTTCCAACAACATCAGACACTCTGATGCATGAGTCATCAGAAGGACTAGTTAGAGACTAATCCTCTAGCTGTACCAAGGATGCCACTTCCTTGAGCAAAGCTATTTCCATGATGTCAAGAATACTGCCACTTGTTCTTGACTTCACAGTGTGCATTAGCCAATGCACTTCCTTACCTAGATCAGAAATAAACTGATCCAAGTAACCACCATCAAGATTATGATGTCTTCTTCTTCTTGTGCACTCCAAAGCTGAACATGTTTCTTGCCAGGAAACTTTTTTCAGTGATCATATGCTTCTGCTGCCACCAAAGAGATAGATCTTAAAACAATTGCACTATCCTTCCTATACATGGTCTTGAAGAAGAGATGTTCCAACATCTTTAAGAACATCAGTTATCTTGAACTTCCAAGGATAATCAATTAAATACTTGTACTTTGCATAAATAACAATTGATCTTAAATCCTTTCCCAGTTAGATTCACCCTTAGGAAAGAGAGAGATGAATCTTTCCTTACAAATGTGTCACACAACAACCAGAACCCATGTGACACCGTTCAATAGCCAACTAAACACAAGGCTGAATCAGACGTGGGGAGGTTAACCAAATCTCCCCCTCAAACAAGCAATCATGGAAACTCCACACAGCTTATCCATGCATTGTACATAAAAGTCTCATTATACAACACCCCTACTAGAGGCAACTAACTCCATGAGTTATACCTATACATACTTCATACACCAGTTGAGGATACTATACTTACATAAACCATGGTTAACAGAGATACCATGCAGCGGAAAACAACTAAAATTTATCCTCAATAAACCTCAGGCCTAAAACAATAACCTTTGCATCAGTCAGCTACACATCATTCATGATTAAGGGATAATATATGCCATATCTCAACAAGGTTTCTGGAACAGATTCACTTATGACATAACTCCTGAAAATACCTCAGATTCCACACAGTAATCTGACTCCCTTGAATCATCACACAATATTCAAAACCATATTTCACTATGCACGATACACAGTATTCAGTTTTCAACACTAACTGTTCTATGGTTAAGAAAACAATTCACACATCTGGCTCCTTTGATCAAAAGGACATACCAGATACAAGCTCATCTTTGGATTTTCATAGAGGTCTTGAAAAGAAAACCTGAATGAATCCTTTCACTTACACTGAGCTCTTCTTCCAACTCCCATAAGCTTATGCCTGAAATAAACTAACATTTGGGATGGAAGGTTCAATTGATTGTATTCTGACCAATCAACACAAAAAGCAGATGTCTCCTCTTCCAGATCAGGAGTAGGTTCCAAACAAATGTACTCACACTACATAAGTTTAGCACCAGAACATCTGTTCTTCAACTGGTAGCTGCATACCAGTATGCCATCAATTCCTTCTTCTTGGAACACATAATTCTTGACAATCTTGAAGATCATCAAACAACTTTGCAGATGAATATGAGGAACACTGATCATTTGAACCTCTTCAACCTCAATAACCATGCCTTTATGAGTGGACTTGAGAAAAGATTTCAAGTATCTTTGACACTTGTACTAAAGTTGAGAACAATCTGCTACAAATTCTGTTGAAAACCATATAACCCTAGAGATCTTCTTTCAAAGATAGGATTATGCATCAGATGCTATGCAGCAGAAAATAGCCATATATCAACAGAGATTACACAATGCTTACTCCCAGAACCAGTTGTAAGCATGACATCCAAGAATTGCAGCTGAGCAATTCAACAATATGCTTGTTTCTTCTTCAAGCAACACAACAAGACCTAACCAATATTCTGACCAGAAAGAAACAGATAAGCACAAAGAATACCTTATCATTAACTTCACTCCCGCATGAAGGTTTTGACAATCTTCTTCTCTGTACCCTGCTATATGCTGAATAAAACACCCCAAATTCTTCACTCCCGCACGAATCATTTGGATATCAGTAACACCATCTTCCCTTGCCAAGAGAATACACCTGTTATGGTCAGTTTGGTCCAGTCTTCCACACATAGGTCCATCCTCCACTTCTAGGGACCATTCAATATGAACATGAATGTTCAAACAATCAACTACCTCCAACAACCAGAAAGTATCTCCCATGGATCTCATCCAGAAACAGACAGGATGCCTGCTCTGATACCAATTGAAATTCTGGTAAGACAGACCCCAGATGTCATATACGATGTTGTGACATCTGGTCTGTCATCAGCTTGGCTGAGGCAGTACATACAGATCCCTCAATTATTTATTACATCTAACATCCAGAAGTCTGGAAGTGTTAGGATCCCATATCAGTTCAGTTAACATTAACAAATCTGCTTAGCAGAGATTCTGTGTTAGCACAGTCATTAAATCACACACTGATGTCGTGCACGATGTTATGACATCCAAACTGAACTTACAAATAAACAATGCAGAAACATAAACAACACAACAGAATTGTTCACCCATTTCGGTTCAATCAACCTACTCTGGGGGCATACCAAGCCAGGGATGAAGTCCACTATTAGCAGTATCAATTCAGAGCTAAACTCCCAGTTTACAACTCCTCACTTAATCACTACCCAATGACCCTTCTACCTAGGTTCTCCCTAGATATGGAATATCTCCATTCCACTCCCAATCATAGCAATGATGTCTAGCAGTCAACAACTCATCCACTGCATCGACGGCTTAATTACCAACATTCAAAGCACACAAATAAACATATCTTAGAGTTGCTTCAAAGCTTCCTCCAAGCACACAACTCCACTCATTGCTTTACAACTTCTGAGTGAATAAAACAAACCTCTTACCTACAGGCTTCGAGGCACAAATCAGTGACCTTCCCACAAACCGGGAGGTTCACCTACACGACTAACCCTAATGGTTACATCTTTCTAAACGACGGCTAGCTTAGTAAACTAGGTTACAAAGTTTCCTATTTATAACCTATTCCCAACTGGACTTGGGCTTACAACCGCATCATTATTTGCTGTTACAAATCACAGAAAACTTTCTGCTAAAAACAAGGTCTTCAATCATAAGTTTCCTAATTTATCTTCATAATTGGAAACTGCATAATTCTCCAATATTCTAATCTTGATTCTCTTGATCTCTAAACCTGCGCCACATAGGATTGCATAATATTCCATAGAATATCTTGATGTTGTACCTGTTCTGCATAAATCACAGCAAACAGTATTCTTCACTTCAATTCTTCACAGCAAACAGTACACTGATGTCATGACATCGAGCATGACATCCAACTCACAGCATGTATTAGCTTACACAACCAGAACTTGCATAACCTTTAACACTATACACCACATACCATGACCTTAGTCAAGACAACAAAATACACATGAATGTTTTACCACAAAATGCAGCCAATCAAAACATCTACAAGAAGGTTCTCTGTCCAGGCTTCTCAAAATACTTCCTATACTCATCACTCCGACGACTATTACTTCCTTTCTCAATTATGAACTGATGAGCTTTCCCATGGCGAGGATCATACCTAACTCTCTTAGCAGCCTCCGCGTCGAACACAACGTCACACCTTGGACAGAGGCCGACCTGAGAGTTTTTCTTCTCACATCTTTCCAAAAAATTCAATAGTCATTCGTCAGTTCAAGGGTACACAAAACTTAGGGCCCTGTTGTCACCAGCAATATTTCACATTCCTGTTCCATCTTCACCGAGACCTTCATTAGTCTCGACCATCATAATCTCCAAAGGCTCAGCATAATTTGCCTCTCCCACTAGCAATGGGTCAATATTGATTTGCATGGAAGATTTTGGCTTTTCACCAAACTGGAGCTTGCCTTCCTTCAGAGATTTTTGCATCAAATCCCTAAAAAGAACACATTGAGATGTTTTATGACCAAAAAAATTATGAAATTTACAAAACCCTCTCTTTTTTTCTGCTCTAATGGAGGATTTTTTTAGTCCTGGGGGCACTATGGTTTTCCCGTTGCTCAATAATAGGTTGAATATCTCGTCGCATTTAGTTGTGTCAACTGTGTATGTTCTATTAACAAACTTTTCATTTTTGTTATTCTCTACGGGATTTTTCCATTTGATGGCTTGACCACTTTACAAACGTAAGAAGGCCTCGACTTTAATTTTGCCATATTGACCTCACTTTCGTCATGGACACTTTAGTGATCAGAATAAAACTCATCAGTTGCTACATAGGCCACTTTTTCTTTCCTATGATACTTATTTACTCTTTCCTTTTCAGCCTTCAAACGTTCGACCTGGCAGACTCTGTCTGCTAATTGTGCCATATCTCTAAGGTACTGGGTGTCTAGTTTCTTCCTAATGGAATAATCTAAACCTCCAGCAGCCATCTGGACTAACTCATGTTCAAGGATCTGTGTGAAGCATCTTGTCTTCATCAATCTGAACCTGTTCAAGTAATCGTCCATCGACTAAGCGACCTTTCATCTTACACTTGCTAATTCTTTAAGGCTGATCTTTGACTGGACCATATAAAATTGTTCATGGAATAATCTTTCTAATTAGTTCCATGATTGTACTGATTGTGGAGGCAAAGTTGTGAACCATGTGAAAGCATTCTTCGTCAAAGATTTTGGAAAATATTTCATTTTCAGATTTTCATTATTTGATATGACACCTGCTTCGGTCTGAAACCTTGCAACATGTTTGACCGTTGATTCACCTATTTCGCCAGCAAATTTGGTAAACTTTGGGACTTTCCAACCCCTAGGTAATTCAGTCTGTCTAACATACTCCGACAATAGAGATACAAAGTTTGGCCTATGAAGCCCTAAGTTAAGGCCGTTTTTAGTCAAGATTTGTTCGACTACGTTGGATATGTTGTGATAACCCCCATATTGGTTTAGTTGGACATTCCTAAGGACTTGGTCTGCGTCTTGATTATGTTTCACAATCCTTGGGATGTGCTGCTCTATACGTTCTTCTTTGTCCCTATTTGGAATCTGTTGTTGGTTATCCTATGTAACCCTATTCTTTGGCATTTCACCAAGCCTCACGTTTAAGATTTATGGCGTCGGCCTTGTTTGAATTTGTGGGGTGCCAAAGAAATTAGCTATTCTAGCCATTTGACCAACCAACATCTCATAACTTTGATTGGTATTATTGATCATGGGACTGAAGATAGTCCCAATTTGTTGTGTTAAGGAATTCACCATTTCATGGTTACTTTCGTCCATTTGTTGCCTAATCGACAACATAGACGTCTTTTTTAGTGAGGGTGATGATTGGTGAATGTACCTTACTCTCGTTGGTCGATTATCTGGGTTTGAGGAAGTGCCAGTGACCATCATGTTATCAGAATAAGTTGATGGGTTAGATTGTAATCCTGCCATCATTGACTAAGGCATACTGTAAGGGTAAAAGGCAATGGGTGGTATCGTTCCCCCTTGAAATAACGACCTTGCAAGATTCAGCGGCGACCGCCCTAGATTTACTGGCGACGATGCATTGGCCGCCGTCGAGCAAGGGGTGGTTGTTGTCCTAATTAGGGACAAAACCGTCGAATTTTGAGACACTATGCACATTGGTGCAACATCTAAATTTGAATTATTATTTGAGGGGGATTGGAAGTGTTTGTATTTGTATTAGACATTTTGGTTAATTGTCTACCACTTCTCAATTTCATTCATAATCAAAGCACTATAGATGTTCTATGGTTACACTAAAAGAATAATTTTTGGTCAATTAACAACATTAGCACAAAGGGTCCCACCAGGTGTGCCAATCTGTTTACCTTGGATTTTGGGAAAAAACCTCTAGTGTCTTATTAAAGGTTACTTTATAGAATCGACTAGTGAATCGTAAGACTTTATTGTGCTAGAATGCGTTTCGTAGTAGTTTTGCTTATACTTAATCAATAACAGGATAAAATTTTGAAGCAAGTAAATTGGAACACAAGAACACAACTTGAAGAAAATGCAGAAACTTAAAAGTAAAATAAACTATTAAAGTAAAGTAAATACATTGCATGGAAAATAAATGGTACGCATACATACATTCTCAATGATAACGCTCGTTTCTAACTTTCTGACCTAGAGATTAGAGTTTTTCTTGAACAATGTAAAAATGCGGACCTTTCAAACTACAAACGATACTACTTATATAGACATTCTAACTAGTAACTCTCCTAACGGTCGACTAAGCATGGACCACCACGTGTCCATAACATGCAGCCTTCGCCTACGTGTACTTAGAAAAAACTGTCTGACCTTATCCACTAGCTTTAACTTCGACCAATCTCAGACTGTCAAATCAATTAAGTTTCTTGAAGTTTTTCCTTCTAAGTATAAAACACCTATAGAACTTCGACCGTCTCTTTACCCTGTCGAAGGTCCTTCGACCAGAGATCTCCTCTGGGCCATTCTGACATATAACTCGGTCAACAATTTCGAATTGGTATTTCAACACTGGTCCTGGACACTATATGCTCACATGTGCTTAAATCTTATTATGAATAGGGTAGTCGAAATTCAGGGGTAACATACCCCAGTGTTATAATACCAACCTCTACTTAAAGAACATTTATGTTATGTATTAGCTAAGGAGCTAGTTGATGTAGCATTGAGTTTCCACTTACCCTTAGTATAGACCTTTTTGCGTCCTCTGATATTTAGATTTAGCAGTTCATAACAATAATTCCTTATGTCCATATTTACCACAATAGTGACATATCAACAGTTGTTTCTTATTATAACTTTGATGAGTTGACACATGTTGAGCACGATGATGTGACAATTGGTGTTACATCAAAAACTTAGTCTTTTAATCAGGTATACCACTTTTCTCTGAGGAAATATTCATCTCTTTCATGGTTGTCTCAAGATCTATCCTCTTTGTATCACTAAACATCTCTCTGGACTCCATCATTCCATCAAGTAAATTTGAACTATTTTTCAATTTACTTTCAATATGTATCAAGTTTTCCTGTTTGGATTTTAGTGAAGAAACCTCGTTTTCTACACTTGTGATGGTTGATGCAAGCTCTTTTGTTTTGTTGTGAAGATCACCTATGATTTTCTTATATTTGGCTATTTAAACTTTAAAGCATGCTTCTTCCCATTTGGTGTGCAATAATCTGAATGATGTATCAATTTCTTCTTTAGACATGTCTTCACCAGTGCACTCATCTTCAGGTTCAAATATACCATAATAAGCCATAACATTATTTTCATTTTCTTACTCCCTTTCATCATCAGAACAAATGTTGGATACTCCCTTTATTCGTCTCTTCAAAAAGGTCAGACATTCTTCTTTAATATGTCCGAAACCTCCACATTCAAAGTACCGAGTACCCCTGCTATCACCTGATGTGTCTTCACTTCTACCTTTGTTCTCGGGACTGATGTTAGACTTCTTCTCTTTGACATTTTTCCTCCACTTTCTGCTCAGATACTTCAAGGAAATGTTGAAAATTTCCCCAAGTAGAACTATCGCATATAACTTGCTCTCCTCTTTATATTCATGACTTTCTTCCTCCTGAGTGTTGGAAACAAAGGCTATTCCTTTGTTCTTGTTTTTACCCATGTCATTGATAGATATCTCTAAGGTTTGTAAGGAACCAATGAGTTCATCAACTTTGATGCTGCTAAAGTCCTGAGCTTCTTCAATAGCAGTCACTTTCGTTTCAAACCTCTAAGACACGGATCTAAGAATTTTATGGCAAGCTTTTGTTCATACATATTTTCTCCTAAGGCAGAGGAACTGTTGGAAATATCACGTAATCTGATGCAAAATTCATACATAGACTTATCTTTATTAGTCCTAAGGATCTCAAACAAGGTGGTAATGAGTTGTAGCCTTGACATACGAACTATGGATGTGACTCATGTGCAGTTTTGAATATCTCCCATGCTTCTTTGGCCTCTGATCATGTGTTGATCATTCTGAACATATTCTTGTCCGCACCATTAAAAATAACATTCAAATCCTTGGAATTTCCTAGAGCTTTAACATCTTCATCATCAGGCGTCTAATCAAATTTTGGTTTCAAACTTGTTGTACCATCTTCAGAAGTAACCACTAGATGTCTCCATCCTTTTATCATGGCTTTCCATGCTTTGTTGTTCATGGATTTGAGAAATACAATCACCATTGACTTCCAATGATCATAATTGGTGCCATCCAAAACATGTGGTTTGTTGACTAATCCTCCATATTTCATTGTCGCCATTTGAGTAGAGTTTATCTTCCCTGTAGCTCACCCAACAAGCTAGGGTGCCTATTCAGATGCCAATTGAAATTATGTTCGTCAAGGGACAAATGTCTCACGTGATGTCCTAGAACCTGGTTCAACAAGTTAATCTAGAGCCATCACACATAACAAGTACAAGAAGATGGAGTAGAAAAACAGTAAATGACACAACTAATTGGTAACCTAGTTCGGTGAAACTACACCTATGTGTGGGGGGTTGAGTCCACTGTAAGAACAAGAAATGTTCTGATCAATATTCTTAGTTTTGATGATAACATTATATATGAATTTTGTATAAGAGAATGTGGTACTCTAATTATTCACGTTTTCCATTTCAGTAAAAGTATAAAAGAGTATGCACAAAATCAGTGCTCAGAGGCTCTGACCCAGAAGTTCTGGAGTGATTCATCAGAACATGGTCTGGAAGACATCAGAAGATAGTCCTGCAGAATTAGAACATGATCTGGAAAGCATTAGAAGATGGCAGTCAGAAGTAAAGCTGTGAAGATCTAATGGTATCACGCTCAAAGCACTTCTAAAGTCTGAAGACAGAAGTTGCATCTGCACCAAGGCTGAAGACTCTGATATTCAAATGTTCATTTTACATATTCTGAGTCCAGAAGCAAGTACAAGATGAAAAGGCTATAACGTCAAATCTCTGACTGACAAAAGGAACGTTAGAAGCTACAAAAGGCAAAGTCAGTAAAAGCAGACGAAACATGGCTCGA
This sequence comes from Vicia villosa, assembly GCF_029867415.1. Classification (NCBI taxonomy): domain Eukaryota; kingdom Viridiplantae; phylum Streptophyta; class Magnoliopsida; order Fabales; family Fabaceae; genus Vicia; species Vicia villosa. The sequence goes on from NW_026705179.1 coordinate 27,186, forward strand.
GGTAGTTGACAAAAGAGTGAAACATTAAATGCAGCAGTGTACTATTCACACAAAGCATTAAATGCTCTCAACAGTCACTTTTCCTCAGCGCCTATATATAGAAATTTTGATTCAGAAACAGCAACGAACTCTTGCGCAAAAGAACCAAAACGCTGTCAAACTGAAATCACACCAAAGCAAAGAAGAACTTCATCTTCAACCTCACAACTTTGTAATATCTTAGTGAGTGTTAGAACTTAAATTTAAGAGAAAAATCACTCTGTGATTATAGCTTATTAAGAAGCATTTGAATCTCTTGTAATATTTATTTTACATTGATTGTAAAAGGATTTCCTAGAGTGATCAAGTTGTGATCTCTAGACTCTAGAAGACTTAGAGGGTATCTAAGTGGAGAACCATTGTAATCAGTTTGATTAGTGGACTAAATCCTCAGTTGAGTTAAATCACCTTTGTCATACCCCAAAATTTGCCCATATCATTTCATCTTCAAGGGCTCAAGGCTCAAGGGTTTATTCAGTCAACATTCTCCTAATCGAGGGCCTCCTAAACTAGGGTTTGCAATTTATCAAAAATTTTGAATCTCGAAGGCCTCAAATGGATCTCAAGGTGTCTCATATGTCTAAAGGTATCTCTATGTCAATTATCAAGCTTCTATACCAAGGATTGCGCACTCAATGGCTCAGATCATCGATAATCGACTATACTGACCTAAAAGTCAACATTAGTCAAAATACAGTCAAACATCAATATTTTTGGTCAACATCAAGTATGTAAGGCTATACCCATCATTTGATCAAAGGTTGATCATGATCCACTAATAAAAACTTGGAAATGAACAAAGACAAGGTTCAAATTAGGGTTTTTTAAAGGAGAAAGTCAACTCAACTTTGACTGGTCATAACTTTCACATGGAGCATCAAAAATTTCCCAACTAAAGCCTATTTTGAAGGAAATTTGATTCTCTACAACTTTATCTATCACAAGCCAAGGCCAGAAATGCTTCATTTGGGAGATATGGTGCAAAAGATTACAGGTCCTCAAAAAAGGTCAACAAAAACATCTTTTAGGTCAAAGCTCATAACTTGAGCACGGAAACTTCAATGGAGATGAAACAAAAGAGAGTGTTTATAAGACTCTTTGAGCTTTCTAAAGAGTCCAAGAACACTTTCATATGTCAAAAATTGGGCAAGATGTGAATACAAGATTACACTCAAAGATGTTTTTGATTCATGGCAAACTCAAATAAGCATTCAAACAACAAGACGGAAGCAGAAAACTTAAAGAAAAGCAAGCATTGATCTCTCATAGGTCAACCCATTATGTTTATATGTTTATAGGTTGCCTCAACACAAGCAAAACAAGAAGAATGCAGAAAAACAGCAGTTAGGTCGACCTACCATCAACCCAGGTCGACCTAAAATGGAGAAAAATTCATATATCCCTGCTAGGTCGACTCACACATCATTTAGGTCGACCTAAATTGATGAATTCTACATACCAGCCTGTTAGGTCGACCTACACATCAACTAGGTCGACCTAATCTGTGAAAATGTCCCCAGAATGCATCAGAAGAGGATTCTGGTCGACCTACTCCTTCAACAGGTCGACCTAACTGGGAGCAAAATTCTGCAAGCTCTGTTAGGTCGACCTAAGCACTACAAGTGGTCGACCTAACTGATCAAGAAAGTTCAAAAATCAGTTTTTCTTGGTTCTAACTGTTATGCAATCATATATATTGTGCAAGGGTAATTATTCAAGCAACACCAACGACTGAAAGATACACAAACGCTTCTCATCTTCGTTCTTCATCATCTCCAACACAATTACACATAATCATTCTTGCGTTGCGGGTTAGTGATGAGTTCGATAACGTCCATGGAACGGAATTGAAGATTCCTAGTGGGTGAAGGTTTGTGGGGTTTGTTGGTGAATAAAATCTGCGGGTTTTGTCCTCCACGACGGGTGGTTCTTGGGGGTTTTTATCAAGAGGCGTTCATTGAGGATTCGGCTGAGTGTAACGATTGAGGAACGGGGAGTTCAAGGAATCAAGACACTGCAGAAGGGAATCAAAGTGAAGCTCTTGGATAACCTTGATCTGGCTCAAGATTAAGGGGGAAGAAGATTCAAAGGATCGACATAATTGGTTTATCGTTTATCGCTTTGTTATCTTCTTTGTATATACTACTTTCAACATTAATGAAAGATTACCCAATTTCAATTTGGAATTGGGGGCAGACGTAGTCGTAGCGAGGACGATCGACGAACTGCCTAAACAAATATCGTGTTCTTGTCGCTTTTACTTTCTCTTTTACTTTCTGTTCATAATTGGTTATAAGTGCAAAATTGATCAACGACTCAAGTGTTAAAATTGTGAATTAAAGTTCTGCACAAACATCACAATTCACCACAACTTGAATCACTATCAATTTGAACGTATCACCAAGTGTTTGTGTTTTTGCTTAATCCAATCTTACTGCATTGCAAATCAAAGTTGTCAATCTAGAAGTTAATTGGTTTTCAGTTGTTAAACGTATTGGTTAGCCATCATATTACTTCACCATCAATTCCACTTACTTTTTGGTTTTGAAACACATACGACCTTTGCAATAGCGGTCCGGAATAGACGCAAGTCGATTCAGAACCGCTTTCGCTCGAGTCAGTAGAAAAATCCGTAAAAACTTAGTGAGATCTATTCACCCCCCCCTCTAGATCTTTAGGCCAGCGTCTAACAAGTGGCATCAAGAGCTCTGGTTTATTCCGTGCTACGTGAAACACTTATTGGAAAGATGGCTTCCGGACCTAAAGGGGCTCATAATAGAGCTCCAGTTTTCAACGGAGAAAACTACGGCTATTGGAAGGATTGTATGTGTGTCCATATCAATGAAATTGATAGGAACATCTGGACAGCTATTGTCAATGGTCCATTTCAGATCACCATGACAAATGCAGCTGGTGCAGTTGTTCCAAAACCAGAAGATACTTGGAATGCTGAAGATGAAAAGAAATATGCATACGATTGGAAAGCGAGAAACATTCTAATCTCAGCTCTAGGAGTTGATGAATACTATCGCGTTTCCCATTGTAGATCAGCTAAAGCTATGTGGGACACATTGCAAGTTGCCCACGAGGGAACGGATGATGTCAAACTAGCTAGGATCAATACGTTAACTCAAGAGTTCGAACTTTTCCACATGGAAGATGGTGAAACCATCGAAAGCATGCAGAAAAGATTCGTTCACCTGAAAAATCGATTAAATTCTCTTGATAGACCTGTTTCCAATGCAGTTGCTACTAACAAAATCTTAAGGTGTTTGAACAGGGAATGGCAGCCCAAAGTTACAGCAATTAAGGAAGCAAATGATCTCAACACTTTAGACATTACCACTCTCTTTGGTAAACTAGAGGAACATGAACAGCATCTTAAATGCCTTGACATGCATGAGAAGAGGACAAAGAAAGAAAAGAACATGGAGAAAGAGGTAGAGAAGAAGTCAATAGCTCTAAAAGCTTCGAGCTCCAAGACCTCAAAACGAGAGCCAAAGGATAGTGACACAAGTGATGACGAAGACTCCGATGATGAGGAAATGGGACTGTTTGTGCGAAGATACAACAAATATCTAAAGAAAAATGGAGCAAAACATTCCGACAAAGGATTGATCAACTATAGAAAGCAATCAAACATGTTCAAACAAGATGACGACAACAAAGGAAAGATCAAAGGTCTTTGCTTCAATTGTGGGAAAGCCGGTCACTACAAACCGGATTGTCCATACCTTAAGAAAGAAAAGGAGAAGAACCAAAGCAAAGGTCATAACAAATCTAAAAGAGCTTACATAGCATGGGAAAGTGATTCATCTAGTGAAAGCTCGTCAAGCGATGAAGAAGAATCAGCAAACCTATGTTTCATGGCTCATCAAAACAAGAAAAAGAAAGCTGTAAGTCATCTTAAACCTGAACTCGTAGATAAGGTATCTCATTCTCAACTAAAACTTGCCTTTGAAGAATTACATAGAGATGCAATTAAAGCTTTCAAACTTTTGGCCTCAAATAAGAAAATATTTTCATATCTTGAATCAAAAGTTGAGAAAACCGAAAGGGATATGGAAGCTTTAAAACAATCTATGCTAGACATTCAAAAGGACAAAGTTGAAATAGATCCTACATCATGGTTTGGTTGTGAGACATGTCACATTTGGCAAAAAGAAGTAAGAGATCTAAAAGCCAAGTTAGACAAGGCTCTACAACCAAAAGTGACTTTTGCAGTTGATCCAAACAAGTTCAAAAGATCGTATACTCCTTTATATAGTAAATACACTTTTGTACCAAAAGTATCAACTAGCAAAACTCCATATTCTCATCATATTACCTGTCATTATTGTTGCAAAAAGGGACATACCATTGAAAAATGCAAATTTAGGAGAATTTTAGTTCCTAAAGGAGTATTTCAATGGTTGCCTAAGTGCAACAAATTGTGTACTCACTACCAAGGACCCAATGAAAATTGGGGACCTCCCTCTTTAAATTAATCTTGCAGGAAAAGTGTCTTGACATTGCCGAAAGGTTGTGGTTCCTTGATAGCGGATGTTCAAGACACATGACTGGAGACCTATCTCTTTTCGTTGAGTTTCAAGCAAAGAAAAAGGGGTATGTCACCTATGGAGATAACAATCGGGGAGCCATACTTGGTAAAGGAAGTGTAGGTAACCCTTCGACCACTACTATAACTGATGTGCTGCTAGTAGAAGGTCTTAAACATAATCTTTTAAGTATAAGTCAATTGTGCGACAAAGATTTTAAAGTAATGTTTACAAATTCTGGATGCACAATAGAACATACTAAGAAAAGAGACATTATGTTTAAGGGCTTAAGAGTAAACAACATCTACATGCTAAACTTGGATGAGGTATCTAAGTCTAGTACCAAATGTCTAGTTGCTCTAGGCGATGACTCATGGCTTTGGCATAGACGTCTCGCCCACATAAACTTTGACTTACTAAATAAAGTTGTCTCAAAAGATTTAGTAATCGGCTTACCCAAAATGAAGTTTTCAAAAGATCATCTATGTGATGCTTGTCAAAAGGGAAAGCAAACAAAAATCTCTTTTAAATCAAAGAACGTGGTTTCAAACGCGATTAGTACAGCATGTTATGTTTTGAATAGGATAACAATACGCCCTATACTGAACAAAACTCCCTATGAATTACTAAAGGGTAGAAAACCAAATGTATCTCATCTCCATGTATTCGGTTGCAAGTGTTTTGTTTTGAACAATGGTAAGGATAATCTTGGCAAATTCGATGCTAAAGCTGATGAGGGCATATTCCTTGGTTACTCACAATCTAGCAAAGCATATCGAATATATAATAAGAGATTACTTATAGTAGAAGAGTCAGTACACGTTTCTTTTGATGAATCTTATGCAAAATATGTCGAGAAAGGTCTTTCATTTAATGGTGCAGGCCCATTCACTGAAGACATTGTCAAGGATAAGGAAGATGAGGATGAAAGTATTGTAAAGAAAGATGCTGAGAGAGAGAAAGATGAGTCTCACAATGAAAATGAAAAAGAAAGCATCTCAAACAATGAAGAACTTCCCAAGGCCTGGACAAACGTGAAAGACCATCCAATTGACAATATAATAGGAGACATCTCAAGGGGCGTTACAACACGCTCAAAGATAAGTAACTTCTGCCATCATTTTGCTTTTGTTTCACAAGTTGAGCCGAAAAACGCTAAGGATGCATTACTTGATGAGCATTGGCTAATGGCCATGCAAGAAGAATTAAACCAATTTAAACGGAATGATGTTTGGGACTTAGTCCCTCATCCGGGAGATCATCAAGTAATAGGCACTAGATGGGTTTTTCGGAACAAACTTGATGAAAACGGTGTTATTACTAGAAACAAAGCTAGATTAGTTGCCCAAGGTTACAATCAAGAGGAAGGTATCGATTATGAAGAGACATACGCTCCTGTAGCACGTCTCGAAGCTATTCGCCTCTTACTTGCTTATGCTTGTTCTAAAGACTTCAAACTATTCCAAATGGATGTTAAGAGTGCCTTTCTAAATGGCTATATAAATGAAGAAGTCTATGTTGCTCAGCCACCCGGCTTTGAGAATTACATGTATCCAACTCATGTTTATAAGCTGAAACGTGCTCTATACGGTCTTAAACAAGCCCCTCGGGCTTGGTACGAACGTTTGAGCAAATTTCTCCTTAGTCAAGGGTACTCTAGAGGTAAAGTTGATACTACTCTCTTTATTAAAAGAAAAGATAAGGATATTCTCTTAGTCCAAATTTATGTAGATGATATTATATTTGGGTCCACTAATGCAAAACTTGTCAAAGACTTTTCTAAGCTTATGCAGAGTGAATTTGAGATGAGTCTCATGGGTGAGCTAAATTTCTTCCTTGGCCTACAAATCAAGCAACTCAGTCATAGAACGTTTGTGAATCAAACTAAATATTGTACGGAGCTGCTCAAAAGATTTGGAATGAGTGAAGCAAAGGAAATTGACACACCTATGGCAACAAATACAAATCTAGACAAAGATGAGAAAGGTAAAGAGGTTGACGTGAAATTATACCGAGGTATGATAGGTTCACTATTGTATCTTACTGCCTCAAGACCAGACATTATGTTTAGTGTGTGTATGTGTGCAAGATATCAATCTTGTCCAAAAGAATCTCACTTGAAAGCTGTCAAAAGAATTCTGCGATACTTACGTGGAACTACTACATATGGCCTATGGTATCCAAAAGGAAATGAGTGTCATTTGGTAGGATTCTCCGATTCAGATTTTGCTGGCTGCAAATCCGATAGAAAAAGCACTAGTGGAACGTGTCATCTATTCTCAAACTCATTAATAAGTTGGCATAGTAAGAAACAAGTATCGGTTGCATTATCCACTGCTGAGGCAGAATATGTAGCTGCTGGAAGCTGCTGTGCACAAATATTATGGCTCAAGCAACAACTTCTTGACTTTGGTATTAAGCTTGATCACATACCTATCATGTGCGACAACACAAGCGCCATAAACTTGAGTAAAAATCCTGTCTTACACTCACGTACCAAACATATTGAAATAAGGCATCACTTTCTACGAGATCATGTAGAGAAAGGAGACGTTACTTTTGAACATGTAGAAAGCAAGAAGCAACTAGCTGACATCTTCACCAAACCTCTAGCAACGGAGCAATATTTCAACATTCGTAGGGAATTAGGGATACTCGATATCTCTAATTTGGGCTAATTACGTTTGTTTTCTCTTAATATTATTTCTTTACTTTATGTATATATCTATTTGTCTTGCTAACATTTTTCTTAGCGTAAAGGTAGTTCATCATCAAGCCAGGCGTCATATTGAAAAAGCGGTAACGTAATTGTTGTTCACTTCCAAAAATATTATTGATACTATAATATGCTATCAATTAACATGCTTATAGTGACTTCATGCATAAAAACTGCTCCTGCTCACATATGTGTCTCATTCTATCATTAACTACCTTTTACCTACTATACTGTACATGCTAGCATTATTATCTATGGTTCTCTTGTTACTCTCCTATTCTCCTGTTTTCTCTTTTTGATGTTGACAAAGGGGGAGATAGATGCTGGATGTACGGGGGAGCTTTGTTGAGAGATTGCCCTGTTGAGAGATAGATGCTGGATGTACGGGGGAGCTCTGTTGAGTCTTTATCATTTACTACCAAAGCTTAGACGAATGGTTTGCCATCATCAAAAAGGGGGAGTATGTGAATACAAGATTACACTCAAAGATGTTTTTGATTCATGGCAAACTCAAATAAGCATTCAAACAACAAGACGGAAGCAGAAAACTTAAAGAAAAGCAAGCATTGATCTCTCATAGGTCAACCCATTATGTTTATATGTTTATAGGTTGCCTCAACACAAGCAAAACAAGAAGAATGCAGAAAAACAGCAGTTAGGTCGACCTACCATCAACCCAGGTCGACCTAAAATGGAGAAAAATTCATATATCCCTGCTAGGTCGACTCACACATCATTTAGGTCGACCTAAATTGATGAATTCTACATACCAGCCTGTTAGGTCGACCTACACATCAACTAGGTCGACCTAATCTGTGAAAATGTCCCCAGAATGCATCAGAAGAGGATTCTGGTCGACCTACTCCTTCAACAGGTCGACCTAACTGGGAGCAAAATTCTGCAAGCTCTGTTAGGTCGACCTAAGCACTACAAGTGGTCGACCTAACTGATCAAGAAAGTTCAAAAATCAGTTTTTCTTGGTTCTAACTGTTATGCAATCATATATATTGTGCAAGGGTAATTATTCAAGCAACACCAACGACTGAAAGATACACAAACGCTTCTCATCTTCGTTCTTCATCATCTCCAACACAATTACACATAATCATTCTTGCGTTGCGGGTTAGTGATGAGTTCGATAACGTCCATGGAACGGAATTGAAGATTCCTAGTGGGTGAAGGTTTGTGGGGTTTGTTGGTGAATAAAACCTGCGGGTTTTGTCCTCCACGACGGGTGGTTCTTGGGGGTTTTTATCAAGAGGCGTTCATTGAGGATTCGGCTGAGTGTAACGATTGAGGAACGGGGAGTTCAAGGAATCAAGACACTGCAGAAGGGAATCAAAGTGAAGCTCTTGGATAACCTTGATCTGGCTCAAGATTAAGGGGGAAGAAGATTCAAAGGATCGACATAATTGGTTTATCGTTTATCGCTTTGTTATCTTCTTTGTATATACTACTTTCAACATTAATGAAAGATTACCCAATTTCAATTTGGAATTGGGGGCAGACGTAGTCGTAGCGAGGACGATCGACGAACTGCCTAAACAAATATCGTGTTCTTGTCGCTTTTACTTTCTCTTTTACTTTCTGTTCATAATTGGTTATAAGTGCAAAATTGATCAACGACTCAAGTGTTAAAATTGTGAATTAAAGTTCTGCACAAACATCACAATTCACCACAACTTGAATCACTATCAATTTGAACGTATCACCAAGTGTTTGTGTTTTTGCTTAATCCAATCTTACTGCATTGCAAATCAAAGTTGTCAATCTAGAAGTTAATTGGTTTTCAGTTGTTAAACGTATTGGTTAGCCATCATATTACTTCACCATCAATTCCACTTACTTTTTGGTTTTGAAACACATACGACCTTTGCAATAGCGGTCCGGAATAGACGCAAGTCGATTCAGAACCGCTTTCGCTCGAGTCAGTAGAAAAATCCGTAAAAACTTAGTGAGATCTATTCACCCCCCCCTCTAGATCTTTAGGCCAGCGTCTAACACAAGATACAAGTTGTACAAGTTAGGCGATTTTGAGGAAATGCATAAGATGCAAAGTGAGCAAGTTTGATTATTTTGACTAATGGACCTATAAATTTCAATTCTCCACGTGTTCCCAAGCTCAAGAAAGGCCCATTAATCATATGAATTTTATTTCATGATTTTTATTTTATTTATATTTGATTTTATTTATACAAAATCAAATTAAATCAAAATAAAATCACGATTAAATAAGATAAATTTTATGATCCATGTACCAAATATTCAATCAATCCAAATTCAATCCAATGATCAAGATTAAATGGAAATATGCATAAAATAGCATGGGGTTTAAAATTAGAAAGATTTGATAGAAAATCTTCTTTCAATTTTTATGCAACTAATGGATTGATTATTTCTTAAGATTGTAACCCTAATCCTATCACATATATATGCTGAACACATCACAAGAGGAGGGGGGACGAAAATTGGCCTAGGGGGGCTAGGGTTTATGAGTTCAAGTTTACACATAAACTTGGATTTTTGGAGATCTTAGGGGAGACTTCCTCAGAGCCAGTTGACGATTGAATCTCGTTCTGGAGGTAAGTACAGGTAAGAAACATCACTTGTAGGGCCCCATGCATCTTACGTTGCTGTATATATGTTCATACTTTTGAAAAAAAACCATGATCATCGTTTTCTTACTTAAAGGTCGTTTCAATCAAAACTAACATCGCTAATGAGTTTGTATGGTGTTTTGGAGTCAATTTGACCATTCACTCGCAAATTTTGGTGACCGGACATGGAAGTGCCATTGTTAGGGCTAGGAAGAAAGATGATTTGGTTTCCATGTTACGAGCCGTTTTAGATCTCGAGACCACCACCATGGAACTCGCAGGCCCCAATATAGGTGATCTGGGTTATTCTTTTTGCGTTTTATTTCGTTTTCGCAGGATTTGGAATCGTGACTCGTCGGAGAAGACGACGGCGTGTTACTGTTCCGACGGCCTTGTTTCTTCTGACTCGTTTGACCAAACGCATGGAAACTGGCTACTGGTCCATTCAAATTTCTGCCTGCGCGTGCAAGAAGAGGATTGGAGGGTCAACGAACAGACTCGCTCTCTCTCTCTCTGTCATTGGCTGATGCAACACCAACTGGGGCCCAGCGCGTGGATTGTTTGACTCTCCCCACTTATCCATATATCCTGATATTTGTTTTAATCAAGGAATTTTTATATTGACTAATAGTGCTGGTTTACATGGCAAAGACAGACAAGCGTTGTGTTGGAAGAAGGGGGTTCGAACCCCAGTGAGGCCATTTAATTTTTTGCAGCATTTTCTCACATGAAATACAGGGAATCCCACCATACATCCTTAGTTCTATGCCACAGGATCTCTCTACAATCTAGATCTAACGTAAGCAAGGCTGAAGGTGCACCATGGGGTCTCAGAGGTGTACCACACAAGATTATTACCAGGTTTCTTTATATTTTTTACATATATTATTTATACAAATTTTTTAATTATATATATTAATATGCATATATTTTAATTTTGTTAATTAGGGTTAAATAATAAAATTAGGATTAGACTAGGGTTTAGGATTTCCTCCCGATTATTTCGATTATATCGATTTAATTATTTAATTAATTTTATTAATAAAAATCACAAAAAACCTTATAAAGGTTATAAGTATTTAGGGTTTGCCCAATCCTATTACCATTTGGGTAAAAATATTAATTTAATTAATGCTTGAATAATTCTCTCCTCGACCCGACTAAAGCTATTAGTCGCATTAGACGAGAGATAAAAAATATATAAAAATTAAAATATATTTAATTTGCTGCCCGCGACGATCAATCTATCGATCTGAGTAACCAGCAATGCCCCATTAATCCGTTAGCTATACTGACCAAATCCATTGTTCATCGCATCTAACGGTGTCATATCAAATCAGGGTTGTACGCCCAAATCTAAAACATTCTCAAACACTTCAAATCAAACTACGGATTTTCATCCTTACGGATTTTCATTCTTTTCAATCAGGCAATTCAAAATGCCTTTCAAATCACAACTTCTAAAACTACAACGATAGGCCATTCAAAAAGCCTTCAAACAACCTCATACTAATTCAAAGGCGTACAACCCTGTGCCCGAACTACGTTGACTCTGATTCTCCCTAAGGAGATACGTAGGCACTTGGATAACCAAGGCGAGTCCCCCTCCCTAAAATCTCAATTTCTCCCCTATTCAATTCCTTAGCTATTAGACCTCGATATTTTAGCCATAAACTTGACCCTTAGATTCAAAGCCAATAGGAAAGGGTTGAGGGTGCCTAACACCTTCCCTCGACCCGATTATAGTAACTTACCCCGATCTCTTAATTGCGTATGGTTTCCTATTCGCCCTTCAGAATAGGTGGCGACTCTAAATCTTTATTTTTTAGGGCAGGTTGCTACAACCTTGTCAGGGGTGGCCTGGAGTAGTTTAGTTAACAACGAACCAGGATAAAAATAATTGAGTGATTTATTTTTATCTACCATTTTTGAAGTTACACTTATTCAACCCACCCCCCCCCCCCCCTTTCTAAGTGTTTTTCACTCCTTCAATTGGCATCAGAGCGCCGGTTCTAGGTGCAAACACTTAACCGTGTTAGAGAAAAGATTCAGGGAGAAAAACACAAAATGGTTGAAACAACAACTACTCCAAATTCTCCTGAGCAAAACAACAATGGTAACAATGGAAGTAGTAGCTTCAATGGTTACAATAGACCACCAGTCTTTGATGGTGAAAACTTTGAATACTGGAAAGATAGACTTGAAAGTTACTTTCTATGTCAAGATGGTGATCTATGGGATTTAGTGTTGGATGGTTACAAATATCCTATGAAAGCTCAAGTAGTCAAGCTTACTAGACAAACTATGAGTGATGACCAAAAGAAAGAATTCAGGAATCATCACAAATCAAGAACTATATTGTTAAATGATATTTCTCATGTTGAGTATGAGAAAATAACAAATAGAGAAATAGCTCATGATATTTTTGAATCTCTAAAGATGACTCATGAGGGAAATGCTCAAATAAAGGAGACAAAGGCTCTGGCTCTCATCCAGAAGTATGAAGCTTTCAAGATGGAAGATGATGAGAATAATGAAGCAATGTTTTCAAGATTCCAGACTCTGACTGCTGGATTGAGAGTGTTATATAAAGGCTACACCAAAGCTGATCATGTAAAGAAGATTATCAGAAGCTTACCCAGAAGATGGAGACCCATGGTGACTGCCTTCAAGATTGCCAAGAATCTGAATGAGGTGTCTCTTGAAGAGCTGATAAGTGCCTTAAGAAGTCATGAGATTGAGCTAGATGCAAATGAGCCTCAGAAGAAAGGTAAGTCAATTGCTTTAAAATCTAAAAATAAAAACTGTGCTAACGTGTTTCAGGCAGAAGAAGAAGAATATGACTCGTCAGAGTCAGAAGAAGAAGAAGATGAATTATCTCTCCTATCCAGAAGAGTAAATAAACTCTGGAAGAGCAAGCAGAGAAGATTCAAGAACTTTAAGAGGCCTGAAAAGGTAGAATCTTCTGAACACAGAAGATCTAGAAAAAAGAAGGTAACGTGCTATGAATGCAAAGAACCTGGACACTACAAGAATGAATGTCCAAAGCTTCAGAGGGAAAAGCCCAGAAAGAAATTTGAAAAGAAGAAAGGCATGATGGCTACATGGGATGACTCTGATTCATCTGATCAAGAGTCAGACTCTGAAGATGAGCAAGCCAACATAGCAATCATGGTAATAGTTGACACTGGTGAAGAATCTACTTCTGATTCAGACTCTAATGAGGTATTTTCTGAACTCACTAGAGAAGATTTAGTTTTCATCTTATCAGAACTTCTGGAAGTCAAGAGTCAACTTAGTATCAAATACAAAAATCTCAAAAAGCTCTTTGAATCGGAAACTAAGAAACTTGAAATAGAAAACTCTGAACTAAAGGAAAAAGTTTTAAAATTGTCTAAAGATGTTGAAACATCTTCAAGTTCATAAAAGTATATTCCAAGCACTAACAATATTCTGAAAGAATATGACTTGAGCTTCAGAAAGTTCTTATGTAGAGGTATAGGCAGAAGTCAGCTAGCCTCTATGATTTATGCTGTAAGTGGAAACAAGAGAATAGGTATAGGCGTTGAGGAAGAAACCCCATATAAACTTGAACCTGTTGATGAGATGATTATCAATTACAAACCTTTGTATGAACAGTTCAAGTATGGTCACTCTCATGATATCAAGCACACATCACACTCTAAGAGTTTCCACATAAAACACACAAAGAAATATGTTGTTGCACATTCTGGTATATCTTATGTGAAATCTCAGTTCAATCAGAACTTCAGAAGGACTAACCCCAAAGGACCCAAAATAATGTGGATACCTAAGGATAAGATAATTCCTGCTGCAGATCTCCTTCACGGCTCATAAGAAAAACATGTCATGGTACCTGGACTCTAGATGCTCACGTCACATGACTGGAAGAAGGTATATGTTCCAAAGCCTAGAACTTATATCTGCTGGAGAAGTAAAGTTTGGAAGGAATCAGAAGGGAAAAATCATTGGCTCAGGAACCATATGCTTTGGTAATTCTCCCTCTATAACTAATGTTCTTTTAGTAGATGGATTAGCTCATAACTTATTGTCCATAAGTCAATTAAGTGACAATGGTTATGACATAATCTTTAATCAAAAGTCTTGTAAAGCTATAAGTCATAAGGATGGCTCAATCCTATTTACAGGCAAGAGAAAGAACAACATTTATAAGATTGATCTTTCAGATCTTAAGAACCAAAAGGTTACTTGCCTTATGTCTGTTAACGAAGAGCAGTGGGTCTGGCACAGAAGATTATGTCATGCTAGTTAGAGAAAGATTTCTAAGATTAACAAGCTTAATTTGGTTAGAGGACTCCCTAATCTGAAATATAAATCAGATGCTCTTTGTGAAGCATGTCAGAAAGGGAAGTTTTCAAAACCTACGCTTAAATCTAAAAATGTTGTCTCTTCCTCTAAGCCTTTAGAACTTCTGCACATTGATCTATTTGGCCCAGTAAAAACAGCATCAATCAGAGGAAAGAAATATGGATTGGTCATTGTAGACGACTATAGAAGATGGACTTGGGTAAAGTTCTTAAAACACAAGGATGAGTCACATTCTGTGTTCTTTGACTTCTGTAATCAGATCCAATCTGAAAAGGAATGTAAAATCATAAATGTCAGAAGTGATCATGGTGGTGAATTTGAGAACAGATTCTATGAAATTTATTTCATAGAAAATGGTATTGCCCATGATTTCTCTTGTCCTAGAACTCCACAGCAAAATGGAGCTGTAGAACGAAAGAATAGGACTCTACAAGAAATGGCCAGAACCATGATCAATGAGACTAATATAGATAAGCATTTCTAGGTAGAAGCAATTAACATAGCTTGTTATATTCAGAATAGAATCTCCATAAGACCTATTCTAAATAAGACTCCTTATGAATTGTGGAAGAACAGAAAGCCCAACATTTCTTATTTCCATCCATTTGGATGAGTCTGTTATATTCTGAATACTAAAGATCATCTGAATAAGTTTGATTCCAAAGCTCAGAAGTGTTTCCGTCTTGGATATTATGAACGCTCTAAAGGCTACAGAGTATACAATATTGAAACTCTGGTAGTTGAGGAATAAATCAATATCAGATTTGATGATAAGCTTGGCATTGAAAAGCCAAAGCAGTTTGAGAATTTTGCAGATATAGATATATCTAACTCATATCATGAAGAACCCAAGGGAAAGGATGATGCAGAAGATCAAGTTGCAGCATCTTTAGAGAATCTCAGAATATCTGAAGAGCAAACACGCAGAAGATCTCTTAGACTCAACTCTGCTCATCTAGAAGATGTTATTATTGGAAAGAAAGATGATCCCATCAGAACAAGAGCATTCCTAAAGAACAATGTAGAATGTTAATTTGGTTTAGTGTCTTTGTTTGTGCCAACTTCTGTTGATCAAGCTCTGGAAGATGCTGACTGGATAATTGCTATGCAAGAAGAGTTAAATCAATTTACAAGGAATGATGTTTGAGATTTGGTCCCAAACCTTGGTATGAAAGATTAAGTTCTTTCCTTTTGGATAATGGTTTCACAAGAGGAAAAGTAGACACAACTCTCTTCTGTAAAACCTATAAAAAGGATATGCTAATTTGTCAAATTTATGTTGATGATATTATTTTTGGAACATCTAATGCTACACTTGGAAATGAGTTTGCTAAGTCTATGCAGGAAGAATTTGAGATGAGCATGATGGGAGAACTCAAGTATTTCCTAGGCATTCAGATAAATCAAACTTCTGAAGGAACTTATGTTCATCAGACGAAGTATGTCAAAGAGCTTCTGAAGAAGTTCAATCTGTCTGAAAGCAAAGAAGCAAAAACTCCAATACATCCAACTTGCGTATTAGGTAAGGATGAGGTAAGCAAGAAGGTAGATCAGAAGATCCACAGAGGTATGATAGGATCTCTTCTATATCTAACTGCTTCTAGACCTGATATTTTATTCAGTGTATGCATGTGTGCTAGATTCCAATCAGATCCTAGAGAATATCACTTAACTGTTGTTAAGAGAATTCTAAGGTATGTGAAAGGTACTACTAATGTTGGTTTAGTCTACAGAAGATCTGAAGAATACAACTTAGTAGGATATTATGATGCTAATTACGCTGGAGATAGAGTTGAAAGGAAAAGGACTTCTGGAAGCTGTCAGTTTCTAGGAAGTAACCTAATCTCCTGGTACAGCAAGAAGCAAGCAACAATTGCACTCTCTACCACAGAAGCAGAATACGTAGCTGCTGCTGGATGTAGTACACATATGCTCTGGACGAAAATTCAGCTAGAAGACTATCAGATATATGAGAGTAACATTCCTATTTTTTGTGATAATACTTCTGCTATTTGTTTATCTAAGAATCCTATTGTAATACGGTGAACTGAATTTTTTGAAATGTGCGGATAGCAAGAGTCGCTACCGACTTTTATTTTATCCAAATTAAAGAAAGGCAAAAAGAACAGTGATAACACGATTTTATATCGTATATTTAGCCTGAAATCCATAGATATTTATAGCATTTTCCGTTTATTATGTTGATTTATTATGATATTACGCGAGTTTTTGCTTTGTTTCAGGTTTTACACTCTTATTATGACTATTTGTGAAAAAGAGAAGAAATGGAGCTAAAACGACCTCTATTTATGCCTAAATGATGAAGAATGGGTGCTGAAGTAAAAAGGGAGTGCAAATAAGGCCCAAGTCTGCTGAAAGAGACCCAAAGACCCAATGAAGCAATCCAGCCCACGAAGGAAAGAAGCCCAAACCATACAAGCAAGTGGAGACGCACGTCTCCACGTCTCAATGGACACATCAGCAAAAGGGAGACGCACGTCTCCAGTCCCCTACATTCTCTCCACTTGAGACGCACGTCTCAAGTCTTCAACGAAGTCCCCAAAAAAGGCGGAGACGCACGTCTCCGAGTCCAAGTCTGTTGGAAGCTCCTCTTTTCACGCAAAGCAACTTCAAAGCCTTGCCTATAAATAGAGGCAGCCACTTCACTTCAATCTGTCCGATTTCCTGCTAACGAAGTGCTGCCGAAATTGTACCGTGCATTATATTCTGCCTTCCTTTAATTCAAACAGTTATTTTCTCACAACGATTTCTACACCGGAAATTGTTGTGAACCTTTTATAAATCTAGCCTTACGTTAGATTTATCGCATTTTATTTCCTTGTTTTATTTTCCGTCCGTTTAAATTCCGAAGAACGATCCAGCCAACCTGTGGTGGAAGTTCAGTACTCGAAGATTCCGTTTCAATTTATTTAATTCAGGTTTAATATTTACTGCCTTTATTTATATATTTACTTGCATGATATATTATATGCCAATTAACATGCCTTTTATTATAAGCCAAATTAATTCATGCATGCTTAACTGTATTAATATGCCTGGCTAAATTACTAAGGTATCGGTATGTAAAGTAAGTTAACCGTAGGGATCCGAAATAAATTGGCTTAATTATGTTTTGTTAATTATCACCTGTTTTTGGTTTGTATGTCTAATTTAATTAGTAAGTCTTAAAATCAATAGAGCGAAAGTTTGAGATCTTAAGACGGTCATTAGTTTTAAGGATGGCGAAAGCGTATTAAAACTAATTGGAACTTATTTATTTTCAAAAATTGTTTTTACACCCGAGCGGGATGGCGAAAGCGTACGTTAGGGATATTAGCATGTTCCGAGTCAACAGAGCGAAAGTTTGAGATTAGGAGATTTAAATAGATAACAACTTCATAAAACAGGCATTTTATTAATTACGTTGTTTCCAAAAAGCTTTTCTAAAATCTAATGGGATGGCGAAAGCGTACATTAGGATTAGGATAGTAATCTAAATCAACAGAGCGAAAGTTTGAGACGAGGATTTTTAAACAATTGAATTAGTAAAGATTTTTAATTAAATTATGCAAAAGCCAATGGACCTTCGGATCACCTTAAGTTAAACGAAATACATGCTGATATCTGTCTTTTATTATATTCTTTATTTCTCACAATCACTTTCCCTTAGGAACAATCGAAATATTAGTAGCCCTAGCTTTACATAGTAACCTTAGATAACGGTAGATCGATTCATAGTCCCTGTGGATTCGATATCTTTTAAAACTACACGACACGACTGTGCACTTGCAGTCATCAGATTTATAGACACGTAAAGTCGCAATCAAGTTTTTGGCGCCGTTGCCGGGGACTATTTAAGTCGATATCGTAACTCACTGTTACACCGTAGAGACTAGGGAAATTCTTTCCTTTCTTTCTGAACGATTGTATGCCAAATACTCGTTCACAAGGAGGAGATTTAATACAACGAATTAACGAGATCGAACGTTTCATTAACGTCAAACGTCGAGCTCGCAATCTTCCCGAAGTAGCACCAATTCCGATTAATCAGGAATTGACTTTTACTGATCAAATTAATCAAATCACCCCAAAGTTAGAGATGGCTGCTCTTCGTCCTCTTAGAGACTATGTCGCTCCTTCGCGCGCTGAACCGCATTCAAGTATCGCACCACCTGCGATTGAAGCAAACAATTTCGAACTGAAACCTTCGTTGGTCCAAGCTGTTCAACAGAATCAATTCTCTGGAAGCCCTGCAGACGACCCTAACCTCCATTTATCTGTGTTCGTGCAATACGCCGACACTGTCAAAGCTAACAACGTTAGTTCCGAAGCTATTCGATTACGTCTCTTTCCTTTCTCCTTGAGAGATAGAGCTAGAGCGTGGCTTCAATCCCTGCCTTCTAATTCCATAACTACATGGGACGAATTGAAGAGAGTATTCTTAGCGAGATACTTTCCGCCTAGCAAAACTGCTATGCTCAGAGGTCAAATCAACGGATTTACCCAGAAAGATAATGAATCACTCTTCGAAGCTTGGGAACGTTACAAGGACATGCTTAGACTATGCCCTCATCATGGACTCGAACCATGGCTGATCATCCATACTTTCTATGGTGGTCTCTTATATAACACTAAAATGACTATAGATGCCGCTGCTGGCGGAGCATTAATGGACAAACCCCATGATGAAGCATATAACCTCATAGAGAACATGGCACAAAACCATTACCAATGGGTTGGAGAATGAGCCGCTCTAGAGAAAGCCCAAACCAAAGGAGGAATGTACGAAATAAGTGGTATAGACCGCGTTAACGCTAAAGTAGACGCTTTAACTCAGAAGATCGAGAACTTAACCATCACTCCTTCAGCCACCGCTGCTTCTGTAACACCTAACTGCGAGATTTGTGGATTGACTGGACACGCAGTTGCCGAATGTCAACTCTTGACTGGAGTCCCATCTGATCAAGTAAACTATGCTCAAGGAAACCCTTATTCTAACACGTACAACCCTGGATGGAAAACCCACCCGAACTTTTCATATAAAAACAACAACGCGTTGTACGCGCCTGGACAAGCACCTGCTGTGCCACCTGGCTACCAAAAAGCACCTGTAGCTGCTCAAAACACCCCTAGGAAGTCAAACCTAGAAATCATGATGGAGAACTTTATAGCTTCCCAACAACAAACCAATAAGGACTTCCTAAATCAAAACATCCACAATAGCGAGCAACTAAAACAACTATCGAACAAAGTAGATGCCTTAGCTACGCATAACAAGATGCTAGAAACTCAAATCTCACAAGTAGCTCAACAACAAGCACCTACAACCTAATCCTAAAGGACATGCGAACGCGATAACACTACGAAGTGGAACAAATTACGATGGACCCATTGATCCTAGAACTCAAAACGCACCCATGTCACAACAAGAGCCAAAGGAAACCCAAAAGACATCAACCGATGATCAAACCGCTAAGGCCAATGAGAGCAACAACGAAGTGGAACCTGAAAAGGAAAAACCTTACGTTCCACCACCACCTTATAAGCCACCAATTCCTTACCCTCAGAGATTAGCTAAATCAAAAACCGAAGCGCAATTTAAAAGATTTGTAGAACTTCTGAAACAATTAAATATAACCATACCGTTCACAGAAGCCATAACTGAAATGCCTTCATACGCTAAATTCCTAAAAGAAATCCTGTCAAACAAAAAGAAACTCGAGGATAACGAAACTGTAACGCTTACCGCTGAATGTAGCGCTATCATCCAAAACAACATGCCTCCAAAACTGAAAGATCCTGGTAGTTTCTCTATAACCTGCGTAATAGGAAAAACCATCATAGAGAAAGCCCTGCGCGATTTAGGAGCCAGTGTTAGTTTGATGCCTCTTTCAACCTGTAAGAAACTAAATCTGGGTGAGCTTAAAGCAACGAGAATGTCTCTTCAATTAGCTGACCGTTCAGTCAAATACCCTGTAGGAATTTTAGAAAATATTCCTGTTCGTGTAGGTCAATTCTACATCCCAACTGATTTCATCATTATGGATATCCAAGAAGATTCTAACATCCTGATCATATTAGGAAAACCATTCTTAGCAACCGCTGGTGCAATCATAGACGTCAAGCGAGGAAAGCTTAATTTCGAAGTAGGAGAAGAGAAAATAGAATTTATACTCTCCCAATTCCTAAAAGCACCCTCTATAATTGACACATGCTGCTCTGCCGACATAATCGACGAGTGTGTTAATGAAATAAAATCCGAACCAAATAAGGAAACTGAGATCCTAAAAGTTCCTATACCGCCAATCTTTGAAGATGACAACTGGCGTGGGGAATATCAAGATGACCATCTGAGTGAATGTCTAGCCTTAACTCCTGATCCTATACCTGGACCGAAGAAACCTGCTATAGAACTGAAAACACTGCCTACCGATCTTAGATACGAATTCCTAGACGAAGAACGTAACCGACCAGTTATAGTTAACGCTGACTTAGGACAAACCGAGACTGTAAAATTACTTACTGTCCTGAGAAAATACCCAACCGTTTTAGGATATAACATATCAGATTTGAAAGGAATAAGTCCTTCTCTCTGTATGCACCGCATTATGCTCGAAGACGATTGTAAAACCTCTAGAGAACATCAAAGGCGTATAAATCCTATTATGAGCGATGTGGTTAAAAAGGAAATCCAAAAACTGCTAGAAGCCGGAATAATATATCCTATATCCGATAGTAAATGGGTTAGCCCTGTTCATGTCGTACCAAAGAAAGGAGGAGTTACTGTAATCACTAACGCAAAAGGCGAATCTGTAGCGCAACGTACCCAAACTGGATGGAGAATGTGCATTGACTATAGGAAGCTAAACAAAGCTACCCGAAAAGACCATTTCCCTTTACCTTTCATAGATCAAATGCTCGAACGCCTAGCTAAACACTCACATTTCTGTTATCTGGATGGATACTCCGGATTTTTCCAAATTCCTATCCACCCTGACGACCAAGAGAAGACCATATTTACCTGTCCTTATGGTACATTCGCTTATAGACGAATGCCCTTTGGGCTTTGCAATGCACCCGCGACCTTCCAAAGATGCATGATGGCAATATTTGCCGACTTCCTAGATGGAATAATGGAGGTCTTTATGGACGACTTCTCTGTCTGTGGAGGAAGTTTTGAAACTTGTTTAGAGAACCTTGAATTGGTACTTAAACGATGCGTAAGCGTAAACCTAGTCCTTAATTGGGAAAAGTGCCACTTCATGGTTCGACAAGGAATTGTGCTTGGACACATCGTATCTGATAGAGGGATCGAAGTAGATAAAGCCAAAATCGAAATTATCGAAAACCTTCAACCTCCCAAAACTGTTAGAGAAATAAGAAGTTTTCTAGGACACGCTGGTTTTTACCGATGCTTCATTAAGGATTTCTCTAAAATAACCAAACCCTTAACTGAATTACTAATGAAAGACGCCGAATTTATTTTTACCGATAAATGCACTGAAGCATTTCATACGCTTAAACGAGCATTAATCTCTGCGCCAATTATGCAACCTCCCGACTGGAATGAGCCTTTCGAAATAATGTGTGACGCTAGTGATTATGCTGTAGGAGCCGTTCTAGGGCAAAGAAAAGATAAGAAACTACATGTCATATATTATGCGAGTAGAACCCTAGACGAAGCTCAAATGAATTATGCCACGACAGAAAAAGAATTACTAGCTGTCGTATTCGCATTAGACAAGTTCCGTTCTTACCTGGTAGGAGCCAAAATAATCATATACACTGACCACGCTGCCATTAGGTACCTCCTAACCAAGAAAGACGCCAAACCGAGATTGTTGAGATGGATCCTGTTATTACAAGAGTTCGACTTGGAAATTAAAGATAAAAAGGGAACTGAAAATGTCGTAGCAGATCACCTCTCCCGATTGGAAAATCTGAAACCCGAACAAGTACCAATTGACGATGATTTCCCTTATGAAAGACTCATCGCTCAGTTAGAAGCCAATGAATTCGAACCATACCATCCAAACGCTGAAACCAACAAATTAGCAGAAATAGCTTTAGCCCGCTCTGACACACCTTGGTATGCAGATTTCGTAAACTACCTAGCTGCTGGTGTGCTTCCTCCTGACCTAAGTTACCAACAGAAGAAGAAATTCTTCCATGACCTAAAACATTACTATTGGGACGATCCACTCCTGTTCAAAAGAGGCCCCGATGGAATCTTTAGACGTTGTGTACCCGAGGAAGAAATAGGAAGTATAATAACACACTGCCATTCTGCACCGTGTGGAGGACACCATAGCACATCTAGAACCTGCGCCAAAATCCTTCAATCTGGACTCTTCTGGCCCAACCTGTGGAAAGATGTTTATTTTGCTGTACTAAACTGTGATAGATGCCAACGAACCGGAAACATTTCGAGACTCGATGAAATGCCTCAAAAGGGCATTCTGGAAGTAGAAATATTTGAAGTCTGGGGAATAGACTTTATGGGTCCGTTTCCGTCATCGTTTGGAAATCAATATATACTCGTAGCCGTCGATTACGTTTCAAAATGGATAGAAGCTATCGCTTCTCCTACAAACGATACACGAGTAGTTATCAAACTCTTCAAAAACGTCATCTTTCCTAGGTTCGGTGTGCCTAGACTGGTAATTAGTGATGGTGGTTCCCATTTCATTTCAAGAATACTTGAGAAACTCCTTCGAAAATATGGAGTAAATCATCGAATAGCTACACCATACCATCCACAAACAAGCGGACAAGTAGAAGTATCTAACCGCGAAATAAAACAAATATTGGAGAAAACTGTTGCTATATCTAGAAAAGATTGGTCAACCAAGCTAAATGAAGCTTTATGGGCTTATAGAACAGCTTTCAAAACTCCAATAGGAACTACCCCATTCAAACTCGTTTATGGAAAATCATGCCACCTCCCGGTAGAGTTAGAACATAAAGCCTATTGGGCCATTAAGAACTTAAACCTAAACTACACTGCCGCTGGTGAGAAACGACTTCTAGACATAAACGAATTAGAAGAACTTAGACAAGACGCTTATGAAAACGCCAAAATCTATAAAGAGAGAACGAAAAAATGGCACGACAAGCGTATATCTAGGAAAAAATTTAGCATAGGCGATAAAGTACTTTTGTTTAATTCTAGACTAAAATTATTTCCTGGGAAGTTACGACCTAGATGGTCTAGCCCTTTCGAAATAACTAACATATTTCCGAGTGGAGCGATTGAAATCAAAGGAGAAACCGTCAAACCTTTTGTCGTAAATGGGCAACGTCTTAAGTATTACCATCATCTCGAACACGATGAAAACATCGAACTTTTTAAACTTGACGAGCTGCCCGCTCATTCGAAAAAATAGTTTTCTATTTTTAAAATCGTCGAGCTTACGACATAAAACAAAGCGCTTGGTGGGAGACAACCCACAATTATTTTTATTTCTTTTACTATTTTATTTTTATTTTATTTTAAATTTTTAATTTTCGATTCTATTTTGAATTATTTTAGTTTTTCTACATCTTTATATTTTTCCTACATTTTATAATAATTACTATAATTATAACTGCTATCTTAAATCGAGAAAATATTTCCTTTTTATAATTATATTTATTATTATAACTTGTTACTTAATTTTATTTCATTTTTTATTTTATTTTTAAATCAACACTAGCCTAGTTCTAACTTAATCTTAATATTTTCAACTTCTAGGTTTTTCTTAACTACTAACTAAGATGCAAGAAGTCGATAATATGGAAGTTGTGTTCCGTGGTAGAGGACAAGAAGCAAGATTTGATAAGCTGGCTGAAAGACAAATGGATTTGACTTGCTACCCTCACCAACCGACTATGGTAAGACTTGGTATCGAAGAAAGCGTTCTACACCTGCTAAACCAAATTGGTTGGACTGGCTCTCACTTGTTCCGCAAGTTTAGCACCTACCGGAAGCTCACTCTGGAATTCTTGAGCTCCCTGACCTATCTTCCTAACTGTGGACAAGGACTGAGAAAAGGAGTCATTCTCTTTAGACTCTTCGGTATGGAATTTAACTTTTGCATCCGAGATTTTGCTGAAATGCTAGAGCTACCTCATGGATCAGATGCATACACCCAAGTAGCTGAAGACAGCCTTGCATACTGGGAGTTGGAACGATATTGGGGCAAGATCACTGGAAACGACAACCCTGAAGAAAACGAATTCCAATCTGAGAACATCCATAACCCCGCTTTCCGATACTTCCATAAGATCATTTCTCACTACATCTTTGGTAAACCCGATAATGTCACTGAAGCTTCTAGAGAAGAGTTATTCATCATGTTCTACTCCTCTCAGAATCGCCCGGTCAATGCCATCGCATTCATGCTAACAAACTTCGAGCGCATCACGCAAGACGAAGTTTCACCTATTAGGATCGGCGGATTTGTCACTATGATTGCTAATGCTATAGGAATGAGAGTACCTTTGCTTAGATTGACACCTCTTGGTTCCCACAATTCTATGGACATTCACTTCTGCTTTAACCGAGGTATCATCGGTAACCTTGGACCTGATCAATTTGATTTACTCATTGATAACAAAGTATTGGATCAGTTCACCTTACCGAGTCCAAGGACGAGTGTGCACAACCCTGCTAACTGGCTTTACTATGGTCAAATTCCTGAGAGAGAACCCTCACCTGAAACCCCTCAAGCTTATGAACATTTTGATGAGGAAATGCACGTATCAGAATCTGAGCCTGACACACCTCCTGGATACTATGACCCTAATCCTGAAGATGAACCCATTCCTAATTATGAACCTCTTTCTGAAGATGAACCTATACCCGAGTATGAGCCTGAGACTCCTTCTGAAGATTCAGTTGATGACTACACTATTGATATGACTGATGTCGAGCTCGAGCAACAACAACCCGCTGCATCCACCACATCAGTGAACCAAAGAATGCCTAATCGGAGCACACACGAGCAAGCCATCACTGCACTGCAACAAGATGTACAACATGTGCGCAACGAGCTACACACTTTGCAAATGCACTTCTTCGATTTCATCGACACCGTCAATGCTCAATTCGACAAAGTTTTCAAACACATTTATTCTAATGTGCACAACAATAAACGTGGCTAGATGTTACCGTTTAGATTATTAGATTTTATTTCTAGTTTTAGCAATTTTTAGTTCCTACTTTAGAATTTTAAATTTTCTGCACTTTTAAATTCCGTTTCTGTCAACACTCAGTACCAGTTTTAATTCCAAATGCATTATTTTATTCATTACTGCTACTGTGTTATACTGCATTACTATTAACTGCCATATATTCCTGGTTACCATTATTTTTGCTGTTTATAGTATGAAACAATGACACTGTTCTGAACTATTATTCTATCCTTAATGTTATCTGTCAGAACCTGTCTTGACCATTGCATGCATGGAGATCACCTCCCTAAGCTAGGAGACGCACGTCTCCACCTCTGTGGGACCAGACCTCAGCATGCAAAGGACAGGAGACGCACGTCTCCATGCCCTGTCCCCCAGCAGACTGACTGCCTGAGACGCGCGTCTCCCAAGGCCAGCAGTCTGCACCATTTGACCACGCAGAAGACCATCTTTACTCCCCATTTTGAATTTTGAATTTGAATTTCAAAATTCATCATTCAATCTTCTTCATTCTTCCCATTATTTCTTCCATTTAAACACCATTAACCTCATTCATCCCCCATCATTCACCTCTTAACTCTTCATCATTTCCCATTCTTCTATTCCATTCAAACTTCAAACACCACCATAATTTCATTTTAATTCTCCATTAACCACACCATTTTCAAACCTCACTATAAAACCACACCACCACCACTCTTATTTTTCACAACCTTCATACCATTTTTTTCTACCCTTCTACTATCCATTCTATTTTTCTTTCTAAACTCACCATACCTCCACGTTCAATCATCCGTAGTGTGCGTCTAGAGAGGCCACCTCCTAACCTTTCAAATACTATCTTTCGAGAGGATGACAACGATGCTCAAAGAACCAAATACCTTACATTCTATGAACGTTCGGTTATTCCCACAAAATTTGTGAACATCGAATGTCTAGAAACTCTGGGTCTCATTGATGGTGTCACCCGTTTACTAACTAAATCTAGCCTACACCATCTTTGTACCGAACCGGTACCAACTTATGAGCCGCTCTTCTTGGAGTTCTTGAGTTCTTTCAACTACGACACTCCTTCTGATCAACCTCTCTCAACCGGTAGCATCCAATTTCGGATGTTCAACCGTGAATATACTCTGGATCAAGATGTCGTGGCTACGTACTTGCATTTTAATAATGCACCAAATGCTCTCCGCACAATTTTTTAAGAACTAAATGGTCGTTCATGGGAAGAACATGCTTTCGACCTCTGGTTCAACCTCACTGGCGAAGTTCCTACTGGTTGGAGGGCTCTACATGCTTCTCACATTCAAAACCCCGCTATACGTTATTTTCAGCGTGTTTTGGGTCATACTATTTTTGCGAGATCCAACAACCATAAGGTAAATCAGCATGAATTATTTTTCCTTTATTGTGCGCTAAACAACATCCGTTTCAATGCCGCACCTTTTATGCTCCAACACATCCAAAGCTGCGTCAACGCCCCTGCTACAAACCCCTTTCTGTTTGGCGGTATTATTACTTCCTTGGCCTGTGCCTTAGGTCTTGGTGATGAACTCATCTCACTCTCTCATCTCATGATGCCTGCTCAATCACTCGACCTCACTTATTGCCGTGACTCCCACTTGGTTTCACCCCGCCATGATGGCCGATACACTTTGGTCGTCAACAAAGTTCTGATTCCTTATGTCGTCCTTCCATGCCCAGAAAGAATCAACATCCGTTATGTTCAGCGTTGGAGGCTTATTGAAGACAATCCTCAAAACAACCAACCTGAACATCCTAATGAACCTATGGATGCAAATGAAGAAGAACTCAACCAAGGGCAAGCTGATGTCAACCAACCTCCTCAACACAACCCTCCGCTTATCACTCTTGATGCCATGTATGCTGCAATTCAACGACAAGACCAACTTTTTCAAGCTATGCAGACAAACCAAAATGAAACACTGAGGCTTATTCGAGAGATGCAACAAGAGCACCGTGACTATGCTATTAGGAACGAAGGCCAATACACTGAAATTGCTACACAGTTGAATGATCTCTACATTCGTGTAGATGGCTCTCCTACTGATAGACGTCGTCGTGTTCGTACAAGAGGCGCAAGCAGTTCTCACAACCGCAACACTGAGGAGTAGTTCTCATGCATTGAGGACACTGCATCATTTATGTCTGGGGGAGTCGTATTACTTGCTTTAGTGTTATTTCCTTTTAGTTTATTTCCCTTCTTTAAGTTTCATTTCCCTTCCTTGTAATGTTTTTCTAATTCAATAAAGAATATTTATGGAATTTCAAGTCTTATCTTTATAATCCCGTAGTTATTTCAATTTCTTCCATTTTCTTGAGCCATAACAAAATTTTTGCTTCTAAACGATAAACGCAAACCCCGCACGTTTGAGAAATACGAAGCTACTCAAACACTCAACGCATAGAAATTGAATCAAGTCAATATCCTTATTGTCCCAACACTCTAAAACCCCCAAGTATGCGTAACCGATTTGAATACCCTTTATACCGAAACCATCGACTTTAATTTTTGAAGTAACCCTCAGTAGTTTATTCTAGCAGTCGACACCGTCTTAGATACAAACTACGCAGAGAGTCGATGAATATAAGTGTATGATCCTCATAATAATAATTATGTGCTTAACCGTAACAAGAAATGTGCCTACTAAGTAAGGTGATCCTCAGAAGATCATTTAACCTAACGGTCGCAAATCTCAAATGCAAGAGAATTTAAAACTCATTGTTGATTGGTTCAGAAGTCATCTGGTACTGAACTTGGTAGGAGGGACTATTGTCCGATTCCCCACAATCTATAAATGAGCGCTAAGGAGTATACCACATAATTGTGCCAGAACTCCATAAGAAGGATCATAGTCACTAACCGACTACTCTGCTATGTGCGTGTCAAGATAATGGGCTTAATGTGATTGCGCGCGAATGAAAAGGGTAAAACATGATGACGAGTCAAGGATAAGCTATAATGGCATGATTCGGATTGGTATGCATACTGGGAGTTGTCTAGTGTCGCTACTATAAGTTTATTGCTAAGATCTGCATCATTATTTTCAAACAAAAACATTATGTAGTTGAGTATGACCGAACGACGTGGTGGAAGCGTATTTCATTTCGCTGTCCTCCTGTCTTTACCTTATTATTTTGCTTGAGGACAAGCAAAGGTTCAAGTCTGGGGGAATTTGATAACACGATTTTATATCGTATATTTAGCCTGAAATCCATAGATATTTATAGCATTTTCCGTTTATTATGTTGATTTATTATGATATTACGCGAGTTTTTGCTTTGTTTCAGGTTTTACACTCTTATTATGACTATTTGTGAAAAAGAGAAGAAATGGAGCTAAAACAACCTCTATTTATGCCTAAATGATGAAGAATGGGTGCTGAAGTAAAAAGGGAGTGCAAATAAGGCCCAAGTCTGCTGAAAGAGACCCAAAGACCCAATGAAGCAATCCAGCCCACGAAGGAAAGCAGCCCAAACCATACAAGCAAGTGGAGACGCACGTCTCCACGTCTCAATGGACACGTCAGCAAAAGGGAGACGCACGTCTCCAGTCCCCTACATTCTCTCCACTTGAGACGCACGTCTCAAGTCTTCAACGAAGTCCCCAAAAAAGGCGGAGACGCACGTCTCCGAGTCCAAGTCTGTTGGAAGCTCCTCTTTTCACGCAAAGCAACTTCAAAGCCTCGCCTATAAATAGAGGCAGCCACTTCACTTCAATCTGTCCGATTTCCTGCTAACGAAGTGCTGCCGAAATTGTACCGTGCATTATATTCTGCCTTCCTTTAATTCAAACAGTTATTTTCTCACAACGATTTCTACACCGGAAATTGTTGTGAACCTTTTATAAATCTAGCCTTACGTTAGATTTATCGCATTTTATTTTCCTTGTTTTATTTTCCGTCCGTTTAAATTCCGAAGAACGATCCAGCCAACCTGTGGTGGAAGTTCAGTACTCGAAGATTCCGTTTCAATTTATTTAATTCAGGTTTAATATTTACTGCCTTTATTTATATATTTATTTGCATGATATATTATATGCCAATTAACATGCCTTTTATTATAAGCCAAATTAATTCATGCATGCTTAACTGTAGTAATATGTCTGGCTAAATTACTAAGGTATCGGTATGTAAAGTAAGTTAACCGTAGGGATCCGAAATAAATTGGCTTAATTATGTTTTGTTAATTATCACCTGTTTTTGGTTTGTAGGTCTAATTTAATTAGTAAGTCTTAAAATCAATAGAACGAAAGTTTGAGATCTTAAGATGGTCAAAGGTTAAAATCAATAGAGCGAAAGTTTGAGATCTTTAACTGGATAGTAGACATAGGACATTAGTTTTAAGGATGGCGAAAGCGTATTAAAACTAATTGGAACTTATTTATTTTCAAAAATTGTTTTTACACCCGAGCGGGATGGCGAAAGCGTACGTTAGGGATATTAGCATGTTCCGAGTCAACAGAGCGAAAGTTTGAGATTAGGAGATTTAAATAGATAACAACTTCATAAAACAGGCATTTTATTAATTACGTTGTTTCCAAAAAGCTTTTCTAAAATCTAAATCAACAGAGCGAAAGTTTGAGACGAGGATTTTTAACCAATTGAATTAGTAAAGATTTTTAATTAAATTATGCAAAAGCCAATGGACCTTCGGATCACCTTAAGTTAAACGAAATACATGCTGATATCTGTCTTTTATTATATTCTTTATTTCTCACAATCACTTTCCCTTAGGTACAATCGAAATATTAGTAGCCCTAGCTTTACATAGTAACCTTAGATAACGGTAGATCGATTCATAGTCCCTGTGGCTTCGATATCTTTTAAAACTACACGACACGATTGTGCACTTGCAATCATCAGATTTATAGACACGTAAAGTCGCGATCAAACAGAAAAAAACCTTTAAAAGAAATTTTGAGTTTGGGGGGTAATTTATACAAAGGGAAGGTGTAAGGCACCCTTTGCATCCATGGTTTTCCATGGGCTCTTAATTGCTTAGCTCACTTTGAAATATTTGAAAATGTTTAGAAATGAAATAAGACTTTAGCTTGTAAATAAGCGTAGCCTTTTTGAAGGTTTTTGAGAAAAGAGTAGAAAAGGATTTAAACCAGAGCTAGCAATTAGGAGGTAATTACCTTAACATTGTAAAAGAGTTCTTTTATCCTTTCAGGGCTATCCATACCATAGGAGGGTAGGAAGTCCTTTTATTTGGAGGTTGAAGGGTCGTCGAAATAATCGTTCGCCACAAGACCGTCCCTTCCATAAAGAGGGCAGGTAGTCTAACGGAAGGATAGAATAGTCATTTTAGGCAACCAAAGAGGACACCTCAGCAATCGAAAGGGACTATCGCATCATATTATAGGCAACTTAGAGGGACGAGATCATATAACCGAAGGCAACATCGTAGGGACTTATGATCTTTAGTAATGAGAATGAACTGAGGGCAACATTTGCTGAGGCATCCTCGGAATCTGAGGGACTTTACTATTCTATAATGAGAAAAAACAACAAGGCAACAGGCAACAGGCAACAAGCAACAAGAGGGATTACCATAAAAGGTGTGTGGGTGCACAATCACGTGGTTGATTCAGATATATTATCTTGTAAATTAGTTATTCTAATTCTGTTCATAGTTGCACTCCCTAAATTACTAACCACGCAGTTATAATGCAAAGCATAACAGTTTAAGTGCCTTCAAGGCCACATAATACAAACCAGGAGCAGTTACAAAATATATAGCCATGGGGAAGGGGGAAAGAGAAATAATATAACCCAATAAAACAATAGGTTAAATACAAGTAATAATATCGGAGAAATTAAAGGAGAATGAGTTTTAGGGTCACCGAAGGTTTGAGCTTCAATCAGTTGGTTAACCCTGAAAATCAATGAATGAAAAATAGAAGGGGTGAGTGTAGGAGTAATTCATTGACTTTTGAAGTAAACCCTATTTTGGGCAAAAAGGAAAAATAAAATGTAAAATAATATTAAATAAAATCAGAAACTTAGCTTTTCGATTTGGTATGGCGCGTGTCTGAGGATCTTGGTTAACCCTGAAAAGTCAAACACAAAAAAGAGAAATTTTAGTGCATGAGTGATCTAATGACAAACCTCGCAAACCCTGATTAGGGCACAAGTTAACCATGGTTAATATAATAAAACCTAAATTAATTAATTATTGGTTTTCAACCTAATTAATTAAATTGACAAAAATATGCTTTCGATTAAATTATCTAACCATAATAAGTAATTTAATCAATTAAAAGATACATTAAACTAATTAAATAATTAAACAACTAAATTAATTTAATCAATTAACCAAATAAAAAATATTATTAATAACTAAATCAAATTAATTATTTATAAAATAAATATTATCAAAATAAATGATTTTATGAAAAATAGGAAAATTTAAAGGAAATTTTATTTAAGAGAAGATATAAAAGAAATTTTATTAATTAAACAAATAAACAATATATAAAAATAGTTATTGAATAAATAAAAATAAAAAAATTGGAAATCTTAGCTTGAGATCCAGTGTGGCGAGGTTGTGTAGGACTATGGTGTAACTGCATGCTCATAAGCGCTGGATGGGATGGCATAAAGATCTGACGGTTGGCAAGACGAGATGCATCATACGCGTGTGAACCAACGCGCACGGGATCCACCAACAATTCAAACCTCTGCGCGCGCATGAGCGGACCAATGAGGGGACGACACGTCTGCGTCTTCTACCTCCTTCCGTCGTCTAAACTTGCGCAGGCTTTTACCTACGGATTCCAAGCGTAGCCATAGCCCCTGCACTCCAGAAAATCTTGTACGCGAAATAAAAATAAAAGGCAAAGCCATGGATCGATTTGTATCATCCATACGAATCTATTGGTACCTGTTTCAAGCTCAAATCGTGACTAATTTAGGAAACCCTAATTCGGAGCTTTGAAGCTCGTTAATGGCGAAACCGTATACCTACGTTCAAACTCAACCAAACTATCCAGAAAGATCGCAATTATCATTATGAACATAAATTTGCATTTGAATCATGCTAAATGTGCATGAATTATTAGGATCGAGTTTGAAAAAGTGTGAACAAACCGTGAGCTTCTGGAAACGATTCTGGATGCTTCAAGGTGCGATAATGATTGGAAACTGTTCAGTGGTGATCCAGGAATGTATTGGAAGCTTCAATCCCTATTGAAAGTCTCTGCAAACTGAAATTCGAATTCACAATTTCCTTGTATTTTGAAAGCTCTCCTTATGGTTTCTGGCTGCAAGAACTCGTCCCCAAGGGTTTGGTTAGGTTATTCTTATATAATAGATGAGGTTAGGTCAATAAAATTGCAAGGAATCTTGGTGAATCTGTAGCAACCTGCCCTTAAAATTAAAATTTAGAGTCGCCACCTATTCTACCAGGGTGAATAGGAAACCCTACGAAGTATAAAGATTCAGGGTAAGATTACTATAATCAGGTCGAGGGAAGGTGTTTGGCACCCTCAACCCTTTCCTAAGGTTTGCATCTTAAAGTAAAGGTTTGTGGCTAAGCATAAAGAAAGGTGACAGAAAGTTAATAGGGTAAATGATTAGATTTGAACTTAATGAGAATTTTAGGGAAGGGGACTCGCCTTGTTGCCAAGTGCCTACGTATCTCCTTAGGGAGAATCGGAGTCAACGTAGTTCGGGGTAGGGTTGAACGCCTTAGATTTTAATATGAGGTTGTTTTGAAGGTATTTTGAGTTACCTTATCGATGTTTTGAAATGCAAAGTTCGCAAGGTATTTTGAATTACCTTATCGTAGTTTTGAAAATCGCAGTATTGAAGAGATGAGGTTTTGAGTGTTTTAAGTGGCGTACAACCCTGGTTTAATATGTTACCGTTAGTTGCGATGATCAATATATTTGATCATTATAGTTAACGGATTAGATAAAGTATTGCTAACCATTTTGACTGATAGATACGATCGTCACGAATAGCAAATGAGGTGTATTTTAATTTTGCGTAATTAAATTTTGAGTTTTATCATTATCTCTCATAACCCATAGATTTGGTTATTACATGACAACGAATTTCATCATTTGTGTTTCATTATTTTATTTCTTGTCAATGCGGTCATTAGGTATGATCGGATCGAGGAGAAAATTAGCCAATAACTAGTTAAATTAGAATTAGTATTAACAAATTAGTTAATGTTTTTGCCAAATGGCCAATGGGATTGTGCAAACCCTAATGCATTGATAAATTTCTAGGGTTTGTGTGCCTTTTAACAATTAAACATTAAATAAATTAAATCGAATAATCGAATAATCGGGAGTTAATCCTAAAACCTAATCATGGCCCAAATCCTAATTTATCCTAAATCCTAATAAAGTAAATTAATAAGAATAAATATAATAACCAATTAATATTTAATCCAAATAAAAATAAATAAAAAAATATGATAAAACCTGGTTTTGGTTGCATGTGGCATCTCCTTTAGAGTGTATGGTGAACCTGCCTATTCCTGGGCGTTAGATCTGAATTATAAGAGATCTGATGGTGCATGGCTTTGGATGTATTATAGTCTTGTGTTGAAGCAACACGCTGGAACATGAAGGGAATAATGACCAAAATAACAACACAGACCCAGGGATCGAACCCAGGTCATTATAGTAACCAGAACTTCTCCTTTGCCAATTATGCTGCGCTTAATTACTGATTGTCATACCCTAATTTTTGACCCCCCTGAGATGACATATCTTCAAGATTTTCATCAGGTCAAAACAAGTACCCAGAGCAGTCACTTCTTCATCTGGCATTTAATCAAGGATGTTCAAAGACAAGAAAACTCAGGCAAACGATCAATCAGTAGAAGGATTAGTCTCTAACATAATCATAGGACTCAATAGCTTCATTTTTTCACCTATGATTGATTAGACACCTAGTCCTCTGAGTACAGATTTACTCAGGTCACCAGACTAGGGTTTTTGAGCCTATCAAGGACTAAAATCAGGGATCACCTCTGGGAAACCCTAAAAAGCCCAGGGGATCATTCAAAAACATCAATCATCTTCAAATAGCTCATATAACAAGATCCACTGGACATTACACCTCAATTCAAGATCCATAGTCACCAATTTCATCTGGTCGACAAGTAGGGTTTTTGACCTAATTCACCAGGATAGTTGACTTTTAATCAGGGCGTGGATCCAAAACTCAAGATATGATTCAAGAACCTCTACTACCTCAATATAACCCATTTACATCACTCATTTGAGGAGAAGATCTTGATTCTACACAAAAGTCCAAAATCTCACTTTATTTGGAAAAAGTCAACTATATGGGATCACCTTTGACTTTTAAGATTTTTGGTCAAACCATGACTTTAAAAGATCAAAATCATCAATATATGGATATTAAATTCATTTGACCAAAGAAATTCAAGAAGAATCATCAAGGAGCAAAAAGTCGGGAATTAGGGTTTTTGAGGGCATTGTGGGAACTCAAAATTTCACCTACACAACTCAAAAAACTTCCAACATGAAAGTTGTAGATCTTGCAAAATAAAACAACATCTTACATAGGAACTTTTTTCAAAAGATCAACCATTTAAGAGTTTTGGAAATTTTGAAGTTTTAGGTCATAAACACTTAGAAAATTTTCTAAGTGTTTTAACCTAGTTTTCTTCCAACTTTGGCCTCATTTTTCACAAATTTGCCAAAGGATTCTGAAGAAACTCCAAACTAATGATTTGAAGTAGATGTTTAGGGCTTTCCAAATTGTGTTCAACCTTCTCCAAATTCATTTTGAGCTAGGAGTTATGCTTGTTCAAAGTTGGCCTCATGAAGTGAAATTATAGGTCATGCATCATTTTTGAACTTTGCAATTTTGTGCACATGACCTCAATTATGGATGCTACACGACCCATAACACATCTGAAAACATGCCATGCATTCATTTTTACCATGCCATGATAATTGAGGAAGATTCCTAAAACAAGAACATGTGATTATGTAATGATTACATTTGAGAATTTATGGCAAATTGATGAATCACCCAAGGAATCTTCTCACCAACCAATTAGAGCTCACTTTGCATCTGAAATGTTCCCTAAGATCAGATAGAATCAATGGATAGGGAGCTGGCTCGAAAATGCAATGATCACACTTGGATATTCTTTGAAATTTCTTCATGGCTAAGAAACCAAATTCACTTCACTAAGCAAGCTCACTCTCTCAATCAGTACTGAATCATTTGCCTATAAATAGGAGAGTATACCTCATTAGAAAAACACACCAAAGCAACCATATTCCTTGCTTTCTCTTTCTCTTCTCATGCTTATGGTTTTTCAAAGTTCTTTGGCAAGAAGAATCGTTTTCTTCAAACCAGAGCTTATCTTTGGAAAGTAAGCATTCTAACATCTCAAAGGGGTTCATTTGAGGTGATCCAAGCACCTGGATCACTTCTGTAAGTGGAGGAACGCCATTGTTTCTCTCACTTTGGAGCTGTTGCAGTTGGAGGTCCACAGAGCAATTCAGAAGGCTCCAAGCATGGTTAAGCATCCAGGCACGTTCCATAAAAGGTAGTGGAGCTATCCAGATGGTCGCAGCTCATATGTAACTCAAGAATCATCACTCTCCATGTCCACTTGAAGCTCAAATCGAGGGAGGTCCATAGAGCAATTCAGGAGAATTGAAGTTACAATAAGCATTCAGTTAGCATCACTGAGTCCCAAGGAAGCTTTTGGGATCATTCATACAAGCCTAGGTGCTCTCTACCATCCTCACGACCTCCATTTTCAGCGGTAAGTTTCTGAACTCCACCTCTTTAATTTAAGCACTCTTTGTGGTAAAGCTCGATTCTATCTTGTTCAGCATCATCAGAGGATTGAAAACCCTCTATCATCATTCATTTATTCATCTTGTGCATCATTTTATTTTAAAATTAGGGTTTATATGTTCTTCGTGTTCATGATGAAATTCGTTAGTTACACTTAGAATAAATGAATTTTGAGCCCATGATCATGTTCCTTGTCCAAAAACGAGTGAGATTGATGTTTACATCATGCCATTTAGTTGAGAAATCAGAGAGTTAGGAATTTGAAAATCTGAATCTCGAGGAAGAAGATGAACATGGCGCGCGCAAAATTTGAATCTTCTGGCTTGTTTTAAAATATATTATGTTGGATGCGTGTGAATAACCAACTGCGCGCGTAGCCCAGATGGTGGGAGTTTTGGCCAATGACTTGGAGGGCGCGAGTTCAAGCCCTCTAGGTGACAAAACCATTTTTTTTATCACCTTTTCCACTTAATTTCTTCACAACTTTAACCAATTAGTTAACCTATCAAATTAGCTCCTTTTTAATTCATTTTTTATGCACTTATTGATTAATATATATATTTTATAAATAATCAAAAAAATCATAAAAATATTATTTATTTTATATGTTTTTATTAGGTTAAAAATGGTGTTGTTTTAAGTATTTTAAAATATATTTCAATATATGTTTTCATTAGAATTTTAAAACCTAATATTTTCATAAGTATTTTAGTGTTAAAAACCCTAATCATTTAGGTCTTAATTAGGTATAGATTTTGTCTGTACTTCAATTAAGTTGACTTTTGTCAAAATTCAAATCATGTTCAAACTTCAAAGTAAACAGACGATCGAGGTTTTCAAACAACAGAACCCCGTATCTTTTCAACTGTTTTCATAAACAATAAATCATTTTTAAGTGGGCCTCTAATAGAGTGTAAGTCCCAACACCTTCTTCTCTTCTTAGCTTGTTTTCAAAACTGTATTTTCAAAATCTTCTTTCTGTTTTCAAAACATTCTTCTGGTATTTGAAGGGCATTATTCCCGGTGAAACTCTTCAGATACCTATGTGACCTATGTCCATCTTCACTTCTTCTGTTTTCAAAAACCATTAACTGTTTATCATATATATTCAACTGTTATCCATCAATTGCTGGTAAGGCTTTGTACATACTTCTTCAAAGGCCTCCACTCCATCCAGGTTAGGCTTTACAAGCTTTCCATTTACAGTCTTTATTTAAATTACTGTCAAATATAAACTGTGCATATATATTAGTTTAGAACTACGTTTGAGTATAAACCCTAGGACAATTAAACTATATATACATTATAGGAATATGACCTAGGATTGAGAATGTCTTCCCGGTGAAGGCTCTTTCCTAATTAGAGATCTGTAGTTCAAACCCCCAAGATGAATTATTCCCGGTGAAACATCTTGGCAAAAACCTTAGAATCCAAAAAAATAGGACACATCCACCCAAAGAGGAATTATTCCCGGTGAAACCTCTTACCCATTTGCTTAGAGCCAAAATAAGTTCAAAACTACATAGCTTTCTCTTGTGCTATAACAAGGACCCTCGATGACCCTCGATTAGCCTCCTCTTGGGCTTTGTACAAGGACCCACAGGCTTCTTAAAAGCATTTCCAGCTTCCTCTTGAGCTTGTATACAAGGACCCATCAGGTTTCTTATAAACATAGGAACAGGTCTTTAGTCACCTTTTAACATACCCTGGTGAGTTTCTTCCAATTTAAACCAGACTTTAATCAAGCTAAGTTTGTCTCAATTTTACATTGAGTACACCTTTTGGAATGAGAGACATGGACAGTCTCTGTCACCCTTATCTTCATTAATCTTCCTTAGCAGAGTCTAGGATCCATGTTTGCTTATCCTCAGCAAGTGTCAGCCTTCATCTTGGGCTTTAAACAAGAAGTCTCACTAGATAATCTTTCTGCCATTCATTTTAACAAAAACCCTGGAAAGGGTTAGCTTCCAAAAAAATCATTCTTTCATTTCAACAAAAACCCCTGGAAAGGGTTAGCCTCCAAAATCACTTCTTCAAAAACCAAATATTCATTTCTCTTAGGAGATAATTTCCCCAAAAGAGTCAAAAACCCCTGGAAAGGGTCAGCCTCCAAAAACATGACAAAAAATCAGTCTTTTAACAGACAATTTCACCAGCTGAGTCAAAATCCCTGGAAAGGGTTAGCTTCCAAAAAAAATCAGTCTTTTAATAAATAAATCCTTCAATAGAATCAAAATCCAACAAAAAATAGTTAGCCTCAACCTTGGGCTTCATACAAGGCACCAAAAAACAATAAATTCCCCTGTTAATAGTCAGCCCCAACCTTGGGCATTGTACAAGGCAGATAATAGAGTCTCCCCTAGTGAGTCCTTCATTGTTCAGTAGCCATAACCTTGGGCTTTGTACAAGGCAGATAAACCATATTTCATGTGTCAAAGATTCCTAACATCTAGGATCTTTTCCCATAGAGTCATCCATACTCAGTTTATTTAAGAGTCCGCCACAACCTTGGGCTTCATACAAGGCAGAAAATAATATCTCCCCTAGTTAGAGTCAGCCTCAATTCTGAGCTTTGTACAGAACACCAAATAAAACCCATCAAAATAGATTTTCCCTAAGTAGAGTCAGCCTCAATTCTGGGCTTTGTACAGAACATAAAAATCCCTTGTAAATTAATCCCCAGTGGAGTTTTCTCCCAGAGTCATAATAATAATCAATCAATCAAAAAGCCTCAAGCTTGGGCCTCATGCAAGCCAGTTAAAAAATCAAATCTTTTATACAGTAGATAGACATAGCTTATCTCTATAGAGAGATCTTTCCTCTATCTCACCACATTCAAACAAACAAACATTACATTTCATTTTAATCAAGTCTCCCATTTAGGATTTTGAAAGGCATGAGCTGGCAGTAAAACCCAGACATGTGGTAATTTTCCCTAATTTGGATGAGCATCTTTCTTTCACTTAAGAGGCATTTGACTGGTATACTTGCACATACACAAGTAAGGTCCCCCTCTTGAATGAAATGAATTCAGTTATTCTGTCACTCTTTTAATGTTTGTGGTGGAATAGTAGAAATACCTCTCTGTAAAGATGACTTCATGTCTCTTTACTGTAAACAGAGATTTAATTCAAGCTTCAACCTTGAGCTTCAAGCAAGGCACCCAAAAATAATTAATAATTAATTAGTTCCCCGAACTACATTAAGCTCTGACTTCCATTAGGGATATGTAGGCATGAGGTTCACAAGGAATCTCAGCGAGCTAATAAAATACCAAAAATAGTCTGTCTGTCTGTCTGTCTTTCTTTTATTCAATTCAATTCCTTCTCCTAACACAAAGGAGAAACTTTCCCAATAATCATTAGCAGCACAAACACATTTAGACACAGAGAAGGTTCCTGTAGAGTACTACAGATATGTAGGGTGTTTAAACACTTCCCTATGTATAACCGACCTCCCGGACTCCCGAATTTCTAGTCTAGGTGAAATCCCCACACTTAGCAAACTCCTAGGGTTTAGTTGAGATCTTTTTTCCCCTTTCCTACTCGTAGGACAAATAAGAAAGTTCGTGTGATATCGTAGGAAGAACTGAAATAAAATTCATCCCACCACGGGCGCATTCTCCATCCAAATTTCGAGTGAAGGGTCTAGCGTGCCGTCCTCCCAAGTGAAACGGGGAGGTAAAAAAAACGACCACCACAGAAAAATGGCGACTCTGCTGGGGATTATAAGTGTTAAAAACCTTGGTTTTTCATCCAAACCAATGGTTGACCTGTTGTTGGTCTAGCCCCAATGAGGAATTAGGGATGCCAAATTCCCCCTCAAACAAGAGAGGTCCTGCCTAACCTCTGTGTCATTTCATGTGTTTGCTGCATTTATATTTGTTTATCTTGTTTATTCTGTATCGGGAAAGGGCTTGATTCCCCCTTGTGGTGAGAAATCCTATACCCGGATTTGAGTGCAACATAAGATAGGATGGAGGATGTCTTCCCGGTGAAGACCCTCTAATCTTGGTTCACAATTCTACTCTTGGGATTTGCCTGGCTGGTTGTGATTAACTGCGCCACTGCATTCCGAGACTGATTTGTACCAGGAGGACCTAGAAACACATTTACCCCACTTAAAGCCTTTTTTAGGACGTAGAGCGGTGATTACGGAAGTAATTGTCACGCAGATACTACACTCAGAGAAAACTCTCTTATAGATACCAGTCAACGTATCTTTAAGGTTGAGCAAAAACTCTGAGACCCCTAGAACCCGTTCTACAGGTACAAAAATCCTTATCCTTAGTTTACCATTTGGGGCGAGGTTTGCGTTTTGACTTCATGACCACTATACCCTTCAACGCCATGTTTGTTTAAAACTCTTGTGTGTGCATTCATGCATCATTCATTAATAACAACTAAAAACAAAAAGAGTCTTTTTCGAGTCGTTTTTCAAGGAAACTAAATAACGAACGTTTTGAACTTCATAGAAAGAGAGAAACGGAGAAAGGACTTAAGGATCTATACCATGGATTATGGAAGAAAGAGAGCTAGGAAATACACCTTCAAGATTCCCCAGGTCGAGGAACTGGGAAAGCTCGGAAAACTGGTGGTCAACCCCCAGGCTTTCAAGGAGAAGTATGGAAAACTTCTGCCTTTGCTCAATACCAACATTGTGGATGGGATCCTTCCCACCTTGGTACAGTTTTACGATCCAACGTATCACTGCTTCACCTTTCCAGATTATCAGCTCATACCTACGTTGGAGGAGTACTCTCGTCTGATTGGAATACCCGTGTACGCGCAAGATCCGTACTCCGGTTTGGAAAAGAATCCTGACGACATTATCATTGCTGCAAATACTCCTTTGAACGTAGTCGACATCAGAACTCATGTGGTGAATAGAGGAGGAATTCAAGGATTGCCCTCCAAATTCTTGTTTGATCAAGCTCGGTACTTCGTCAGCATCCAAGATATGAGCGCTTTTGAGGAAATCTTGGCTTTGCTTATCTACGGATTGTTTTTGTTTCCTAACATTAACGATTTCGTCGACATCAACGCAATTAAGATCTTCTTAATTGGAAATCCAGTTCCAACCTTGCTTGCGGATGCTTATCCCTCTGTGCATTCAAGAAACCTGCAGTGAGGAGGATTAATCACATGCTGCGTACCGTTGTTATACGAATGGTTCGTTTCGCACCTGCCGAAGTCTAGCACTTTCTGGAACATGAGGGATGGCCTTTACTGGTCACAGAAAATCATGTCCCTCACTCATACGGACATTGAGTGGTGTAGTCCTGACAACGACGAAACCAAGATCATCTTCAGTTGCGGAAGTTTTCCCAACATACCCGTTATTGGAACTAAGGGAGGAATCAGTTACAATCCAGCTTTAGCCCGTCGTCAATACGGCTATCCCATGAAAAATATACCAAGTAAAATCCAATTGGAGGGTCTGTTCTTCAAGAACATCGACGATCATGGCAACATGTTGAAGAAGGAAATTGTCCAAGCCTGGCGTCTAGTTCACAACAAAGGGAGAAGATTGTTAGGAAAACATCTTTGCATCTCCCTGGATCCTTACCTTCAATGGGTACGCGTCAGAGCATTCAAGCTCAGGATGCCATATCAACATCAAGAACCCATTCCCCTAAGGGAACCAATTTACCTTTTCTCCACCGATGTTGAAAAATTACAAGCGGCATTAAACAAGGTATGCCAAGAAAGGAATGCTTGGAGGAACAAGTATCGAATCGTCAACACGGAAAATGTTGAGATTCATAACATCCTAAGAAGGAAGGATGAGTTACTTGAAGTGCTCGATCGACAAGTGACACAATCGTCACTTTCTCATCATATCCCTCCTGCTTCCTGGATTATTGATCATCTCACGTCAAAGAACGCTCAGCTCAAGAAACAGAAGAAGATGTTAGAACATGAAGTCGGCTCTTCGTCAAAGTTTTAGAGTCCTTTCTCTCAGTTTCTCTGTATTTCCCTTTTCAAGATGTGTAAAAACGGCGTTTTCGCTTAATTAATAAAAGTTTGATGTTTCATAACGTAATTATGGTGTTTCCTTGAAAAATATTAACTTAATTGCATATCATACATTGCTTTAGTCGTACGCACTGACACGAGAATTGCCGCGGATCTAATAGTCACTTTCCTTTCTCCAGATAGAGAGGAGGAGAAGGAGGTGAACCAAGACTTTCAAGCTGTCTCATCCATACAACACTCGTTCAAGTCGCAAGAAAAGAATGGAAGACTTTGAACAAGAGAATGAAGAACTCCGAGAAGAGATTAATACTCTTAAGGGTACTGTTGAAAGGCTCAGTAGCATGGTAGAAGCCCTGGTAGTTGCGCAGAATCGACCAACGCCAGAAGAACCGCAAAGGACTGTGGTTTCCGAGATTGTTTCTACTCATATTCCTCAGTATACCATGCCACCCAACCGACCTTGGGGCATGCCGTATAACTTTATTCCAGAAGGGTACATACCCCCAGTTTCTGAAGTTCCAAGAGCTACAATGGAGATACAACCACCGGAGGGTTACAAACCTCTGGAAATTGAAGTTCCAAGAGCAACGGCAAAGGGTTTCGCACAACAGAATGCTGAGATTCCAAGATCTACTGTCATGGCTTCTCCACAGCCGATTATGCATACTTTTCCTCCACAGGGAGGACAAGTATATCATCACGCTCCTAGTGAGGATGCTGGCGTGTATGAAAGATTGGACGAGTTCCAGGAACAGTTTCTGCAAATGCAGAAGGAACTCAAGACTCTTCGAGGACAAGATCTATTTGGAAAGAATGCTGCAGACCTCTGTCTGGTTCCAAATGTTAAGATTCCTCACAAATTCAAAGTACCAGATTTCGAGAAGTACAAAGGGAATTCATGCCCACAAAGTCACCTCGTAATGTACGCTCGAAGAATGTCAACTCAGACTGATAATCAACAATTACTCATTCATTATTTTCAAGACAGCCTGAATGGTGCTGCACTCAAATGGTACATGAACTTGGACAGTTCAGATATTCGTACTTTTCGAGACAGAGATCAACTCCGGGCCATGACTCAAAAGGATAGAGAAAGCTTCAAGGAATACGCTCAGAGATGGCGTGAAGTTGCTGCTCAAATCTGTCCACCATTTGAAGAGAA
Source organism: Vicia villosa (assembly GCF_029867415.1). NCBI lineage: Eukaryota > Viridiplantae > Streptophyta > Magnoliopsida > Fabales > Fabaceae > Vicia > Vicia villosa. The sequence continues at coordinate 70,573 of NW_026705179.1, forward strand.
ATAAATGACAAAAATCTATCTCAAAACTTTGAGTCCATTTTACTACGGACGAATGGTTGCAAGTGCACCAAGTGACTTTATTGAGATGGTAAACATGGGTGTACGTTTAGAAGAAGCAGTTCGAGAAGGACGCTTGAACAAAGAACCAAAATCTTCTATTGGTCCAAGGAAGTATGGAAGTTCTTTCCAGAAGAAAAAGGATCAAAATGTCAGCAATGTCTTGCACAAAATCAAGAAGAAAATCCAACCTCAAGTTGCAGCAATAACTCCGGTTGTTAACTCAGCACCAGCTTATCAACCTCAGGTCTCGCAACAACAAATTCAACAAAGGTCGCAGCAACCTCAGCAGCAGGTTCGACCTCCAAATTACAACAATCGGGCTCCAAGGTATCCTGCCTTTGACCCAGTACCAATGCCGTATGCGGAATTGTTTCCAACATTACTGGCAAAAGGACTCATTCAGACAAGGAGTCCTCCAAATCCTACAAACAGTTCCTCACCATGGTATAAGGCTGACCAATCTTGTCCCTATCATCAGGGGGCACCAGGTCACAATATTGAGAACTATTTCCCTTTCAAGATTGACGTCCAACGATTAGTGAAGAGCGGAATGCTCTCCTTCAAAGATACTAGTCCAAACGTCCAAGCAAATCCTTTGCCGCAGCATAAAGAAGCTTCAGTAAATCTGATAGATCAACACCCTAACGTCATTCAAATCTACGACATTCGTCAGATAGGGGAAAATCTTGTCAAGATGCACGCTAAACAAGCTGGGTACGGCCATGTACCACCTCACAACTACTTCACATGTGATATTTGTCCAAAGAATAATCAAGGATGTGTCGTAGTTCAAGCTGCATTACAAGAACAAATGGACTTAGGATAGATTCAACACATTCAAGTCAAAACTGAGCACGACATCAGCATGGTTCAAGGATGTCCAGGAGAATACAAAATCTACAAAGTTGAAGATCTTGAAGGATCAGTAGTCAGGTTCCATAAAACTTTAAATGGACTTGCCTACTTTGGAACAGATTTCCACGCTTACAGTAGATGCAGAATCTGTCGAAGAAATTCACGAGGATGTTTGCGTGTTCGCAACGACATTCAAAAATTGATGGATGACAATATCATTACAATTCTTGCCAACAGAGAAGATGATGAAGTCTTTACCGTATCTCCTCAAATTAATCAAGTTGAACCAATGCAAGTTAAGTATGATAGCAGGAAGACAGCAGTTGCTCCGCTAGTCATCTACTTACCAGGTCCTGTAACGTATGAGTCCAGCAAGGCTATACCATACAAGTACAATGCTACATACATTGAAAATGGTAAGGAAATACCATTATCGTCTGTTGTCAACATTGCTGATGTTAGTCGAGTCACCAGAAGTGGACGAGTCTTCAACAGAACAATAGAAAATGTGGAGAAACCTTCGGAGGAAGTACCACATAGGCAAGACAATCATCCGACCAATGCTGTTCAAGCGAAAGAAAATGATGAGATCTTGAAGTTAATCCAGAGGAGTGAATACAACATTGTAGATCAATTACTACATACTCCGTCTAGGATTTCTGTCCTCTCCCTGCTATTGAGTTCTGAAGCTCATAGGGAAGCTCTACAGAAAGTTTTGGAACAAGCTTTTGTAGAACCTGGCGTCACAATAAGCCAATTCAACAACATCGTTGCCAACATCTCCGCGGGAACTAGCCTAAGTTTCTGTGACGAAGATCTTCCTGAAGAAGGAGTAGACCACAATCTTCCACTTCACATCTCAGTTGGCTGCATGGGTGATACACTCACAGGAGTCCTAATAGACAACGGATCCTCTCTCAACGTCATGCCGAAATCAACATTGTCAAGATTATCTATCGAAGATTACCCTCTAAGAAAAAGTCATGTCATCGTCAAAGCATTTGATGGATCAAGAAAGTCAATTTTTGGAGAGGTAGATCTTCCCATAACTATTGGACCTCAGACGTTCAAAATCACTTTCCAAGTTATGGACATTCCAGCACAATACAGTTGTTTGCTAGGTCGCCCATGGATTCATAAGGCTGGGGCAATTACTTCAACACTTCATCTGAAACTGAAGTTCATAAGAAATGACAAATTGATAACCGTATGTGGAGAACGAGCTCTGATCGTCAGCAACCTGTCATCATTCTCCGAAATAGAACCAAAAGAAGTCGTTGGAACTAAATTCCAAGCACTTTCCTTGGATAAGGAAAAGGGAAAGGAGAAAGCAGCGTCTATCTCTTCATACAGAGATGCAATCCAAGTTGTAAAGGATGGCACTACCAGTGGTTGGGGGCACATTAATATTCCTACCAACAACAAGAACAGAACAGGAGTTGGATTTTTTCCAACATCCTCAAAGACTATTCCAGGAATTGAGGTAGTTCTCCCAATTCAAGAAACTTTCCGCAGCGGAGGTTTTCTTCAACCTGTTCAACAAACAGTCAATACCATCGGTACGGAAAACACCGATGAAGAGGAATGGCTATCCTATCTTAACAAAGCAGGATACATATCCCTATCAGAGTCTGAATCACCTTGCTGTTATCCGACTAAGGGATCTGAGAGTAAGACTCAACCAAGCAGTGATGAAGTTACTAATAGCTTCACCACCAGAATTCATGGTTCATCAAAAGAAGTTCTTCCTATCCCCGAAGAGACTTGGGATACATTAGGAGAACCAAGCGGAAAATTCGACTACATGGTGAAATAATGCGCTCCTGAAAGTTCAAGAATCTCTCTTGAAGATATTGTTCCAACTGGATGGAACAGTGATTTTGAGTACCTCTCTCAGCCAAAAGAGATATATAACCCTTGCTATTCATCATCATCGATTGGTGAATTCATCATTGAGGATTATATCCCCAAGTCACCTTCCGAGGCTACGGATCTAGAGTTCACATATCTAGTTAATGCCATCTTGGGAGAAGAGCAAGACCAAAATACAGAAGAGGATGATCTCGAAAGTGTCTCCGAAAACGAGTCTCTCCATTCAGAAGATTGGAAGTTTCCTCAAAAGAAAGTTCGACATACTCCACTTGGAAATGGATATGCTCACACCGCTCAGTCTGCTGAAGTAGAAGAAGATCGTCTGAGTGTTGCAAAGACAGTGGTTGGTAAATCAAGACCTACCACAGGCCAGCTTAAGCCTAAGGTTCCAGATTACCTAGTGCACAATGGGGTTCGCCACTATTGGACAGCTGTTGAAGTTTCAACTGTTGTTCGCACTCCTAAGTAGGAACTTTCACCGTTATTTTGTCCTCTCACCATAGCCCAGGGTGAAGAGATGTTTCATAGGGCTTTGCATTTTACTATTTCTTAGAAAAATGTCCCTCTTTGCTTCGCCCAAAGCAATAGAGTTTTGTTTTATAGGGTCTTTGTTTCAAGAAATGACTGTCAATAAATAAAAATGTCATTTTGTTCCTTCGTTAGTTTTTCCCTTTTCTTTTTTTCCGGAAATTGGTAATCCTAAAAAACACCCTTAAAAAACATCAAAAATTTCATTAACTGCATACACCGAGTCTTCCCTCGTTGTCTAAATAAAACTTATCACACATGTGCAGATTAATCATAAAATACCCCGTTGAAACGTGCGATCGTATGACTTCTCCAAGCTTTGAGTTTCTTGTATTCGAGGCAGAGGAAGAAGAAGATGAAGAAATATCAAAGGAAATTTCACGATTACTTCAACAAAAGGAAGAGGCCATTCAGCCATACAATCAGCCTCTAGAGATCATTAACCTTGGTTCCGATGGAAACAGAAAAGAGGTTAAGATTGGAGCTTCGCTCAGTTCAGAGATCAGAGAGAGTTTGATACAACTACTCAAAGAATTCTCAGATGTCTTCGCTTGGTCTTATCAAGATATGCCAGGGTTGGATACCAGTATAGTGGAGCATCACTTGCCATTAAAAGCAGAATGCCCTCCGGTCAAGCAAAAATTGAGAAGAACTCATCCGGAGATGGCCATGAAAATCAAAGAGGAAGTTCAAAAGCAGATCAACGCAGGTTTCCTCGTCACTTCAGAATACCCTCAGTGGTTAGCTAACATTGTTCCCGTTCCCAAGAAAGACGGAAAAGTCCGCATGTGCGTCGACTACAGAGATTTGAACAAAGCTAGCCCTAAGGATGATTTTCCTTTACCACATATTGATATGTTGGTAGACAGTACAGCAAAATCCAAAGTTTTCTCGTTCATGGACGGATTTTCAGGATACAACCAAATCAAAATGGCACCTGAAGACATGGAGAAAACAGCTTTCATCACCCCCTGGGGCACGTTCTGCTATCGTGTTATGCCTTTTGGACTAAAGAACGCAGGGGCAACTTATCAAAGAGCCATGACTACGCTTTTCCACGACATGATGCATAAAGAAGTGGAAGTCTATGTGGACGACATGATTGCCAAATCAGAAAATGAAGAAGATCACATACAGAATCTGACAAAGTTATTTCAACGCTTACGGAAGTTTCAGCTTCGCCTGAACCCCAACAAGTGTACCTGTGGCGTCTACTCAGGAAAACTCCTTGGTTTCATTGTCAGCAAGCGAGGAATTGAAGTAGATCCAGACAAAGTCAAGGTACAAACAATGAGGCCGAATATGAAGCTTGCATCATGGGTCTCGAAGAAGCCGTGGATCTAAGAATTAAACACTTGGATGTATACAGAGATTCTGCTTTGGTCATCAATCAAATCAAAGGAGAATGGGAAACACGCCAACCAGGGCTAATTCCTTACAAAGACTACGCGAGAAGATTGTTACCATTCTTCGACAGGGTAGATTTTCATCACATTCCTCGTGAAGAAAATAACTTGGCTGATGCATTAGCCACACTCTCTTCCATGATTAGGATAAATCATTGGAATGACATTCCTCGGATTGATGTTATGCGCCTGGATAGGCCCGCTCATGTTTTCACACTAGAAGCAATCATCGACGACAAACCGTGGTATCACGACATCAAGAACTTTCTTCAAAAGCAAGAGTACCCTCTTGGGGCGTCAAAGAAAGATAGAAAGACTTTGAGAAGGTTAGCTTGTAGATTCTTCCTGAATAAAGATGTTTTGTACAAGAGAAACTTCGACATGGTTCTGCTCAGATGCGTTGACAGAAAAGAAGCAGAAGTACTCATGAGACAAATACATGAAGGTTCCTTTAGTACTCACACCAATGGACATACCATGACAAGGAAAATACTGAGAGCAGGATATTATTGGCTGACGATGGAGTCAGATTGCTACCAATACGCTAAGAGGTGTCACAAATGTCAGATCTACGCCGATAGAATTCATGTGCCACCATCTCTTCTCAACATACTCTCTTCCCCTTGGCCTTTCTCCATGTGGGGAATCGACATGATTGGAATGATCGAGCCAAAAGCGTCCAACGGACATCGCTTCATCTTGGTAGCTATAGACTATTTCACCAAATGGGTTGAAGCAGCTTCATATGCAAATGTTACAAAACAAGTTGTCGTCAGGTTTATCAAGAATCACATCATCTGTCGCTACGGTATTCCTAGCAAGATAATCACTGACAATGGGTCAAATTTGAATAACAAAATGATGAAGGAGCTTTGTGAAGAATTCAAGATTGAACATCACAACTCATCTCCTTACAGACCAAAGATGAATGGAGCTGTAGAAGCAGCTAACAAAAACATCAAGAAAATCGTTCAGAAGATGGTCATCACTTACAAAGATTGGCATGAAATGCTCCCGTATGCTCTTCATGGTTACCGGACATCAGTACGTACTTCGACTGGAGCAACTCCTTTCTCCCTTGTATATGGCATGGAGGCAGTCCTACCTATAGAGGTTGAGATTCCATCAATGAGAGTCTTGATGGAGGCAAAATTAACAGAAGCCGAGTGGTGTCAAAGCAGGTTCGATGAGTTGAACTTAATCGAGGAAAAGTGCATGACAGCTTTATGCCACGAACAGCTATATCAACAAAGAATGAAGAAAGCTTTCGACAAAAAGGTTCGACCTCGCACAATCAAGGAAGGTGACCTTGTACTCAAAAAGATTCAATCTTTTCTCACAGATTCGAGAGGAAAATGGACTCCCAATTATGACGGCCCCTACGTGGTCAAGAGAGCTTTCTCAGGAGGAGGCTTAATACTCACGACTATGGATGGAGAAGAATTCACCCGTCCTGTGAACGTCGACGCAGTCAAGAAATACTTCGCCTAAATAAAAACAAAAGAACAGCTCGCTAAGTTGAAAACTCGCAAAGAGCGACTTAGGCAAAAAAGAGCGTCTCGGTGAATCGAAAACCCGAAAGGGCGATTCAGGCAAAAGTTAGAGACATAAAAAAACAAATAATCAATCCCGGTAGACTTAAAACCCGAAAGGGGTAGTTTACGCAAAACTTAGGGATATATGGCAAGTAACTGTGTTCAGGACAAATTTGATCATTCAAAAATCCATAACGAAGTATTCATCAGCAGTAGGTCATCTTCTACGAAGCACGAATACAGCGCAACTCGGAGTGGAAGGGAAAGATAACGGTCGTCACGTTTCATCGTAGCCCTTTTCCCGAAAAAATTACCAATTTCCAACTTTGTAAATACTCCATGGAATCAAGCATTTGGCTGATTACCATTCCACATATAATAATTTGAGCCTTGTGCCTTTCTTTGCAAAATCGAGTCTTTTTCAGTTTCTTAAAATGCGTTTTAGTTTAAACAGTCATTTTCTTGAAACAAGTGTTTTCATAAAATAAAAATGAATTTACTTGCAAAAATAGAGGTGAAAATTTCTTTCTAAGGTTTACAAACAATAGGAAGAATGCAAACAGTTGCTCTGAGAACGGTTGAGACTCCGGGAACCAAGATTTCCCCATGAGGTCGCTTTGCGAACATCTCCCGATGACGGATCTTCACTTCAATTCATATTACTCACTTCGGACAGCGGACAACTGATAACCAGGTATTCCCGACAGAGTTCGAACTACAAGAAGAGGACATCTTCTGATCAACAAGATTCAAGTCGTATCATAGGATTTTACATCCGCGACAATTCTATTCACTTTCACTTTACATTTTATATTTGTCATAATATTCATGCATACATTATAACTGCATAGTCGAGTCAGGCTTTGATCATGTGAATGCCCGAGTCATTAAGGCATATACTCAAGATTCCCCTGCAAAGTTGTGAAAGGGTTTTTCTTCTTCATAAAGAAGGTTCATACACCCAAATTCCCTAAGCAAGTCAACAAATGGTAGTCTCCCTCAAAGAGATAGTTTGTTCACTTTTGGAATTCCCCACAGGGTCGATGAGCGGTTCTCTTCTCCAAGAAGTATGGATTCCCCGACATATTTGATAAGTGGTAGTTTTTCCTCCTGGAAAACAGTTTGGTATTTCCCCAGCAGGGTCAAGAGATGCCACTCTTCGTCAAAGAAAATAATAGGGAATCTCCCCAGCAGATCGACGAATGATCCCCAGCGAAGTCAGTGAATGGCAGTCTCTTTTCGGCAAAAGACAGTTCACTCACTTTTTCGGACAAAAATAACAAATGGCAGTCTCTGCTAGTGGAAGACAGTTTGTTCCCCTAGCAATTGGCAACTGGCATTCTTTCCCCAAGGAAAGACAGTTTGTCTGTTAAACACTCAAGAAATCGACAAATGGCAGTTTCTTTAAACAGTTTGTCTGTTTCTGGGATGTTTCATCCCCTTCACAGTTGACAAATGGTAGTTTTCCTCCTAGGAAAACAGTTTGTTAATTCCCTTAGAGTCGACAAATGGCAGTTTTCCTCTTAAGAAAAACAGTTTGTTAATTCCCCCGCATGAGTCGACAAATGGCAGTTTTTCCTCTTAGGAAAACAGTTTGTTGATTCCCTGGCATAAGTCGGTGAATGTAGGTTTTCACCCCGAAAACAGTTCGTCCGCTTTCAAGCAAAGTCACTAGCCCCTCAAAAGATCATGAGGCCATATGACATTCTTTCAAAGACGTCAAGTCAAAAGGGAAGATGGTGAAGTTTCTTTATTTACCATCAAATGGTATCTTACCTCCAAGCGCTGGTAAGAAGTTTGATGAGGAAACGAACCTTTGAAGTTTCTTTATTTACCATCAAATGGTATCTTACCTCCAAATGCTGGTAAGAAGTTTGATGAGGAAACAAACCTTTGAAGTTTCTTTATTACCATCAAATGGTATCTTACCTCCAAGTGCTGGTAAGAAGTTTGATGAGGAAACAAACCTTTGAAGTTTCTTTATTACCATCAAATGGTATCTTACCTCCAAGTGCAGGTAAGAAGTTTGATGAGGAAACAAACCTTTGAAGTTTCTTTATTACCATCAAATGGTATCTTACCTCCAAGTGCTGGTATGAAGTTTGATGAGGAAACAAACCTTTGAAGTTTCTTTATTACCATCAAATGGTATCTTACCTCCAAGTGCTGGTAAGAAGTTTGATGAGGAAACAAACCTTTGAAGTTTCTTTATTACCATCAAATGGTATCTTACCTCCAAGTGCTGGTAAGAAGTTTGATGAGGAAACAAACCTTTGAAGTTTCTTTATTACCATCAAATGGTATCTCATCTCCAAGTGCTGATGAGAAGTTTGATGAGGAAACAGATCTTTGGAGAATTTCTCTTTATCTGAGATATTGTCCAAAAACACGACTGAGACCAGTTTCGAGATATGGACATCCGAAACGAGGGGAGGTTGTTTACCTTTTTCTAAGTGTCAACACTTAGTTAAAGAAGATGGATTGTGCATTCTACACTGCCATCCATTCACTAGAATCCGCATCAAGTATTTCTACAGGAGTTTGTCTCCTCATCCCCCGCCAAATGCGACAACGGGATCAAGTCATGCAAGGATTTTATCAAATACAACATCTCAGGAGCGCCCAAAATTCGGGCATTCTTTGATATTTAAGTTTCTTTCACGCAGGAGAGATCGAGATATCAATCTCTCTCCCTCCAGATAAAAGAAACTTAAATAGGGGCATCTGTCATACCCTAATTTTTGACCCCCCTGAGATGACATATCTTCAAGATTTTCATCAGGTCAAAACAAGTACCCAGAGCAGTCACTTCTTCATCTGGCATTTAATCAAGGATGTTCAAAGACAAGAAAACTCAGGCAAAGGATCAATCAGTAGAAGGATTAGTCTCTAACATAATCATAGGACTCAAGAGCTTCATTTTTTCACCTATGATTGATTAGACACCCAGTCCTCTGAGTACAGATTTACTCAGGTCACCAGACTAGGGTTTTTGAGCCTATCAAGGACTAAAATCAGGGATCACCTCTGGGAAACCCTAAAAAGCCCAGGGGATCATTCAAAAACATCAATCATCTTCAAATAGCTCATATAACAAGATCCACTGGACATTACACCTCAATTCAAGATCCACAGTCACCAATTTCATCTGGTCGACAAGTAGGGTTTTTGACCTAATTCACCAGGATAGTTGACTTTTAATCAGGGCGTGGATCCAAAACTCAAGATATGATTCAAGAACCTCTAATACCTCAATATAACCCATTTACATCACTCATTTGAGGAGAAGATCTTGATTCTACACAAAAGTCCAAAATCTCACTTTATTTGGAAAAAGTCAACTGTATGGGATCACCTTTGACTTTTAAGATTTTTGGTCAAACCATGACTTTCAAAGATCAAAATCATCAATATATGGATATTAAAGTCATTTGACCAAAGAAATTCAAGAAGAATCATCAAGGAGCAAAAAGTCGGGAATTAGGGTTTTTGAGGGCATTGTGGGAACTCAAAATTTCACCTACACAACTCAAAAAACTTCCAACATGAAAGTTGTAGATATTGCAAAATAAAACAACATCTTACATAGGAACTTTTTTCAAAAGATCAACCATTTAAGAGTTTTGGAAATTTTGAAGTTTTAGGTCATAAACACTTGGAAATTTTTCGAAGTGTTTTAACCTAGTTTTCTTCCAACTTTGGCCTCATTTTTCACAAATTTGCCAAAGGATTCTGAAGAAACTCCAAACTAATGATTTGAAGTAGATGTTTAGGGATTTCCAAATTGTGTTCAACCTTCTCCAAATTCATTTTGAGCTAGGAGTTATGCTTGTTCAAAGTTGGCCTCATGAAGTGAAATTATAGGTCATGCATCATTTTTGAACTTTGCAATTTTGTGCACATGACCTCAATTATGGATGCTACACGACCCATAACACATCTGAAAACATGCCATGCATTCATTTTTACCATGCCATGATAATTGAGGAAGATTCCTAAAACAAGAACATGTGATTATGTAATGATTACATTTGAGAATTTATGGCAAATTGATGAATCACCCAAGGAATCTTCTCACCAACCAATTAGAGCTCACTTTGCATTTGAAATGTTCCCTAAGATCAGATAGAATCAATGGATAGGGAGCTGGCTCGAAAATGCAATGATCACACTTGGATATTCTTTGAAATTTCTTCATGGCTAAGAAACCAAATTCACTTCACTAAGCAAGCTCACTCTCTCAATCAGTACTGAATCATTTTCCTATAAATAGGAGAGCATACCTCAGTAGAAAAACACACCAAAGCAACCATATTCCTTGCTTTCTCTGGCAAGAAGAATCACCAAAGCAACCATATTCCTTGCTTGCTTACTGAACCATATTCTTTGGCAAGAAGAATCGTTTTCTTCAAACCAGAGCTTATCTTTGGAAAGTAAGCATTCTAACATCTCAAAGGGGTTCATTTGAGGTGATCCAAGCACCTGGATCACTTCTGTAAGTGGAGGAACGCCATTGTTGCTCTCACTTTGGAGCTGTTGCAGTTGGAGGTCCACAGAGCAATTCAGAAGGCTCCAAGCAAGGTTAAGCATCCAGGCACGTTCCATAGGAGGTAGTGGAGCTATCCAGATGGTCGCAGCTCATCTGTAACTCAAGAATCATCACTCTCCATGTCCACTTGAAGCTCAAATCGAGGGAGGTCCGTAGAGCAATTCAGGAGAATTGAAGTTACAATAAGCATTCAGTTAGCATCACTGAGTCCCAAGGAAGCTTTTGGGATCATTCATACAAGCCCAGGTGCTCTCTACCATCCTCACGACCTCCATTTTCAGAGGTAAGTTTCTGAACTCCACCTCTTTAATTTAAGCACTCTTTGTGGTAAAGCTCGATTCTATCTTGTTCAGCATCATCAGAGGATTGAAAACCCTCTATCATCATTCATTTATTCATCTTGTGCATCATTTAATTTTAAAATTAGGGTTTATATGTTCTTCGTGTTCATGATGAAATTCGTTAGTTACACTTAGAATAAATGAATTTTGAGCCCATGATCATGTTCCTTGTCCAAAAACGAGTGAGATTGATGTTTACATCATGCCATTTAGTTGAGAAATCAGAGAGTTAGGAATTTGAAAATCTGAATCTCGAGGAAGAAGATGAACATGGCGCGCGCAAAATTTGAATCTTCTGGCTTGTTTTAAAATATATTATGTTGGATGCGTGTGAATAACAAACTGCGCGCGTAGCCCAGATGGTGGGAGTTTTGGCCAATGACTTGGAGGGCGCGAGTTCAAGCCCTCTAGGTGACAAAACCATTTTTTTTATCACCTTTTCCACTTAATTTCTTCACAACTTTAACCAATTAGTTAACCTATCAAATTAGCTCCTTTTTAATTCATTTTTTATGCACTTATTGATTAATATATATATTTTATAAATAATCAAAAAAATCATAAAAATATTATTTATTTTATATGTATTTATTAGATTAAAAATGGTGTTGTTTTAAGTATTTTAAAATATATTTCAATATATGTTTTCATTAGAATTTCAAAACCTAATATTTTCATAAGTATTTTAGTGTTAAAAACCCTAATCATTTAGGTCTTAATTAGGTATAGATTTTGTCTGTACTTCAATTAAGTTGACTTTTGTCAAAATTCAAATCATGTTCAAACTTCAAAGTAAACAGACGATCGAGGTTTTCAAACAACAGAACCCCGTATCTTTTCAACTGTTTTCATAAACAATAAATCATTTTTAAGTGGGCCTCTAATAGAGTGTAAGTCCCAACACCTTCTTCTCTTCTTAGCTTGTTTTCAAAACTGTATTTTCAAAATCTTCTTTCTGTTTTCAAAACATTCTTCTTGTATTTGAAGGGCATTATTCCCGGTGAAACTCTTCAGATACCTATGTGACCTATGTCCATCTTCACTTCTTCTGTTTTCAAAAACCATTAACTGTTTATCATATATATTCAACTGTTATCCATCAATTGCTGGTAAGGCTTTGTACATACTTCTTCAAAGGCCTCCACTCCATCCAGATTAGGCTTTACAAGCTTTCCATTTACAGTCTTTATTTAAATTACTGTCAAATATAAACTATGCATATATATTAGTTTAGAACTACGTTTGAGTATAAACCCTAGGACAATTAAACTATATATATATTATAGGAATATGACCTAGGATTGAGAATGTCTTCCCGGTGAAGGCTCTTTCCTAATTAGAGATCTGTGGTTCAAACCCCCAAGATGAATTATTCCCGGTGAAACATCTTGGCAAAAACCTTAGAATCCAAAAAAATAGGACACATCCACCCAAAGAGGAATTATTCCCGGTGAAACCTCTTACCCATTTGCTTAGAGCCAAAATAAGTTCAAAACTACATAGCTTTCTCTTGTGCTATAACAAGGACCCTCGATGACCCTCGATTAGCCTCCTCTTGGGCTTTGTACAAGGACCCACAGGCTTCTTAAAAGCATTTCTAGCTTCCTCTTGAGCTTGTATACAAGGACCCATCAGGTTTCTTATAAACATAGGAACAGGTCTTTAGTCACCTTTTAACATACCCTGGTGAGTTTCTTCCAATTTAAACCAGACTTTAATCAAGCTAAGTTTGTCTCAATTTTACATTGAGTACACCTTTTGGAATGAGAGACATGGACAGTCTCTGTCACCCTTATCTTCATTAATCTTCCTTAGCAGAGTCTAGGGTCCATGTTTGCTTATCCTCAGCAAGTGTCAGCCTTCATCTTGGGCTTTAAACAAGAAGTCTCACTAGATAATCTTTCTGCCATTCATTTTAACAAAAACCCCTGGAAAGGGTTAGCTTCCAAAAAAATCATTCTTTCATTTCAACAAAAACCCCTGGAAAGGGTTAGCCTCCAAAATCACTTCTTCAAAAACCAAATATTCATTTCTCTTAGGAGATAATTTCCCCAAAAGAGTCAAAACCCCTGGAAAGGGTCAGCCTCCAAAAACATGACAAAAAATCAGTCTTTTAACAGACAATTTCACCAGCTGAGTCAAAATCCCTGGAAAGGGTTAGCTTCCAAAAAAAATCAGTCTTTTAATAAATAAATCCTTCAATAGAATCAAAATCCAACAAAAAATAGTTAGCCTCAACCTTGGGCTTCATACAAGGCACCAAAAAACAATAAATTCCCCTGTTAATAGTCAGCCCCAACCTTGGGCATTGTACAAGGCAGATAATAGAGTCTCCCCTAGTGAGTCCTTCATTGTTCAGTAGCCACAACCTTGGTGTCATACCCCAAAATTTGCCCATACTTCTTCTCTTGCACAAATTCAAATCAAGGTACAAAGCTCCAAGAAACATTCTCCCATACAAGGGCACTGAACTAGGGTTTGATCAATTCAAAAGGAAATCAATGAATCAATGGCCTCAAGACATCTCATATGGCTCAATATATCCCATATTATCTCCATGACAAGTATCAAGTCTCAAATCAAGGAATTGGTCACTCAAAAGTTCAGAAAATCAATAGTCGACTAGTTGACCTAAAAAGTCAACTATGGTCAAAACAAAGTCAAAACTCCTGATTTTTTGTCAAGATCCTCCTATTGAAGTATCATTCACCATTTGATCAAGATTTGATCATGGTTCATCAAGGAAAGACCAAAAATCAACGAATCAAAAAGTTTCTAAATTAGGGTTTTGTACAGGAAAAGTCAACTGAACTTTGACCAGCCATAACTCTCACATGGAACATCAGAAAATTTCCATCAAAAGCTCATTTTGAAGGAAATTTGATTCTCTACAATTTTGTCTCTCACATGCCAAGTCTAAAAATGCTTCATTTGAGAGATATGGACTAAAACATTATAGGTCATTTTCAAAAGTCAACAAAAAGACACTTTTTTTAAAAAGGCACACAAGGAGCATGGAAACTAATTTTGATATGAGACCAAAAGCACTGGTTAGAGGACTCTCTAAGGCTTCTAAAAAGTCTTAGAACACTTCCATACCTCAAAAAATGAGGGAGATAGGCCTTGTCAAAGTTGGGCTATTTTGAGAGGGAAAAATGTGAAGGAATTGGAATTTTCTTGCTAATGGGCCTACTTTTTGAGATCCAAGCTTGTTCCTTATGACATTGAGAGCCCATAAATAATTTCCCACGAAATTGTTTGATTACATTTAATTTTATAGAATTTTTTATTCATTTAAAAATCAATAAAATTAAGAAAAATCAAAAGATTTGGAAGGAGATTTGTTTTGAATCAAATACCAATCCACATTTACTCCAAATATCAATATAATTTCGTGCAAATCAGAATTGAAAGAGATTGAATCAATATTGGCCAAATTTAGAAGCTTTTATGAAGATTTTCAATCATATTTTCCTAAATCATCAATTAAAGATTCATTGAGATTCTATTCACAATTGTCAACCCTAAATCATCCATTATAAGTAGCAAATGCTCACAAATGCAAGGGTTACGAATTTCTGCAGCCAAAGAACCTCAAACCCGAGTTCAAAAAGTGTCAACAAATTCAAGATTTAATTTTGAGTTTAAGGCCAATTCGAGGTTTGCTATTGATTCAAGCACGTTCCTGGGACATCATTGAAGGTTCTCCATTCATTCTCCAAGGTGGCAACGTTCAGAATTACCTCCTATCAATCACGGTTTGCACTTTCTGAAAATCCTTCGATCTTAATGATTCATGCATCCATATCAAAATCTAATTGCATACATATGTTTGTTATGATATACTGATTGATTCTGGAACTTTAATTGTGTTTCCATGCCGTTATGAATATTCCGCCATTGTTAGGGTTTTGGACCTTGAAATAGGGGTTTTTGTTTTAAGTAAAATTGGAACTAATAATTGGTACCATTAGAATCGTGAGACCTGGACGATCACGTCCATGGGGTCGCGAAACATTTCTTGTTGCGTTTGGTTGTATTCGTAGCTTGCAGGTTCTAGCTATGGAGGACGTCCGTAGTTAAAAGTCCAACAGGGCTAACACGACGGACTGGCGAAGAAGACGATAACGTGGCGCTTCCCTAGTGGCCCGTTCACGCGCGCGTTTGGAATTTGAATCAGATGGATTCGATACTTCTCGGTCCACGCGCACAGGATGCACCTTCACGTTTCCAGCCACCTGATCATCATCATCCTCCATCTAACGCGTCCAGATTTGCTAGTCCACCATGTTCCATACATGCGCACCACACCGGATCACAAGTTATGTTTTTCATAATTTTTTTTATTTCTAATTACGTGACCCTATTATCTTATTTATTTATTTATATATATATTTGTTTTGTTTATAAAATTTTATTTAGCTTTTTTTAAAAAAATCATTTTTTAATTATTATTTTATTTTAAAAGTTATTTTATTTAGATTATTTTTATAAACATTTAATTATTTAATTACATTAAAAATTCATGTTTATGTTATTTTAATTACAAAAAATCCATAAAATTATTTTTGCATCCTGATTTAATTAATTAAGTCGTGAGACTAGTAATTAATTAAAATCATACCCTAATCAGGGTTTACGACGAACATTCCAATACACTGAGAATTCTTTTGCCATGCCTTTTTCAGGGTTACCAACAGGGTTTCTCCCGACTACGCGCCTGATTCAAAACCCAAATTTAAGTATTCTACTTAATTTAATTTAACTTTCTATTTGGTTTATTTTTTTTATTTATAAGGGTTTGTTTCGCCTTCATCTTTTTCTGCCTTGTTTCTTTTCAGGGTTAACCTTAAAGGCGCTCTATCGACCATATCAGATCAAATCAGAGCTAAGTACCTTTGCCTATGTTATTATTTTAAATTTATCTATTCTTTATTTTAGGGTTAATCTTGTTCGCCCTCGAATTAGCCATACACTCACCCTCTTTTGTTTGCCATCTTTTCCTTTTCAGGGTTTGTCGAATGCCAAAGCTACGTCGTTGGTAACCCTAAACTTTATTTTATTTTATGGCTTTTATTATTACTTATGTCAAACCCTATTAAGGGATCCACTGGTTTCATTGTCCCCTCCCCCATATTACTGTTTCTTGCCTTATATTATCTGCGTGGTTAGTAAAATAGGGAGTGACAACCTTTAAATTAAATTAGCCTCACTAATTTACAAGATAATATAATCGAATATAATCACGTGATTGGTGCACACACGCACGCTTTTGGGTAACCCTCTCTGTTGCCTTGTTGCCTGTTACCTGTTGCCTTGTTGCCTTGTGTTTTGCAGAATAGCCTGTCCCTCGAATATGAGGATACCTCAGCCATGTTGCCTCGATAAAAGGTCATGAGACCCTAAAATGATGCTGCCTTCGATACACAAATATGACCTCGACCCTCGGAAGTTGCCTATGGAAAAAGGCTGAGGTATCTTCTGGCTGCCTACGAATAAGGCTTATTCTGATCCTTACCTTAGACTACCTGCCCTCCTATGGCATGGGACAGTCTTATGGCAAAGGATATTTCGATGACCCTTCTACCTCCAAACGAAAGGCTTCCTGCCCTCTTATGGCAAGGATTGACCCTTTCATTCTGAAAGGCTAAAAAGAGACCTATCATCTGAGTTTAAGGTAATTGCCCCTAATTGCCTTGCAATGCTCAATTTTCATATTCTTTCTCACAATTCTTCAAAAACTGGCTACGCTCATTTACGAGCTAAAGTCCACTTTTTTTTTTCTTTCATCTACTTTTTCTAAAGACAAACGAGCAAGCAAAGCAATTAAGAGCCCATGGGAAACCATGGATGCAAAAGGGTGCCTTACACCTTCCCTTTGCATAAATTACCCCCCGAACTTAGATTTCTTTAAAAAGGTTTTTTTCTGTTTCTTTTTGCCTTTCCGAATTTGTTTGGATAAAATAAAAGTCGGTGGCGACTCTTGCTTACCGCGACATTTCGATTGATAAAAAGTCAGTTCACCGTATTACAGAACTGGCGACTCTGCTGGGGAGGTGGTTTCGATTAAGAGGGGTTACCTTAAAAGTTTAGGATTCACTTTAAATGTTTTCTATTGTTTGCTTTGTTTGTTTTACTTTTCAGGGGCGTTTTGGGAATTAAATGAAGGACGAATTCTATTCCCGGATTCAAGAACACTTAAGATTAGGAGTGGCATAGTCATGGCGACCTCTTTCACATATGTGGGAGATGAGTCAATATGAAGTTCACACTTGAGTTAGGACTCCATAGCATGTGCACACCTTTCTCAAATGAGGGAGGTCTATGTATGTGTCTGTGGGTGCGCCGGAGCTCAAGGACCTTTAGTCACCTTTAACCCATCCTGGCCTTTAGGAACGTAGTGGGGGGACTACTCTTGACAAATGTTGAGAACTATTCGCTACCCGATACTACAATTCAGATAGGTCCTTTCTCAAAGTATCATTGCATGATGCAAATGTATCATGTCCGAGGGTGCTTTAGAAGGGCTGACAATTCTGGATAACTTTTAGAACCCGTTGCAGAAATCTCCTTATCCATAGAAATACCCTTGGGAAGGACACCTGATCAAACTCCATGCAAGCCTTAAGCCAAAAACTGTGTGACTGGTGTGACTGGTGTGACTTGTTTGTGTTTACTACTAACCTTTATTTCCTTGCAGGTTTTGTTGAAAGGACTTGTTTGTCCTTACCATCTCGCACTAAGTCTAACGAACTTCATTCTCATAACATGATTTAACTAATCCTTTCAAGGATCTTAGGGATTTAGGGCGCACAATTTCAAGGACTCCTATCAAGGACTGATTTCCTAATCAAGGGGCAAGAGGATTTATTTTCCTCTGGTCACACACCTTCCAATTCAAAGACTCAGTACCTAGCAAGGGGCAAGAGGATTTACTTTCCTCTGGCCATGTATCTTCAAATTCAGAAGTATCCCGAATCATGGGCGATGACCCACTCGATATGGTTCCACCTCGACAATCATTCCTCTCAGATATAATCGAGCTGGAGATTCATTCTGACAAGCCCTTTTACATTCCAAAACTTCGTCAAATAACTCATCGACTCTAACAAGCAAACATTCTCTGTCAGATATGGTCTAATGTATGACCCGTTCCGGTATTCTCTGTCAGATATGGTCTAATGTATGACCCATTCCGATATTCTCTATCAGATATGGTCCAATGTATGACCCGTTCCGGTATTTTCAGTCAGATATGGTCTAATGTATGACTCGTTCTGGCATTATTCATCAGATATGGTTTAATGTATGACTCGTTCTGGTATTCTCCTTCAGATATGGTTTAATGAATAACTCGTTCTGATATCCTTCCTCAGATATGGTCCAATGTATGACTCGTTCTGACATTCCAACAGATATGGTCTAATGTACGACTCGTTCTGCTATTCCTCAACAGATATGGTCTAATGTACGACTCGTTTTGCTATTCCTCTTCAGATATGGTCTAATGTATGGCTCGTTCTGATATTCCTCCTCAGATATGGTCCAATGTATGACTCGTTCTGATATTCCTCTGCAGATATGGTCTAATAAATAACTCGTTCTGACATCCTTCAACAGACAAGGTCTAAATGTACGACTAGTTCTGATTGAAGGATAGAAAAACACTTAGAAAGGGGGGGTTTGAATAAGTGTAGCTTTAAAAACTTGACAGATAAAAATAAATTGCACAGTTATTTTTATCCTGGTTCGTTGCTAACTAAACTACTCCAGTCCACCCCCGCAGAGATGATTTACCTCAACTGAGGATTTAATCCACTAATCGCACGGATTACAATGGTTCTCCACTTAGTCAGCAACTAAGTCTTCCAGAGTCTTCTGATCACACACTGATCACTCCAGGAACAACTGCTTAGATACCCTCTAAGACTTTCTAGAGTATTCTGATCCACACGATCACTCTAGTTACAACCTGCTTAGATACCCTCTAAGACTTCCTAGAGTATTCTGATCCACACGATCACTCTAGTTCCTTACAACTTAATGTAATCAATTCTAAGAGTATTACAATTGCTTCTTAAAAGCTATAATCACAAACTGTGATATTTCTCTTAACGTTTAAGCTTAATCTCACTAATATATTACAACAGCAATGTAGTAAGCTTTGATGAAGATGAAGATTCTGAGCTTTGAATAGAACAGAGTTTCAGCAAGTTAATGTAAGTTGTTTTTGTTCAGAATCGTTAACCTTGCTTCTCATCAGAACTTCATTTTTATAGGCGTTGGAGAAGATGACCGTTGAGTGCATTTAATGCTTTGCGTGTTCCGTACAGCATCGCATTTAATGTTATACGCTTTTGTCAACTACCTCGAGCCTTGTTCACGCTGTGTCTACTGACGTTGCCTTTAATAGCTTTTAACGTTCCTTTTGTCAGTCAGCGTAGCTTGCCACTTGTACTTCCTTCTGATCTGATGTTTGTGAATACAACGTTTGAATATCATCAGAGTCAAACAGCTTGGTGCAAAGCATCTTCTGATCTTCTGACCTTGAAGTGCTTCTGTGCGTGATACCATCAGAACTTCAGTGCTTCTGATCTCATGTTCTTCTGATGCTTCCATAGACCCATGTTCTGATTCTGCTTCGACCATCTTCTGATGTCTTGCCAGACCATGTTCTGATGTTGCATGCTGAACCCTTGAGACAAAGCTTCTGAGCGCTGAATTATGCATACTCTTTATATATTTCCTGAAAAGGAAATTGCATTGGATTAGAGTACCATATTATCTTAAGCAAAATTCATATTATTGTTATCATCAAAACTAAGATAATTGATCAGAACAAATCTTGTTCTAACAATCTCCCCCTTTTTGATGATGACAAAAACATATATAAATGATATGAATTTGCGATCAGAAAGAACAGACGGCAAAAGACAAATTACACAGCTATATCATAAGCATATGAATATGTCTCCCCCTGAGATTAACAATCTCCCCCTGAGATAAATAATCTCCCCCTGAAATAAATACTCGAAGAACTTTAATAAAAGACTTCCCTGATTATTTCGGTAGAGACGATCACATAAGCTTCTGTCTTTAGAGAATTCATAGCTTCTGACTTCTGCTTCCATTGGACAGCTTCAGAACTAGAATTTCTTTAGATCCTTAGAACACTCACAGCTTCTGATTCCTGCTTCCGTTTAGGACAGCTTCAGAACTTGAATTTCTTTGATCTTCAGAACATTCACAGCTTCTGATTTCTGCTTCCATTTAGGACAGCTTCAGAACTTGAATTTCTTTGATCTTTAGAACATTCACAGCTTCTGATTTCTGCTTCCATTTAGGACAGCTTCAGAGCTTGAGTTTTCTGGATCTTTAGAACATTCACAGCTTCTGATTTCTGCTTCCCTCGGATAGCTTCAGAGCTTTGAATTTCTACCAACATCACTTCATGCTAGATTTGTATCAGAACATTGTTGAATGTACCAGAGCATCATCAGAGCATCTCTACATCCTGAAATGTTACAGAACAAAAACTAAACGACAAAAGTCAGCATGAACGAGTCAGAACATAAAATGTATATTAGAACACATGATATGTATCAGAGCCATATAGGCTAAAATAATGTATCAGAGCAAATAGAATTTTGTCAAAGCAAATAGACAAATATGGATCAAATTCTATTATCAGTGCTTCTGATTCATTCTTCTTTCTTGCTTCTGATTTCTGAAGCTTGACAGCACTCAGCTTGCTTCAGTTTCCATGAGCTTATTCTTTTTACAGAATAACACTTCTTATGGTTTTGCTTCTTGTGTTTGCTTTGAAGATTCTCTTCACTTCTTTATACCTGCAAAACACTTAAACCATATAGAACTTGCAGTTCTTGTTAGTAAAAGCAACTGATTAAATCAAATCATTTATCACATATTTCTCCCCCTTTTTGTCATATCATCAAAAAACAGAAAAGATTCAGAGACAAACAAAAAGAAACACACGGAGGAAGAAGATGATTTCATTGAAGTTCAAACATCAGGTACAGAAGTACATGAAGATAAGTAAGATCAGATGCACAAAAATAGATGCAACGAAAAAAAAGAAACAACACAGACTCAATCTAAGATGGCCCTAGCCTTGACAAGATCTTGGCCAGCATCTCTTGAACCTCATTGTTGTGTCCATCTTGCCTCACCATGAAAGCTCTATACTCAGCATTGAGTGAGCTTTGCTCATCCTGTCTCTTCTGAATTTCTTCCAGAGTCCCTGCAAGACGAGAAGATTCATCAGAAGAGGCTTCACCGCTTTCAACCACAGGAATAGCAACTTGATCTGTAGCTTCCATGGATAGATCATTTGCAGGGATTTCCTCAACAGGATCTGATTCAGCAACATGATCTTCAACATCTGCTTCTTGCATAGAAGCATCTCCATATTCTGCAGCAGGAATTTCCGAGTCTCCATTCTCAAGTGCCTGAAGAATGGCAGCTAGATTCCTGGGAGCAGAAGGACCTTCAACTTCTGGTGGGTCAACAACTTCTGGAATGACCAAGCTTGGGTCTTTCTCAGAAGGGTTTTCCCTCAGATAGTTAAAGAGAGTCTTAACGTCTCCGAGCAGAACAGGATAATCAGGAATAAAGATAACAATATCCCTGCATGGATTTGCTTCCATTTCAGCAGCCAGTCTTAATTGTTCCATCTCATCCAAGAAGGGCTTCTCTTCCAACAGATGTCTTCCTTTGAGACTAGCAAACCAGAAGTCTTCATAATTCCTCAGAATTCCACGAGGTCGTGGGGCAGCAGCTACACAGGCTTCCTGAAGTTCTAAAAACAGAGCATCTGATTCTCTGCGAAAGATCCTCCAGAAGTTCCGCATAGCAACATCATTCAATCCAGAACTTTCAGCAATTCTGAGAGTATCAAAGATACTTCTGAGATTCCTCTTTATTTTTTCAAAAACTACACCAATAGGGTATACAGGGCGGAATTTTATTTGGGTTTTTGAAAAGGCAGGGTTGGAAGTGAAGTACGGATGAGGTTCTCTATCCAACCTATAAGAAGATTCTGCTTCAGTATCAGAATCTAACACTACCACTTCAGCTTCAGGACGAGGCTTGGGAGTGTAGTTGCAATCACGGAGCAGCTGCTCATGTGATGCAGAGGTTGGAAGAGGAGAATCACAAAGATTGTTTTGAGAGGTGGAGGGAGTATGTTCAAAGGTGGCATTGGGAGAAGGTTGAGATGGAAAGAGAGTTTGAAAGGGTGGTATATCCAGAACAGGATTTATGGTAGGTGGAGAGGAAGGAATGGTTATAGGAGAAGATGGAGGTGTAAGAACATGGACAAAGACAGGTGATTCTGATGTGGCTTTTTCTGGTTCAGGTGTAGGGACAACCTCTATTGGTGCAACTTCTGAACGAACAGCAGGAACAGAATCAGGTTCAGAAATGCATATACCTTTGGAACCTCTCAGAAAAGCTTTGGCCACATCCTCAGTCTTCTTCTGCTTCTTACTCTTCGGCTCTTCAATAATCTTTGCTTTGCCGCTAGAGATTTCTTTCCTTCTGACATATGCCAGAACTTCTGGTTGATTCTCAGCCTCTTGAGAGACATTTTCTTCATCAGACTCTTGAAGAATCATCTTCCTTTTTCTTGTTTTCTTCTTCTCAACAACTTCTTTCCCTTTCTTCTCAAACTCATCAGAGACAGACTTAGCAACCTTTGCAATGACCTCTTTAGAAACATCTTGTTTCTTAGAGACAGCAGAAGGATAATCATGCTTTCTTTTAGTCCTTTCTTCCTTCTTCTTATTTATTTTCATTGGAGCACCCTTCTCTTGATTTTTGAGATATTTATTTTCTTCTTGTGATAACAGATATCTAGTTTTGACTACAGGTACCTCAAAGTTGAAGAAAGTTTCAAACTCAGCAAGAACAGGTGCTCTTCTGATTCTTGTATCAGTAAGAGGTTGAGGAGTCTTACTGATAGTCTTAATTACTTTCATATTCTTCAAAGTGAATGCATTCAGACAAGCCCCAGATGTGACAGCAAGGTCTTTCACAATACCTTCAGATTCCAAGCTTTCAACAATCTTTGAATGCACCAAAAGATTTGAAATAATCCTTCCAAAAGGAATGATTGTTCCACCTTTTTCTCTGAAAGCGTTTCTGGAATCCTTTACTGCTTTCCACAAATGGTTGAAGATGATGTAGATCGCATCAACCTTCTTCCTAGTGGCAATGCAATAAAGAATATACCTTTGCTCATTACTGATGAAATCCGAGGCATGTGTTCCTTTCCTATGGTAGAAACACCCAAGAATGATCTTTGTCCAGATTTTGTAGACATCTCTCAAATCCTTGACGCTTTTTGTTTTCTTGACATTTGGATAGAGAGTGGATAGAACATCTTCCCAAACTGCCCTTTGATCAATCTCAAAAGCCCCTTCAGGGTTTTTCAGATCAAACATCACTCTTAGGATGTTTTCAGTAATAACAACAAACTTTCCATGGACGAAAGAAAGTATTGATTTTGGAGCAACCACAGCATGTGCCCAGAATTCCTTGACAAGATCCGGATAAACTGGGCCAACGAACTCAGCAAACAACGAGGTCCATCCTTGAAAGATGATGTCTTCTTTAAGATGAAATCCATGTTCTTCAAGGTTGTCAAAATCAACAATAAGTTCACATAGAACTTCTAATTTGTCCTTGGGAATAGAGCATGCAACAACAGGAGTAAGTTGCAAAATTTCTTCTTGGAGATGGTGAGGAACAGATGTATCAACATTTTGGGATGAGAAGGCAGCCATGGATGCAGAATGAACAAAAACGAACAAGAGAAGAGAACTGGGTTTTTGATTAGGGTTTTAGAAAACGGCTAAGAACTTTTCAAACGAGAGAATGCAAGAAGAAAGAGAGACAAGGGAGCGAAAAAGATGTATGATATGATTTGAAAAGAATATAAGGAGACGAGTATAAAATAGAGAATGAAAAAGAATAAATAAACAAAATGAATAGTTTCAGAATCAAAAGAAATCATTTTCATTAAATGACGAGTGACGTGAGGAGAGAGATCGTGGTAAAAGAAATGATTTAAAACAGTTACCTAGGTCGGCGTCTTTTCAACTGCACGCTTCGTACTGACCGTAGGGACACGTGTTCATCATTAGATAATGGATGACAGGTGTGAAATATTCAATAGGCTTTACGCCTTCTGATTCCGATCACTGCTTCTGAATTGATCAAGTTTCTCTTCTGGAAACACTCCTTCTGAAGTGTGCTGATATAAATCTGAATGATCTTCTGATCCATTACTTCTGATATACACAGCTTCTGGAGATTCACTTCTTTGTTCTGCAGCTTCTGATAAGACAAAACTGTATCTGCAGAAATTCTTAAGCTGCTTTGTTTCATCAGAGACAAGTTTATCATCAAACCAGATATTTATTGATTCGTCCACAATCAATGTTTCAATATTGTATATTCTGTAGCACTTAGAGCATTCAGAATAATCAAGAACGAAACACCATTGCTTTAGAAACAAACAAAACAAATGGTTTCAAGACTAATAAACTTTCTTTTCTGATCTCCTACAAACATAGTTTCTTCAACAGATTTAAGTACCAGAACTTGGAAGACAATCCTTCTTCCCTTCAAGTGTTGAGACCAACTTGAGTCCAGGTGACATGACATGTTGACTTTTATCTTCTTTGTCGCCAAGAGAATCTGCAAAAGAAATAGTCTTTTTCTTTGGTACCCACATCTTCTTGGGTCCTTTCTTGTTAGATTTTCTCAAGTTCTGATTGAACTTGGGTTTAACATTGTAAGCAATAGGAGGAACAGCATGATAATTTTTAATGTGATTTTCATGATATTTCCTAGGTTGTGTCACATGCTTTTTGGTGTGTGTAATGTGAAAACTTTGAGCATGTGAAGTGTGCCTAATATCATGGGAGTGGCCATACTTGAACTGATCATACAATGGCTTGTATGTGAATTTCATTTCATCAACAGGTTCAAGTTTGTATGGGGTTTCACCCTCAAAACCAATGCCGACTCTTTTGTTTCCAGACACAGCATATATCATAGAAGCTAGCTGACTTCTGCCAATACTTCTAGATAAGAACTTCCTGAAACTTAAATCATATTCTTTCAGAATATGGTTTAGACTAGGAGTGGATTTTTCTGAATCAGAAGGAGATCCAACGTTATTGGATAATTTTAAAAGTTTTTCTTTTAATTCAGAATTCTCCAACTCAAGCTTCTTTGTTTCAAATTCAAATAGCTTTTTCAGCTTTTTGTATTTGAGACTAATCTGAGACTTGAATTCCAGAAGTTCTGTTAGACCGGAAACTAACTCATCTCTAGTAAGTTCAGAGAATACCTCTTCAGAATCTGATTCTGATGTAGATTCTGATCCGTCATCTTCTGTCGCCATCAGCGCACAGTTAGCCTGCTCATCTTCAGAGTCTGAATCATCTTCTGACTCATCCCAGGTTGCCATAAGACCTTTCTTCTTATGAAACTTCTTCTTGGGATTTTCCTTCTGAAGTTTTGGACATTCATTCTTGAAGTGTCCAGGCTCATTGCATTCATAGCACATGACCTTCTTCTTGTCAAATCTTCTGTCATCAGAAGATTCTCCACGTTCAAATTTCTTTGAACTTCTGACGCCTCTGAACTTCCTTTGCTTGTTCTTCCAGAGTTGATTTAGCCTTCTGGAGATCAAGGACAGTTCATCTGAAGTTTTGGACATTCATTCTTGAAGTGTCCAGGCTCATTGCATTCATAGCACATGACCTTCTTCTTGTCAAATCTTCTGTCATCAGAAGATTCTCCACGTTCAAATTTCTTTGAACTTCTGACGCCTCTGAACTTCCTTTGCTTGTTCTTCCAGAGTTGATTTAGCCTTCTGGAGATCAAGGACAGTTCATCTTCTTCTTCTTCTTCTGGGTAAGCTTCTGATGATCTTCTTTACGTGATCAGCCTTGGTGTATCCCTTGTCAAGAACTCTCAATCCAGCAGTAAGAGTTTGAAATCTTGAAAACATCTTTTCAATGTCTTCATCATCCTCCATCTTGAAGGCTTCATACTTCTGGATTAAAGCGAGAGCTTTAGTCTCCTTGACTTGAGCATTTCCTTCATGAGTCATTTTCAAGGACTCATATATGTCATAGGTCGTTTCCCTGTTAGATATCTTCTCATACTCAGCATGAGAGATAGCATTCAGCAAAACAGTTCTGCATTTATGATGATTCCTGAAAAGCTTCTTCTGATCATCACTCATTTCTTGCCTTGTCAGCTTTACGCCACTGGCATTTACTGGATGTTTGTAACCATCCATCAGAAGATCCCATAGATCACCATCAAGACCAAGAAAGTTACTTTCCAGTTTATCTTTCCAGTATTCAAAGTTTTCACCATCAAATACCGGCGGTCTAGTATAACCATTGTTACCGTTGTGTTGCTCAGCAGAGCCAGATGTAGATGTAGACTTTGCAGTTTCATCAGCCATCTTTTACTGAAGCGTTTTTCTCTTCCTGAATCTTTTCTAAACACGGTTAAGTGCTTGCACCTTAGAACCGGCGCTCTGATGCCAATTGAAGGATAGAAAAACACTTAGAAAGGGGGGGTTTGAATAAGTGTAGCTATAAAAACTTGACAGATAAAAATAAATTGCACAGTTATTTTTATCCTGGTTCGTTGTTAACTAAACTACTCCAGTCCACCCCCACAGAGATGATTTACCTCAACTGAGGATTTAATCCACTAATCGCACGAATTACAATGGTTCTCCACTTAGTCAGCAACTAAGTCTTCCAGAGTCTTCTGATCACACACTGATCACTCCAGGAACAACTGCTTAGATACCCTCTAAGACTTTCTAGAGTATTCTGATCCACACGATCACTCTAGTTACAACCTGCTTAGATACCCTCTAAGACTTCCTAGAGTATTCTGATCCACACGATCACTCTAGTTCCTTACAACTTAATGTAATCAATTCTAAGAGTATTACAATTGCTTCTTAAAAGCTATAATCACAAACTGTGATATTTCTCTTAACGTTTAAGCTTAATCTCACTAATATATTACAACAACAATGTAGTGAGCTTTGATGAAGATGAAGATTCTGCTTTGAATAGAACAGAGTTTCAGCAAGTTAATGTAAGTTGTTTTTGTTCAGAATCGTTAACCTTGCTTCTCATCAGAACTTCATTTTTATAGGCGTTGGAGAAGATGACCGTTGAGTGCATTTAATGCTTTGCGTGTTCCGTACAGCATCGCATTTAATGTTATACGCTTTTGTCAACTACCTCGAGCCTTGTTCACGCTGTGTCTACTGACGTTGCCTTTAATAGCTTTTAACGTTCCTTTTGTCAGTCAGCGTAGCTTGCCACTTGTACTTCCTTCTGATCTGATGTTTGTGAATACAACGTTTGAATATCATCAGAGTCAAACAGCTTGGTGCAAAGCATCTTCTGATCTTCTGACCTTGAAGTGCTTCTGTGCGTGATACCATCAGAACTTCAGTGCTTCTGATCTCATGTTCTTCTGATGCTTCCATAGACCCATGTTCTGATTCTGCTTCGACCATCTTCTGATGTCTTGCCAGACCATGTTCTGATGTTGCATGCTGAACCCTTGAGACAAAGCTTCTGAGCGCTGAATTATGCATACTCTTTATATATTTCCTGAAAAGGAAATTGCATTGGATTAGAGTACCATATTATCTTAAGCAAAATTCATATTATTGTTATCATCAAAACTAAGATAATTGATCAGAACAAATCTTGTTCTAACACTGATGTCCCTCAATATATATGGTCTATTTGCTCTGACGTCCTCTATCACATATGGTCCAAATGTATGACCCGTTCCTCTCATCACGAACAATGCTGTGCACAATCAGAAAGGCCGCGATGAACACGACCAAACTGTGGGGACAATTCTGATCTCTACACCAGTTCCACAACAAAGACGCAAGTCAGATGTACCTAAGCGTCAATTCACACAGATCAATATGTCATTGGCTCAAGCATTACAACACCTACTAAAGTCGGAGATGATCACTTTAAAGGATCCCCCTAAGAATCCTAGTACTTCTGCTCGTAGCTATAATCCTAATGTGAGGTGGGCATATCACTCTGATAGTCCTGGTCATGATACAAATAATGGCTGGTCATTGAAAAACAAGATTCAAGACATGATCGATGCTGGAGAAATTGAATTCAACCATCCGAGAACTCTTGTGGTGATCACTGCTCCTATGCCTAATCACGACAAGACTGATTAATGTCTAAGTGGATGAACTTTTAATCATTAGATTTACTTTCATGCGCAAATTTTATTCTGTTTGTTTAAACATTTGACTCATGATAGACATTATCTGTTTTTATAATCATCATCAGCGCATTGCATATGTTTGTCTTGAATAAATTATTTCGCTATCACTCATTTAAACTGCATCTTTACTTTTCATATGTTTTGTGATACTCAACTCCTGCTAAGCTGTAATCCTTTTGAGGGAGGATGACGAAAACGATACCGCAACCTCATACAGTATGCTTTTGAGCGGACTATGCTGACGATGTACAGACATTGTTTCAATTCCTAAACAGTGGAGATATAAGGATGTTAATCCCTCGTCAACCCCTTTGAGCCTAAGAAGTAGAAGTTTCTTTCTTGTACTAATTAAAACCCTTGATCATAACCTGGGGCAGGGTAGTTCTCAGTTAATTTGGCTTTGCATTCTATTTTAAGAGAATCATTCAGTACACCTTTCAACAAAGGTTTCAATCACAAACGTCCAACCGCACACATCAAAGAAGTTTTGGAAATGTCAATCAAAAGACAATGACGGTTCATCAATCATCAAACAAGGCAG
The DNA here is from genome assembly GCF_029867415.1 of Vicia villosa. Lineage (NCBI taxonomy): Eukaryota > Viridiplantae > Streptophyta > Magnoliopsida > Fabales > Fabaceae > Vicia > Vicia villosa. The sequence goes on from NW_026705179.1 coordinate 99,603, forward strand.
TCAATATCTTTCAAAAAAGAAAAAATGGAAAAAACATATATACAAATAAAAGCCTGCTAAGTCAAAAATCAAAAAGAAGACTTAGGCAAAAATCAAGGCGTCCCGCTGACTGTAAGCTCAAAAGAGACAGTTCAGGCAAAAGTTAGGGATATCAAAAAAAAATGAAAAAAAGAGAAGTCAATAAATTCTTGAACGACTCAAAGTTGTGACTGCCAAAAGGAGGAAGTGACTGCCATCTCAAAAGTTCTCTTTACTTGTGAACCATCATCATTATCAAAGGCGCAAATCCAAAAGTCTCTTGGAACTTGAATGTATAAGTTGAATTAACTGAGTTTAGGACTGAAGATCATCACGAAGAGGGGTGGGTACAATCCAATTTTGAGCCATTATCCTTTGTTTCTTAAACCGTGAACCAAGCCACGTTACAACCCTTGAAAGTCCTAATTGAAGCATGGTTAGTTCGAAAGCATACTGTCACCAAAAAGGTATCCCGACTCCTTAAGGTTTACTACAAATGCTAAGTCGATATCTTGTTTTTACAAACATCACATTGTTACAAATATCATGTTTTTACAAATATCACACTTTTACATCTCATGCTAATGATTTTCAAAAACTCAAGACAAACGTATGCATTGCATCTCATGAATTCATTATTAAACATATTCTGCTACATAATTTCAAATGTTAGCATCAGAATAAATTTGCACAGGGTACAACTAATGACTAAAAGTTATCCCGACAGACAATATTACTCCAAGAAGCCATGTCTCTTACGTATACAAAGGGCATGACATGTTTTGTCCAATCAATCTGGGGCAATCAAGTCAAGATTCCAAGAATCTTTCATGGATGCTCGAACAATCAGAGGCATGCATCCAAGTATATCTAAAGCTATTCCCCAATCAACGTGAGACATTGTCATGAGCCTATGATTACTGGGGGCATATCGCCCATAGTGAACATTTCATAAATTCCTCGCGAGGCGAATCTTTCCAAAGTTCCTGCTAACTGGGGCAAATCTATGCAAGTCCAGTCCAACATTTTGATCAATACTCAGTGGCGTGTCCTGAATCAAGTAGTAAGTTACTATGATACTGGGGGCAACTTTCAAGACACCCACATCTCCCCACAGAGCCAGGTTCATAAGATCATATCCCCACAAAGTAATCATTAAGAAGATATCTTCAAAAGTTCTCGTCCCGACACAAATATGGCTCCCCAACAGAGTTTACATCTTCAACACTGTCGTTTCTCCAACACTTTGCTCTTCTCCAAACATGGCGTATTAATGTCTTTATCCCCAATCAGGGAACATCAAGTTACTGATCGTCCCCAAGCAGAAACCATAAATCCCCAGCTGAGCATCTTCAAGATAGGATCAAACATCAAAGTTACAATGACATGGAGATCCACCTTCTCAATCAAGATGTGTCAAATAACGCAAGTCGTAGTCATACGTCATAAATCATAAACATATTCATATAATTGCATACATGTTCATACATAATATATAATGCATCGCGACAAGTGCGTACATAACATGCAAGGTTCTCATTTATTTTGAGAATCCCGTCACATAAACGCATTACATGCATCCTGACATGGCATAAAAAACTAACTTTACCTTTTTCAGGTAACTGCGGCAGTCAAATAAACATTTTCAAAAACCCTTCAGATCTAAGTCGATACCTTGAACGGTGCCTTAATGATCTACCTTTGGAGTTAAGTCGATACCTTGGACGGTTCCTTAACAATCTACCTTCAGATCTAAGTTGATACCTTGGACGGTTCCTTAATGATCTACCTTTGGAGTTAAGTCGATACCTTGGACGGTTCCTTAATGATCCACCTTCAGAGTTAAGTCGATGCCTTGGACGGTTCCTTAACAATCTACCTTCAGATCTAAGTCGATACCTTGGACGGTTCCTTAATGATCTACCTTTGGAGTTAAGTCGATACCTTGGACGGTTCCTTAATGATCCACCTTCAGAGTTAAGTCGATGCCTTGGACGGTTCCTTAACAATCTACCTTCAGATTTAAGTCGATATCTCAAACGATTCCTTAAACAATCAACTTTCCAAAATCTAAAAGCGGTAACCTCGGACGGTTCCGTAACAATCAACACTCAAACAACCATTTCCCAAACACTCCAAACATAATCTAATGCATGATTGACTGGATGGCGTCTTTAAGCCCATCTCCGACAAAAGTCCCTACTTCAGCTAGGGCAAATTTCTTGGTATTCTAGTGTTCAATCATCTTCCACCTTCAGATACCGACTGGCATACAAACCACTTTACATCTTCAGGTTTAAGATAATTGAACAGGGGCAGCTGTCATACCCCAAAATTTGCCCCCTGATTGTATTTCTACGGGTTTATGCTTTGCCTATTATTTACGTAATTATGCATTTATTCACACATACTAATTATCATGGTTTATGGATTTAATATTTAATTCAATCTTAATTTAAATTGAATTTTAAATTAAAACTATTAAACCAGTTTAATTCATTGCACTAATATTTTATCTTTTTTAAATGTATTGTTTGTTTTTACTAATGTGTTTAGGTACAAAAAGAAGAAACCCAATCTTAACCTCACACAAGGCCCATAAGTTCATTCCTTTAAATTTATATTATTTTATTTATTTTATTTTGAAATTTATTCACTAAAATTCAATCTAAGAATAAATAAATAATAAGGAAATATCTAGGGGATGCTTGCATTCATTTTTGAAACAAATCTTGAGCACACAATTAACCTTGCATCTAAAAATTTCGTATGGCTAGAGATTGAGAAGATTTAGGCCAAAAATAGAAAAATTAGAAATTGATTTTCAATCAAATAATTATTATTCCAATCATTGATTCTGTTCTTTTTTTGTTAACCTAGACAGGCTCCTATATAAACATAATCATTCAGCAAGCCAAGGGGTTTTTTTGGAGAAGGATTGGCGGTCAAGAAAAACTCAGACTAAACTGAAAAAATCCAAGAAAAGAACAAACTCTGATTCAAGATTCTAGCGAAATTCAAGCCAAATAGAAGATCCTAATCGATTCCTAGGAGTCTCCTGGAGGTATTGCAACGTGCAACATTGTCCAAAACGCACTGAATTGCAGTCGCTACACCTCACGGTTTGCCAATTTCTTTTTGAGTTCAATTACATCAATATATGCATCTTAAACGAAATTCGAATGTATATTTGCGTTCATATTGATGATTGCATGACTTCTGGATAATTAATTTGGTTTTGATGATTGTTTGACCGATTTACCATAGCTAGGGCTCATGCTCAAGATATTTGGGGAAACTTAGTTAGCCTCGATTTTGCACCAAATTGAGGGGTTCACCGAAATCGCGGGTTCACATATGTTGATCTGGATTATTGTATTGTGTGGATTGTTGTTTAATTTGCAGGTTTGATGAAGGCAAGCCTATGGCAACGCAAGAAAAGCGTGGCCAAAAGTGTTTGTTTCAGAAAAGTTCAAACGGAGAAGAAGATGTCTCAGCGCGCGTGCCTTTTATTTTGAGTATATTTCTTTGTTTATCATGATTTGGTTTGCATATTGTAGCAACACAACAGCGTAGCATAGCTGGTGGAGCGTTTTGCTGGTTATCCTTAGGGCATGGGTTCGAGCCCAGGATGAGGCAAAGTCTTTTTTCATTGAATTATTTGGTAAAAAATCCAATGCACGCAACCAGCGTAAGACTACGATGCACCTGCTATGCATCACCGTGGATCTCCACGAATTCAAATCTGAGGGACATGGAGACGCTGGTCTGTCATACTCTCCCAGAGATGCGAAGCACCAGATTATTGCGCTAAGTTTTCTTTTTCTTTTTCTTTTGTTATTTATTTTATTATTTTATTTTTTCATTTATTTTCTTTTCAAATTACAAAAACTTTGTTTTTTTTTATAATAATAACATTTAAACTTATTTCTTTTTATACTATTTAATATATATTTTTATTTTATCATTTATTTTCTTCTTTACTTATTTACTTATATTATTTACTAAATTCATATATATTATTTAAATTATCATATTCATATATTTATTTATTTTCTTATAATCATATTATTTACATATTATTTTTTATCATCCTTATTTATATTATTACATTATATTTATATATAGTATTTAAAATCATGAATATTTATTTTAATTATATCTATTTAATTTCTTTCATTTAAATTACATTTAATCACTTATATTTCCAAAAATTCATACATATTTTATTTTAATTCATAAAAATTCATAAAAAATATTTTTGCACTCGATTTAATTATCCCGATTTAATTAATTAGGTCGCGAGACCAATAATTAATTAAATCGTCCGTGTTTCTTATTTCCTTTGTACCCTAATTAGGGTTCACTAGAATCTGCCCTACACTGATGTATTTCTTTTCCACGCCTTTTTTCAGGGTCGACTTTTCAAGCGCTTTCCGACTACACACCATGCCACGTCAAAAGCTAAGTATTGTCTTTAACTCAAAGTCTATTTTGTTTCCTTTTATTAGGGTTCATCATTTAAAACGAACTGTGCATACATTCACTCCCTCTTCTTTGCCTTTGCTATTTTTCAGGGTTGACCCCGAGGCAACCTCCGCCCGCCAACCATATCAGATTAAATGCAAAGCTAAGTGTCCTTTTATTTTATTTGTTTTCTTTTAATTTCTTAATTCTTTTATTTTTAGGGTTAACAAAGTTCGCCTTCGAACCAATAATGCACTCACTCTTCTGTTTATTCTTTCCTGTCCTATTTTCAGGTTTGTTGATTGCCAGAGCTACGATATTGGTAACCCTAAACTCTAACTCTGATATTTTCTATCTTTATTATTACTTGTGCCAAACCCTATTGGGGATCCGCTGGTTTCATTGTCCCCTTCCCCATATTGCTATTGTTATTGCTTTATATTAAACTGTGTGGTTAGTAATTTAGGGAGTGCAACCTTGAATTGAATTAGCCTCACTAATTACAAGATAATTTAATCGAATTAACCACGTGATTGTTGCACCCACGCACGCTTTTGGGGTAACCTCTTTGTTGCCTTGTTGCCTGTTGCTCTGTTGCCTTGTTGCCTGTTGCCTGTTGCCTTTGTGTTTTTGCAGAATAAGCCATGTCCCTCGAATATGGGGATACCTCAGCCGTGTTGCCTCGATAAATAAAGGTCATACGACCCTAATGATGCTGCCTTCGATACACTATATGACCTCGACCCTCGGAAGTTGCCTACGAAAAAGGCTGAGGTATCCTCTGGTTGCCTACGAATAAGGCTGTTCTGGTCCTTCCCATAGACTACCTGCCTCTCTATGGCATGGGTCAGTCTTTGGCGAATGACAACGCGATGACCCTTCAATCTCCAAATGAAAGGCTTCCTGCCCCTTATGGCAAGGATAGACCCTTTCACTCTGAAAGGCTAAAAGGAACTTCTTTTTCAAAATACAAGGTAAATTGCCCTTAAATTGCTTTGCCTTGCTCTGAAACATTTTCAAATATTCTTTCTCAAAATTCTTCAATATGGCTACGCTCATTTACGAGCTAAAGTCCGTGTTCACTTCTTCTACATTTCTGGAAACAAAAGAGCAAAGCAAATTAAGAGCCCATGGAAAACCATGGATGCAAAGGGTGCTTTTTAAACCTTCCCTTTGCATAATTACCCCCCGAACTTAAAATTTCTTTTAAAGGTTTTTTTCTGTTCTTTTAGCCTTTCTGATTTAATTTGGATAAAATAAAAGTCGGTGGCGACTCATGCTTAACCGCGACATTTCGATTGATAAAAAGTCAGTTCACCGTAGAGTCATCCATACAATGCAGATAAACCATATTTCATGTGTCAAAGATTCCTAACATCTAGGATCTTTTCCCATAGAGTCATCCATACTTAGTTTATTTAAGAGTCCGCCACAACCTTGGGCTTCATACAAGGCAGAAAATAATATCTCCCCTAGTTAGAGTCAGCCTCAATTCTGGGCTTTGTACAGAACACCAAATAAAACCCATCAAAATAGATTTTCCCTAAGTAGAGTCAGCCTCAATTCTGGGCTTTGTACAGAACATAAAAATCCCTTGTAAATTAATCCCCAGTGGAGTTTTCTCCCAGAGTCATAATAATAATCAATCAATCAAAAAGCCTCAAGCTTGGGCCTCATGCAAGCCAGTTAAAAAATCAAATCTTTTATACAGTAGATAGACATAGCTTATCTCTATAGAGAGATCTTTCCTCTATCTCACCACATTCAAACAAACAAACATTACATTTCATTTTAATCAAGTCTCCCATTTAGGATTTTGAAAGGCATGAGCTGGCAGTAAAACCCAGACATGTGGTAACTTTCCCTAATTTGGATGAGCATCTTTCTTTCATTTAAGAGGCATTTGACTGGTATACTTGCACATACACAAGTAAGGTCCCCCACTTGAATGAAATGAATTCAGTTATTCTGTCACTCTTTTAATGTTTGTGGTGGAATAGTAGAAATACCTCTCTGTAAAGATGACTTCATGTCTCTTTACTGTAAACAGAGATTTAATTCAAGCTTCAACCTTGAGCTTCAAGAAAGGCACCCAAAAATAATTAATAATTAATTATTTCCCCGAACTACATTAAGCTCTGACTTCCATTAGGGATATGTAGGCATGAGGTTCACAAGGAATCTCAGCGAGCTAATAAAATACCAAAAATAGTCTGTCTGTCTGTCTTTATTTTATTCAATTCAATTCCTTCTCCTAACACAAAGGAGAAACTTTCCCAATAATCATTAGCAGCACAAACACATTTAGACACAGAGAAGGTTCCTGTAGAGTACTACAGATATGTAGGGTGTTTAAACACTTCTCTATGTATAACCGACCTCCCGGACTCCAGAATTTCTAGTCTAGGTGAAATCCCCACACTTAGCAAACTCCTAGGGTTTAGTTGAGATCTTTTTTCCCCTTTCCTACTCGTAGGACAAATAAGAAAGTTCGTGTGATATCGTAGGAAGAACTGAAATAAAATTCATCCCACCACGGGCGCATTCTCCTTCCAAATTTCGCGTGAAGGGTCTAGCGTGCCGTCCTCCCAAGTGAAACGGGGAGGTAAAAAAAACGACCACCACACTGATAATTAACCAAGTCAAATAAATAATATATATAAACAAAAACAATTAAATAGTGAATTCAAATTAGTCAGACTAGGGCCCATTAATTTTCGCGTGAACCAATAAGGTGCAGTGAGAGAACATAGGTTTGTTGACCCTCCAGTAATGCCTTTCCACGTGGTCACGTGTTCTAACCCTTCAACTGAATCACCACCGGAACAGTGACGTTCCGTCACCTTCTCCGACAAGCCAGGTGGTCGCGCCTGCAAAATCAACCAAACACAAAACGAAAACTACCCAGATCCACTATATGAGACCTTGCGAATCTAATGGACCGATTGGTTTTCCCTGAAAAGGCCTACAACTATGGTTTCGAAGCTTCTTCAAAAACCTGCCCTAACAATGGCAGGTCATGCTACAACCTGGATAAGCTTCATGCGATCGTTCTAACATGTGCTATGGACTCTCAGGAACACACCAGGAAGATTAGTTAAGACAAAAATACGTCGGAATCTAAAACATGGAGATTTACCATATGAGGTGATCGGAGCTTGCGGTGTGTGCGTTTTCAGAGATCTTTTGCCATGGTTCTGGACCTGTACGTACTTAATGATACCCTAGGGACACTCTCATGTGACTGGAACGGATTCAAGAGGCTATAAGTGACAACTCGTGAGCGTTACTTTGTATGAGAAATTTAAATGATAAGCCTTAGTCTCTTGGCTGCCTCCCCTTCTCTTTTTTCGTCCCCCTGGCTTGTAGTCTTATTTAGAATATATATGGGATCCAATTAGGGTTAGAATCTTGCTTGAGAATCAAGTTGTTTGGTGAGAAAAGAAATTGAAAAAGATTTGCATACAATCTTTCCAAATTTGAAAAATATTTCTTTTCTTTCAATTTCTCACGAATTTTGGACTCACTTATATGTTCTTTGGGCCTTTGGATGATTAGAAAATAGGTTCCATAAATTTATTTCATTATTTTGTGATTTTATTCAATTTATTTTGTATTTAAATGAATAAAAATTCAAATAAATCAAGTAAATGGCACAAAAATATGAGAACAAAGTTATGGGCTTTTATTGAACTCATGATCATGTGTAGAAACTCAAATTTAGGCCCATTAGTCAAAATAAGTGATTTTGCTCAAGTTGACTTTTGTGTATTTCTCCAAAATTGTCCAACTTCATCAATGCATAACTCTCTCAATTTTTATGATATGGGAGTGTTCTAGGATTTTTTGGAAATCTCAAAGAGTCCTCTAAATGACCCTTTTGATTTCATCTCAATTGAAGCTTCCATGCTCAAGTTATGAGCTTTGACCCAAAAGATGTTTTTGTTGACTTTTTGGAGGACCTATAATCTCTTTGACCATATCTCTCAAATGAAGCATTTCTGGCCTTGGCTTGTGAGAGACAAAGTTATAGAGAATCCAATTTCCTTCAAAATAGGCTTTGGTTGGGAAATTTTTGATACTCCATGTGAAAGTTATGACCAGTCAAAGTTGAGTTGACTTTCTCCTATAAAAAATCCTAATTTGAACCTTTTGAATTTGTTCATTTCTGAGTTTTTATTAATGGATCATGATCAACCTTTGATCAAATGATGGATATAGCCTCAAATACTTGATGTTGACCAAATGTCTTGAAGTTTGACTGTACTTTGACCATAGTTGACTTTTAGGTCAACATAGTCGATTATTGATCATCTGAGCCATTGAGTGAGCAATCCTTGGAATTGAAGCTTGACTTTTGACATGGAGATGCTTTGAGACATATGAGACACCTTGAGATCCATTTGAGGCCTTAGAGATTCAAATTCTTTTGAAGAAGTGCAAACCATAATTTAAGAGACCCTCGATTAGGAGAATGTTGCTTGAATAAACCCTTGAACCTTGAACCCTTGATGATGAAATGAGATGGGCAAATTTTGGGGTATGACAGCTACCCCTGTTCAATCTTCTTAAACCTGAAGAGTCAGATAGGCACGTTTGCCTATCGTGATCTAAAGGTAGAAGATGATTGAACACTGAAATGCCCTGAAATTTGCATTTGTTGGAAAAAAGTTCCGTGGGAGATGGGCTTAAAGATGCCATCCAAGGTAAACACCCCTCTTTTTTTGAGTGCGAAGCATATGCTTTTTTTTGGAAGGAACCCCGTGTTTTGATTGTAGCATGGCCTGAAAATGCAACCTTAATTTTATGCAATGTCATGATGCATGTAATGTATGATTGTAGCGGGGAAAATCTGATATCGAAGTCATGAGAATTGACTCGAATCAATATTTCGTTTGAAATCGCCACCGCGCTTTATTTTTTCAAAGGAAAAGGGAAAAGAACGAAAAACCAAAAGTTTTGTTTTTAAAACAAGGAAGAGAACTCAAGTTCGGGTGTTGATTATATGAGGGGAAGGTTTAAAGCACCCCTCATATCTGTGGTACTCCACAGGAACCTTTTTGAAAATCTGTGTCGTGTGTGCTACAAAACGGTTTGTTTTATTTTTAAAATAAGCTCGGCAAAGCGTTAAGCTTTGTGCCTACATACCTCCTCGGTGCAATGGAGAAGTCAGAGCTAATGTAGTTCCGCTTAAAGGGAAAAACGTTTTTAAAACGAATAAACACTTTATCATCGTTGGAGAGAAATACTCAGCCATTGATCTTGAGCATGAGAACAAACGAGTTCTTTGCATCGCAAATGAAAGAAGGGCTCCAACTCGGATAAAATCAACGAGTATGCCACTAGCTCTCTCACGCGGAAAAGATTTCATTATATCAATCAATTTCAAAATCGTGGGGTATAACCACTCGTTTCGACAATTAACAGTGTCTAAACTTTTGAAGAAAAAGCCACTAAGGGCAAAAGATATTTTTAAGAAAACGTTTTGAAAATGATTGCAAACATAAGAAGGTTTTTTGAAAAAGGGAGAAGATTTTGAAAATTTAAGAATGGGAGGAGATGAAGAGGCTATCCTATTGCGTAAAATAAAAGCTAAGGAAAGAAACGGTCTAACCGAAGAAGAAGCTAACATTTGACATTATAAGTCAAGGTAGATTTCCCATCCTTTGGACTTATCATTACCAAACCAAACATTATCACTTGGGGATCCGGATGAAATTATTATCTTAGCACCACTTTGCATTAAGCACATTAAAATTCTGACGAAAATCGGGCAGAGTAACGGCTGTTTTCGGGTAAAATCCTTATCTCAATGCCTTGGAATTAACCATCAAGGGCTTTCAAGGAAATACATGCACATACAAACAGACAACAATCCAATGCCAGACAGACAGAATAACAGCAGAGTAACAACAGAATAAGGATCCATAGGCACTAAGTCCATAAGTCCGAATCTCCAAAATGCTAGGGATAGTAACCAATAGTCCAAAAGAGAGCCTTATGTGTTTTTTAGATTTTTGTTGATTATTAGTGTTTTAGCATAAAAGTAAAGTATGGTCCAAGTGGACAAAGAGAAAATGGCGGAAACATAAACATATGTCCAAATGGACAAAGAGAAAATAGCGGAATATAAACGTCCAAATGGACAAAGGAAAAAATAGCGGAATGTAAATATGACGAAATGATAAAATAAAGCGATAAAGCGAGAAATATAAAGATCGGTATAATAAAGTGCGGAAATTAAAGTTAGTTGTTAGATGTTAAAGATAACCATCTTGAAACTTGTCAAGTATGTTATCAAAGTTAGTAAGAAAGATCGATGGTGAGTGAAGGATGTTCTCGGATTTAAATTCAATGGACATTTATCAGAAGCTTGATAAAATCATAGCGACTACACGATAAACCTCCATAAGTCTTAAATCAACCGCATACAATTCTCTTCCATATTTGATCTTTTTTTGATTCGGGACACGAAATATTGCGCTATGTTAAGCAGATCGCCAAGTGATTTATGTAGAAATCACCCTAAAACGAGGCCGGTCAAAACTTTATGTGCTAATGCATGCGAGAGAAGTGATATGTAGATCACTCTCCGAAAGCAATACCGCACGAAAAGAAAATAAGGAGCGATCTAGTCTTTACCAAGAATCCATAAGAATTCTCAAGGTGTTAAAACTTTCATCGATCAAAAGAAAAAAAGGAGAAGAAGAAGATAAAATGTATAAAGTAAAATCAACTCACACTATCATTAATATCATTCATCTAATATTATGGATTTGGTCCTTTCAAACCTATCAACATCCTAGATCCAATGATATTAATGAAGTGGAGGAAGAAGGAAGCCAAAACAAGCATAAAAAAGGCAAAAAACACATTTTGTCCCAGGGGAAATCGATTTGCCTAAGGAGGAAATCGATTTCCTTAGTGCAGGTTTTCAAATCTGGCGCAGAAACGGAATGGAAATCGATTTCCCTAAGCAGGAAATCGATTTCCTCTGTGCAGTTTTCAAAAAATCAGCATTAGGAAGCATAAAACTTGACTTAAGCAAACATACAAACACCTTATGATCACATATCAATTGGAGCACGAATTTTCCATCAAATCACCATCAAATAGGACCAATATAGCATCAAAGATGCATCACATACAAGCACAAAAGAATCACATTATGATGGATGAATAAGGATGAAGAAAATTACCAAATCTTGAACAAAACTTAGATCTACTTCAAGAATCACCAACACAAATCTTGATCTCTCAACAATTGAAGAAAAAAGAGTGAAATGGATGGTGGTTTAGCTCAAAGTTTGTGAGGTTCAAGATGTGACTCACAAACTTTATGAAAGAAAAAGAGCTTTGGTGAATTTGGTAAGGATGAGGAGAGAAATCGCAAAGGGTTTGTTGGCTCTCAAAGCTTGAGAAATGAGAGAGTAGTGGCCTCTATTTATAGGATGAGAGCAAGAGTAGTGGCAATTTGGTCATTTGCTCTTAGTTAATTAACTTGTGTTTAATTGGTGATTAAAGTGGCATTTAAATGGTAAAAAATGGTAAAATGAGGTTAAAATGGAATTAATGAAGGGAATTATTTTGGTGAGGTGGAAAATTGGTAAAATGACAAAAATGGTCAAAGAAAATAGGTGCCAAAATCAAATCAAGCTTCCCTCTCTATTTTTTTTGAATTTCGCCTTAAGGAAATCGATTTCCTCCAGGAGTGAAATCGATTTCACTCTGTTCCAGAAGAGAATTTGGCGCAAAATACACTAGGGAAATCAATTTGCCCAGGAGGGAAATCGATTTCATGCTGTCCAGAATGTGATTTTGTTGAAAATTGATGTAGGGAAATCGATTTACCCAAGAGGGAAATCGATTTCATCAGTCCAAAATGTGGAAAATGCCTTGTTTATTGCATGTCTTGGCTTGGTACCTACAAAACAAAAGCCTACAAAGAAACAAAGCAATATTTTTGGTATTTGGGTTAGTATAATATGCGTACAAGATAAACAATCATTGGTGCTTGACGGTCCCTCTTATTGATGAGGTGAGTGCAACACCACAAACAAAACTTCCAAGTGAAGCTCTTGATTAATGATTGGGATATGAATGATATATGATCTTAGGGTCAAAAATTGGGGTATGACAGATGCCCCTATTTAAGTTTCTTCGATCCGGAGGTACGATGATTGCAAATCTTCGTTTTGACGAGATTGAAGAGACTTAAATATATAAAACACACAATTTTTGATCCTAAGATGCAATGCAAAGGTTTAATGAATGCATATGATGATGATGAAACATAGCAACACTGGGGATGCAAAGGAAATCCACTGGGAACACAAAATGTCTTTGTGGGAAGAATTCCACTAGGGAAGATAAGAATCTTTTGGAGAGTCGAAACTTTGCTGGGAAAAGAAACTTCACTGGGGAAAATATTTCGCGCCAGAGAGGTTAAAGCATCACCTTTCACTAGGGTGAGAAAAGGGGACATCCTCTTTCACTGGGGATGCGAAATATGCATCCTCTTTCACTGGGGAATCAGAATACCTATCCTTCGTTAACAGAGAACACACCATCGTTTCACTGATGATATGAATAGAAATGCATCGACGTACCACTGACGATGAAGATAACAAAATACACCCACGTTCCACTGAAGGTATTGAAGAGAAATACATCGACGTACCACTGACGATGAAGATAACAAAATACACCAACGTTCCACTGAAGGTGAACTACCAACATCCCACTGGAGGTAGAAAGAGATGTATCGCCGTACCACTAACAATAACACATACCAACGTTCCACTGAAGGTATTGAATAGAAATGCATCGACGTACCACTGACGATGAAGATAACAAAATACACCAACGTTCCACTGAAGGTGAACTACCAACGTCCCACTGGAGGTAGAAAGAGATGTATCGCCGTACCACTAACGATAACACACACCAACGTTCCACTGAAGGTATTGAAGAGAAATACATCGACGTACCACTGACGATGAAGATAACAAAATACACCAACGTTCCACTGAAGGTGAACTACCAACGTCCCACTGGAGGTAGAAAGAGATGTATCGCCGTACCACTAACGATAACACATACCAACGTTCCACTGAAGGTATTGAAGAGAAATACATCGACGTACCACTAATGATGAAGATAACAAAATACACCAACGTTCCACTGTAGGTGAACTACCAACGTCCCACTGGAGGTAGAAATAGATGTATCGTCGTACCACTAACGTTAACACATACCAACGTTCCACTGAAGGTATTGAAGAGAAATACATCGACGTACCACTGACGATGAAGATAACAAAATACACCAACGTTCCATTGAAGGTGAACTACCAACGTCCCACTGGAGGTAGAAAGAGATGTATCGCCGTACCACTAACGATAACACATACCAACGTTCCACTGAAGGTATTGAAGAGAAATACATCGACGTACCACTGACGATGAAGATAACAAAATACACCAATGTTCCATGGAAGGTGAACTACCAACGTCCCACTGGAGGTAGAAAGAGATGTATCGCCGTACCACTAACGATAACACATACCAATGTTCCACTGAAGTTATTGAAGAGAAATACATCGACGTACCACTGACGATGAAGATAACAAAATACACCAACGTTCCATTGAAGGTGAACTACCAACGTCCCACTGGAGGTAGAAAGAGATGTATCGCCGTACCACTAACGATAACACATACCAACGTTCTACTGAAGGTATGAAGAGATGCCCCTTTGTACCAATGACGGTGAAGATCAATCAATAATACTTTTTCAAAGATTTGAGGATGCAAACACACATGCATAATCTCAATAGTCATCGTCCAGCGACCAAAGTTCAATCCATGACCAAATGGAAAGAAGCTGCCAAAAAGACTGGACCAAGTGAGGGAAAAACTCACTGGTCTTCTGTTTGTAGACATCTGAACAGAATAACTGAAACATATTATCCACCTAGAAACAAGTTCAGTGGGGATTTTCAAGGAAAGTGAGCTTTTTCTGCTTGACTGCAAACTGTCACTTATACTGAAGCGACTTACCATTTGCTGAGCTTCTTCCACTTGGATGCAAACTGTCACTTATACTGAAGCGACTTACCATTTGCTGAGCTTCTTCCACTTGACTGCAAACTGCCACTTATACTGAAGCGACTTACCATTTGCTGAGCTTCTTCCATTTGGGAATCAAGAAGTTCATAAAGCCTGAGAGATTATCACTTGCTTTGAAGATAAGATTGATATGTGAAGACATACAAACTTGCTCAAATAAAGAGGCTTGTATTTGTTGTCAACAAAACATGCTGAGGACAAAACCTGCCCCTTGCTTTCAAGTACAAATTCCAACGGAGTGCAATGATAACACTGCTGGGAAATAAGCCTTTCAATATCTGATAAGAACATCAATCACAAATGAATTCTCCATTATTGGGGAAAGCAGAATCCTCAAGAGGTGCAAAATAAATGCCTTCTCAATCTAGGTTTCCCAGCCTAGAGAGGTTCAAAATAGTATCGTAAGAGACCAAAGTTCAACTCCAAGAACAAACTGGATAGGAACGGTCAAACAAATTTGCCCCTTGAGGAATAAACTCAACTGGGGATTAATTCCATCCTGACAAATGAGCTGAGGAGGAACACCAAAGCAAAATTCTTCCACGAGGAACAAACTCAGTGGGGATTATCAATCTCTGCGAGGAATTTACAGATCATCTTCTTCTTATCAAATATATTGGACAACACATCAAGCTCTATTATGGGGAATCAGGGAAAATTTCTTTGGAGAAAATCACCATTCCGAACTTGCAGAGGAACTAAGAAGTTAACATCAAAGCAAACAAGTTAACATGCGGGGGATTTTAGTTCAAAACTCAACACAAGGTGAGAAAGAAAACCCAACAGTCAACCGTTGTCTCAAAACTTCTTGGTAGAGAGTGACATACTCTGGACTAATCATGGAAACAACCTTTGTACTTCAATCTAATGAGGTGATCAAGGTAACTTCTGATTCACAACTTGCCCCAGACTACATGGTCTATGAAAGGAAACTACCTCAAAAAGGTTCATAGAGATCCTTGGCATCATGAAGACTTGGAATAATCTGCCCCAGATCAACAGATTCTTGGAGAGATTTGTCAAATCTCGACGTAGCTGCCCCAGATTGACTAAACTTGGCACATTCTTTTACTCGACAAAGTCTTCGAGCTTTTCCCCATGATGGTAATCAAACTTGCAAAAGCATTATACTGGGAAAACAACATGCCCCTGGCAATGTTTTAGTTTTCTACTGATAATCAGATGTAAACTTCCTGGATGTCAAACAAATGTTTACAAGCAGAAAAATGTTTATTTTGAGAATGATAATGAAAATGCAACAATTATGTAAGTCTTGAAGTTTTATTGAAAAGATGTCACAAAACCTTGTGAATGAATCACTAGTTAAGAGATGACATTGATTTTTGTATGCATATGATACCAACACAAGTTTTCAGCATAACCGATAGGAGTCAGGAACGCTTTCTTTTTTAAGTATGCTTTCGAAATAAACCCTGCTTCAATTAGGACTTTTGAGGGTTGTAACGTGGCCTGGTTCACGGTTTTTAGAAAAAAAGATTTTCAGGCTCAAAGTTTATTTAGCCCACCCCAACTTCGTGATGTTCTCCAGTCCTATGTTCAATTAATTCAACATGAGTATTCATCTCTCAAAAGGATTTTGTGCCATTAAGGACCTAATGAAGCTTTCTTGGAGTAGCAGTCACCCTTTTGTCTTCATTTTTGTATTCTCACAGATTTGTTCGCTGTTGAGGACTTTTGCTTTGTAGTCCTTTCTATTCACTTTGCACTTTTTTTTTATTTTCCCTAACTTTTGCCTGGACTAATTCTTTTGAATTGGTCGTCCAGCGGGATGCTCTAACTTTTGCCTAAGTCACTTGTTTTCAAGTTTTTGACTTAGCGAGCCTTTTTCTTCTTTCTTTTTTCTTTCCTTTTTATTCCTTTGATTTGAACAAATTGTGTGGCATTAACTTTGTCTTGACTTGCTGAGAGGGTTGTGACTGCCTCGCTCCTTGGCGTATGGAGGATAACCATTGTGGTTTCACATTTTCCAGCCTTTTGATGCGCGGGGAATAACCATTGTGGTTTCCCATGATCCATCCTTTGATGTGGATAT
Organism: Vicia villosa; assembly: GCF_029867415.1. Classification (NCBI taxonomy): domain Eukaryota; kingdom Viridiplantae; phylum Streptophyta; class Magnoliopsida; order Fabales; family Fabaceae; genus Vicia; species Vicia villosa. Next base: position 116,271 of record NW_026705179.1, read on the forward strand.
GACGTATTCGACCCTTGGATGCACATTCCTTTTTGAAATCTGAACACTCGGTCAAATCAACTGAACACTACCCTGCCCCAGGTTAAAATTAGGGTTTTTTCGTTTAGAAAAGAAACTCCTACTTCAAGGCTCAAAGGGGTTAACAAGGGATTATCTTCCTTATATCTCCGGTGTTTGGGAATTTGAAACAATGCCTATACATCATCAGCAGGGTCTTATTCAAAAGCATGCAACCAGAAATTTTGCGTTTTCAGATCATCATCCTCCCTCCAATCTTTGCATAAGCAAGAGTTTGGAAAAACAATTGGTATCATAATGCATAAAACAAACATGAGTGAAACGAATGGATTACTTCAAGACAAACATTATCATTGTGTTAGCATTAACATTAAAAAATAAACAAGTTTCTACATGCAAACAATGCATTGAAAAACAAGAAATATTACAAATGGAAATCAATAAGAATACTAAAAACTGAGAAAACTCTCTCCATCTGGGTTTGTGCTGAAGGAAAAATCTTTCAAACTTCATGGCTGCCACTAATAGATCTTCATTCATGCTTTGGCAAAGAATTGGCTTGAACATCATAACCAACATCTTGGAAAGTCAAAATACCAGCATGGATTAATCTTTGAACTTCATTTTTTAGAGGCCAACAATTCTCTAAGTCATGTCCAGGAGCATTCTGATGAAAAGCACAAGTGGCATCAGCTTTGTACCACCAAGGGAGTTTCTCGTGAACAGGAGGCGGTGACTTTATCTGAACCAAATTCTTACAAATCAAAGCAGGGTACAATTCTGTGCAAGTCATGGGGATGGGATCAAAATTCCCCTTTTGAGATTGATTTTGCTCGTTTGGTGGAGGAGCTCGTTGACGAGTACTCTGCTGATAATCTGGAATTGCATGAACTGAATTGGATACAGGAATGACATAGGAAACATGCTGATGTTGATGATGATTGTTTCCTCCCCTGATTCTCTACTTTGAAAAGTCATTACTAAACTTCTTCATACTACCAGCTGAGTTACCTTCTTCAAGCAAACATTCCTTTCAGACATCCTTTTCTAGAAGCGTTTTCATATCCACCTCTCCATGGGAGTCAGTAGGTGTATGGACTACTATCCCCTTAGGAAAGGATGAGTTCAGAGTTTCAAAAAAGACCTTTTCCATCCTTTCTTCCTTCATAGAAGGATTGACTTGGGCAGCAACTAAAGCCTCAACCAGAGCAGTCAGATGCTCCATACCAGCCTTCAAAGTAACCACCTCTTCACGGAGCTCTAGAATCTCTTGTTTGATGCTTTCCATTTCTTCTTAGCAAGAGTGTTGTACTGATGATACCAGGAGAAAGGAAATAAGGCTCTGGAGAATTTCTTTAGAAAGCAGGACCAAATGCAGAATGATGCATGCAATGCAAATAATTTGTTTTTTTTTATTTATTTTTGAGTTTCAAGGAAATTAAGATATTAACTCGTAAACACTCAAACATTGGACTAAAGTTTTGATTAAGTTATCATTAAAATCAATCATCCATTTTGGTGGATTAGAGTTTTCACTCCATCAACACCCAAGATCCATTGAGTTTTATGAAACTTATGATGTTTACAAGGAAATACCTCTAAGTTCCTTGAAAATCAAAAGAAAAAGAGTTTTCATGGATGCATGAATGCATGGTTTATGCATCAACCACAACCAAGAGCACGCAAGGTCACATAAGATCATAGTTCAAAGGTTAGACGTCACGAGCATGGAGCCATGGGTCCACCCATCCCAAAAGGTATGATCTAAGGAATTTTGTACCTGCCAATCGGGTTCTACAAAGGTTCCCAGATTTTTCAATCTTCTATCGGATATTACCGGCACGCACAATTGCTCATGGGCGCCAATAATATGCCTAAAAAGACCTCGTCTGAGCGTAGTATCGCATGACAACAAGCTCAAATTGGTACTTGATCTTGTTTCTGCACTACATCCTAAAAAGGCTTAGATGGGTTAAAAAGGTTCTAGGCCATTCAGCTTCTACGGACACTCACTATTGAAAGTAATAGCGTTCTTACGATGGTTCGCAACAACATCTACCACCTTCCATGAGGCCTCCACTGATTGGGGTTCCACCATATGACGCTCATGGTAAGGATTGCTCCTGACATGCGACTATTGGTCTTACCACCTCCTATCTCAAGTTACTCACCAAAGTTCGGGTTAGGACTTTATCTCATCACAGAGGAACCATCGAGCACCAAAAAGAAAAAAGAAAATAAACATACAAAGCACACAACAATATATACAGATAAAACACACAGATAAACAAAAATAGGCTTAACACACTTAAAACTGTCTTCCCCAGTGAAGTCGCCATTTTTCTGTAGCGGGGAAAATCTGATATCGAAGTCATGAGAATTGACTCGAATCAATATTTCGTTTGAAATCGCCACCGCGCTTTATTTTTTCAAAGGAAAAGGGAAAAGAACGAAAAACCCAAAGTTTTGTTTTTAAAACAAGGAAGAGAACTCAGGTTCGGGTGTTGATTATATGAGGGGAAGGTTTAAAGCACCCCTCATATCTGTGGTACTCCACAGGAACCTTTTTGAAAATCTGTGTCGTGTGTGCTAAAAAACGGTTTTTTTTATTTTTAAAATAAGCTCGGCAAACGTTAAGCTTTGTGCCTACATAACTCCTCGGTGCAATGGAGAAGTCAGAGCTAATGTAGTTCCGCTTAAAGGGAAAAACGTTTTTAAAACGAATAAACACTTTATCGTCGTTCGAGAGAAATACTCAGCCATTGATCTTGAGCATGAGAACAAACGAGTTCTTTGCATCGCAAATGAAAGAAGGGCTCCAACTCGGATAAAATCAACGAGTATGCCACTAGCTCTCTCACGCGGAAAAGATTTCATTATATCAATCAATTTCAAAATCGTGGGGTATAACCACTCGTTTCGACAATTAACAGTGTCTAAACTTTTGAAGAAAAAGCCACTAAGGGCAAAAGATATTTTTAAGAAAACGTTTTGAAAATGATTGCAAACATAAGAAGGTTTTTTGAAAAAGGGAGAAGATTTTGAAAATTTAAGAATGGGAGGAGATGAGGAGGCTATCCTATTGCGTAAAATAAAAGCTAAGGAAAGAAACAGTCTAACCGAAGAAGAAGCCAACACTTGACATTATAAGTCAAGGTAGATTTCCCATCCTTTGGACTTATCATTACCAAACCAAACATTATCACTTGGGGATCCGGATGAAATTATTATCTTAGCACCACTTTGCATTAAGCACATTAAAATTCTGACGAAAATCGGGCAGAGTAACGGCTGTTTTCGGGTAAAATCCTTATCTCAATGCCTTGGAATTAACCATCAAGGGCTTTCAAGGAAATACATGCACATACAAACAGACAACAATCCAATGCCAGACAGACAGAATAACAGCAGAGTAACAACAGAATAAGGGTCCATAGGCACTAAGTCCATAAGTCCGAATCTCCAAATTGCTAGGGATAGTAACCAATAGTCCAAAAGAGAGCCGTATGTGTTTTTTAGATTTTTGTTGATTATTAGTGTTTTAGCATAAAAGTAAAGTATGGTCCAAGTGGACAAAGAGAAAATGGCGGAAACATAAACATATGTCCAAATGGACAAAGAGAAAATAGCGGAATATAAACGTCCAAATGGACAAAGGAAAAAATAGCGGAATGTAAATATGACGAAATGATAAAATAAAGCGATAAAGCGAGAAATATAAAGAGCGGTATAATAAAGTGCGGAAATTAAAGTTAGTTGTTAGATGTTAAAGATAACCATCTTGAAACTTGTCAAGTATGTTATCAAAGTTAGTAAGAAAGATCGATGGTGAGTGAAGGATGTTCTCGGATTTAAATTCAATGGACATTTATCAGAAGCTTGATAAAATCATAGAGACTACACGATAAACCTCCATAAGTCTTAAATCAACCGCATACAATTCTCTTCCATATTTGATCTTTTTTTGATTCGGGCCACGAAATATTGCGCTATGTTAAGCAGATCGCCAAGTGATTTATGTAGAAATCACCCTACAACGAGGCCGGTCAAAACTTTATGTGCTAATGCATGCCAGAGAAGTGATATGTAGATCACTCTCCGAAAGCAATACCGCACGAAAAGAAAATAAGGAGCGATCTAGTCTTTACCAAGAATCCATAAGAATTCTCAAGGTGTTAAAACTTTCATCGATCAAAAGAAAAAAAGGAGAAGAAGAAGATAAAATGTATAAAGTAAAATCAACTCACACTATCATTAATATCATTCATCTAATATTATGGATTTGGTCCTTTCAAACCTATCAACATCCTATATCCAATGATATTAATGAAGTGGAGGAAGAAGGAAGCCAAAACAAGAATAAAAAAGGCAAAAAACACATTCTGTCCCAGGGGAAATCGATTTTCCTAAGGAGGAAATCGATTTCCTTAGTGCAGGTTTTCAAATCTGGCGCAGGAACGGAATGGAAATCGATTTCCCTAAGGAGGAAATCGATTTCCTCTGTGCAGTTTTCAAAAAATCAGCATTAGGAAGCATAAAACTTGACTTAAGCAAACATACAAACACCTTATGATCACATATCAATTGGAGCACGAATTTTCCATCAAATCACCATCAAATAGGACCAATATAGCATCAAAGATGCATCACATACAAGCACAAAAGAATCACATTATGATGGATGAATAAGGATGAAGAAAATTACCAAATCTTGAACAAAACTTAGATCTACTTCAAGAATCACCAACACAAATCTTGATCTCTCAACAATTGAAGAAAAAAGAGTGAAATGGATGGTGGTTTAGCTCAAAGTTTGTGAGGTTCAAGATGTGACTCACAAACTTTATGAAAGAAAAAGAGCTTTGGTGAATTTGGTAAGGATGAGGAGAGAAATTGCAAGGGGTTTGTTGGCTCTCAAAGCTTGAGAAATGAGAGAGTAGTGGCCTCTATTTATAGGATGAGAGCAAGAGTAGTGGCAATTTGGTCATTTGCTCTTAGTTAATTAACTTGTGTTTAATTGGTGATTAAAGTGGCATTTAAATGGTAAAAAATGGTAAAATGAGGTTAAAATGGAATTAATGAAGGGAATTATTTTGGTGAGGTGGAAAATTGGTAAAATGACAAAAATGGTCAAAGAAAATAAGTGCCAAAATCAAATCAAGCTTCCCTTTCTATTTTTTTTTGAATTTCGCCTTAAGGAAATCGATTTCCCCCAGGAGTGAAATCGATTTCACTCTGTTCCAGAAGAGAATTTGGCGCAAAATACACTAGGGAAATCGATTTGCCCAAGAGGGAAATCGATTTCATGCTGTCCAGAATGTGATTTTTGTTGAAAATTGCTGTAGGGAAATCGATTTACCCAAGAGGGAAATCGATTTCATCAGTCCAAAATGTGGAAAATGCCTTGTTTATTGCATGTCTTGGCTTGGTACCTACAAAACTAAAGCCTACAAAGAAACAAAGCAATATTTTTGGTATTTGGGTTAGTATAATATGCGTACAAGATAAATAATCATTGGTGCTTGACGGTCCCTCTTATTGATGAGGTGAGTGCAACACCACAAACAAAACTTCCAAGTGAAGCTCTTGATTAATGATTGGGATATGAATGATATATGATCTTAGGGTCAAAAATTGGGGTATGACAATGATGCAGTGAGCTTTCTCAAAATAAATGAGAGCCATGTATGTATATGCCTTATGTATGAATGAGGTGTGCAATTGAATGATGCATGACTGTTAGTTATGTTAGTTGAAGTATGTTAGTAACTTCAGAAAAGAAAAATAAAACCTTTGTGTGTTATTGGTAAAGTTTTGAAGAAGATCACTGCCGAGGGACTAACGTGATGAATGACCCCAATTGAGGAACCCTTTGAAAACCCTGATGTAAAACCCTTTGTAAAACCCTTTATAGTCTTGAAGAAGATCACTGCCGAGGGACTAACGTGATGAATGAACATAGATATATAGAAGATAATTAACTTGCTATAGTGCTAGAAAGCTTTTGCAGTTTGTGAAACCCCACTTACTATAGTTCTAGTAAGTTTTCGTAGTTTGTGTAACCCAAAAGGATCACTTTCTATAGTTCTAGCAAGATCACCCGCACCAATAAGAATTACTTGCCCTGGTTCTGACAAGTTCACCTGCACCAATAAGAGTCACTTGCCCTGGTTCGAACGAGTTTACCTGCACCAATAGGAGCCACTTGCCCTTGTTCGGACAAGCTTACCTGCACCAATAGGTGTCATACCCTAATTTTGACCCCCCCTGAGATGTCATACTTTCAGGCTTTTCATCAGAATCAAAACAGATACTCAGAACAGTCACTTGTTCATCTAGTGCTTAATCGAGGATGTTCAAAAACAAAAGAGCTCAAGCAAAGGATCAATCAATAAAAGGAGTAGTCTCTAATACAATCATAGGACTCAAAAAGATTCATTCTATTCACCTATGATTTATTAGACACCTGATAAGTGCCAAAATGTTGTTATTTTGAGTGTATAATTGTGGCACTTATCGATTTTATTCATTCCGTTTTTGTAATAAAATCCCCTCTTTTGTGTACATATTCACATTATTTAGTTTTCATATGTTTTATATACCGTTTAATAGTTTTTCCTTTGTTTTTATAGGTATTCATGCTTATTGGAGCCTCGAGGAATAAAGTGTCAAAGGCACGGCTCCGATTGCGCGATTTTGGATCAAATAAGCAAGATTTGTGTAGAGAGGTCCGCTTAGCGGCGTCTCTGGCCGCTAAGCGGAGCCCTGTTTACTGTTCTAGATATTTTTGTAATACGTGTAGTCCGCTCAGCGAGGTTTGGCCGCTAAGCGGCCGTAGCAGAAATTGTGTTTATATTTCTTCATTTGTAACATTTCTAGGGTATGGTTTTGGGAAAGTTTTAGTTCCAACTCCATCATTTTCATTCTTAGATCAAGACTAGCTTAGAAAACAACACCGGGTCATGCATTTGGAAGATCGGAGGTGGATTTCTCATCAATCGGAGCTGACAACCCGTGAGATGTTTGGTTTATCTCTTCTATTCTTTGTGTATTTCTTTTGTGTTGGGTTTGTTTGTATATTTACTTGAATCTTATGTATATTTACCGATTATAATGTTATGTTTAACTTGCTTTACAAATCTGTGTTGATGTTGTTCTGGATTTTTGCTCTATGCTGGGGATTTGGGTTGCTTTAGAGATAAACTTCTTGAATCCTTATCTAGGATGATAATCTGTTGGTTCTGAACTCTAGAGATAGATTTAGAGCTAGCATTCACTGTTTGTATCTGTTCTTAATGCTTTCGTGTTTGAGCGGCGCGCGAGAGATCGCCGACGTGAGAATACAGATGTTCTCGCAACTTCGCGTTAGAGATAACCTTGGTTGTGAGATGATCTCGTTTGTGCTCCAGAGATGGACGCTTATGTGAGAGATACGTGATAACATAGATGAGTATCGTAGGTTGAGTATAACGGGTTGGTAAGTGTATGTTTGTGAAGAGTGAATATATTTACATTCCTGATAAGTTATTTCTCTTCTAAGAATGTGTTTATTCTTTTCCTGCCTATATCTTTGTTTACTTTTTGCTCATTCAAACCCAAGCTCGAAACCGTAGAAACTATTGAATGGCATCTCTCCATCTCTGAGGACGATAATTCCCGGATCAATGTTTCCAAATCTTTTTTGTTGCTTGCCCTATACTGCATTCAACAAAATGGCGCCGTTGCCGGGGATGGTTGTGGATTGCATCGCAATAGTTTCCGTGGTTTTGAGCTTTGTATATAACGTATATATTGTATAGTTTCATATGTATATGCTTACGTGTACATGTTAACTTGTTTAAGTTCACCATATAGGTTTACTTGTATACGTTACATATAAGTATACTTTTGTTGGTGAATGTTGGTGAAACATGTTGGTCTCGGATTAGCTCTTTAATTACAAATCTTCACTTTTCAACTTGCGTATCCAACATTCACCAACTTTTCTCTTTTAGTATAATAATACATGTATGTGTTCATACTTGTATATATGTGTTTGTTTGTGTACATATTTTTATACTTGTGTTTTCTTTTATGTTAGTATAATTGTATATATTTGTACCCGTAACGTTTGTTGAGTGCTTTGGTTAGGACACTTTCTTTAGGCTTGTGCGGTGAGACGTCACCATGGCATGACGGGAGGAAGCTACTTTCCAAACACCAAAATAATAAAGTCGTCGAGCTAACGACGTAAAACAAGCGCTTGTTGGGAGGCACCCCAACGGTTGTAAATATTGTTTATATTTCTGTTTATGAGATATTTAGGTGAAGTGGTGAGTGATTGGAACAGCTGTTTCTGTTCTGATTTTTTTGGTTTTTCTGTCATCCGCTAAGCGAGCCTAGCTCCGCTGAGCGATGAAAGTAAAATTTTGTTTTCTTGCTCTGTACCAGTGGGCTTCCATTCCACTTGGTTCACTCATTTTTCCCACTTTCACCAAGGCTATTTAGTAGTAGATACTAGTTTTATTTTTCTAATTCTTTTATTGGTTGTCTGTACTCGAATTTTGTCGGTAATTCGAAGATTTTTGAGGTGATTTTCCGAAGATTGGGCGTTTCGACTTGCGGATGTATGGTAGGATATTGTTTTTTGAAGTTGTATCATTCAAGGTACTCATTTATCGCTTTCTACAGCATAACATGTTTAGGAAACTTTTCATTTGTACAATTACCATACCATTCATTCTTTTGCATTACTTGCTTATTGATTGAATCACTTTTGTTCCCAAACCATAAATGTGAGGAAGCTTTCCATTATTTACATATGCTGGAGGCCACAATCTTTGTTTTAACTGGATTTTATTATGCTTAATCTTTTGTTTATGTTGATTTTATGAAAGCATGAAAAGGATCAAGGCATTTTGTTTCATTTTGAGCACAACTACCAAAACCAAATAGTCAATTCACCTTGTGAGTGTGTGATCATTTGTTAACCCTTTTGAACCTTTTTGTCAATGTCCATGTTGTTTTTGCTAAATGCTTATCTTTGAGTGTTTAGTTCTCATTTTTGCATGGATGATTGATTCTTTTTTTCTTGAACCCTCAACCGTGATTTTTGGTATGAATTTTTACCTTGCCTTAGAAAGTAGGGAGTATTCATATGATGGTGTGGTTGAATTCAAGTTGGGGAGAGAAATGGTTGCTACTTATTCGGTTGTTGCTATGAGGTTGAAAAGAAAGAAAAAAAATGTGAAAAGAAAAGAAAAGAAAAAAAAAGGGAGAAAAAGTTTTGAAAAAGAAAAAGAAAAGAGAAGTGAATAATTGTGCTAATAAGTATTGTGATTGGTTTGAGAAACTTGTGGTTAAGGAAGAAGTTTAATCGAGATTTTGTTGTTTGAATCTTTGATGGATTGATCACTCCCTTAGGTTTAGGCAAGTTTTTTTTCCGATTAGCCTTAGGACTTATCCTTTGTTTGTTAACCAAGCCACATTACAACCTTGAAAAGTCCTTGTGATTCTTGCTTTTGTATCTTCAATGTGATTTTTGGATGAATGCATAATTTAATCTTTTGTTTGCAAGATTGTTGGATGAGTGTTAAAAGTCCTTCACCTTTGTGTGTTCTTCAACCATTGATGAATTTTTGCTAGGTGTGATTCAAGAAGTGAGCATGTATTGTGTTAGAATTTTTTGTATGCTTTTTGTGCTTAGGATTCGTTTCGTTTATATGTTGTCGTTGTAGTATAGTGGTAAGTATTTACTTTGTTTATACGTTTTTGTATTAAACCATACATTTGTTTTTGGTTTTCTGAACTTGTTGATTCACAATTCTTTGGTTTATTACTTTCAATTCTTTGATTTATTTGACATTGTTTGAGGACAAACAAAGTTTTAAGTTGGGGAGAGTTTGATAAGTGCCAAAATGTTGTTATTTTGAGTGTATAATTGTGGCACTTATCGATTTTATTCATTCCGTTTTTGTAATAAAATCCCCTCTTTTGTGTACATATTCACATTATTTAGTTTTCATATGTTTTATATACCGTTTAATAGTTTTTCCTTTGTTTTTATAGGTATTCATGCTTATTGGAGCCTCGAGGAATAAAGTGTCAAAGGCACGGCTCCGATTGCGCGATTTTGGATCAAATAAGCAAGATTTGTGCAGAGAGGTTCGCTTAGCGGCGTCTAAGCGCGCTTTCCAGTGGCGAACCCATTTTCCTGGCCGCTAAGCGGCAGCTCTGGCCGCTAAGCGGAGCCCTGTTTACTGTTCTAGATATTTTTGTAATACGTGTAGTCCGCTCAGCGAGGTTTGGCCGCTAAGCGGCTGTAGCAGAAATTGTGTTTATATTTCTTCATTTGTAACATTTCTAGGGTATGGTTTTGGGAAAGTTTTAGTTCCAACTCCATCATTTTCATTATTAGATCAAGATTAGCTTAGAAAACAACACCGGGTCATGCACTTGGAAGATCGGAGGTGGATTTCTCATCAATCGGAGCTGACAACCCGTGAGATGTTTAGTTTATCTCTTCTATTCTTTGTGTATTTCTTTTGTGTTGGGTTTGTTTGTATATTTACTTGAATCTTATGTATATTTACCGATTATAATGTTATGTTTAACTTGCTTTACAAATCTGTGTTGATGTTGTTCTGGATTTTTGCTCTATGCTGGGGATTTGGGTTGCTTTAGAGATAAACTTCTTGAATCCTTATCTAGGATGATAATCTGTTGGTTCTGAACTCTAGAGATAGATTTAGAGCTAGCGTTCACTGTTTGTATCTGTTCTTAATGCTTTCGTGTTTGAGCGGCGCGCGAGAGATCGCCGACGTGAGAATACAGATGTTCTCGCAACTTCGCGTTAGAGATAACCTTGGTTGTGAGATGATCTCGTTTGTGCTCCAGAGATGGACGCTTATGTGAGAGATACGTGATAACATAGATGAGTATCGTAGGTTGAGTATAACGGGTTGGTAAGTGTATGTTTGTGAAGAGTGAATATATTTACATTCCTGATAAGTTATTTCTCTTCTAAGAATGTGTTTATTCTTTTCCTGTCTATATATTTGTTTACTTTTTGCTCATTCAAACCCAAGCTCGAAACCGTAGAAACTGTTGAATGGCATCTCTCCATCTCTGAGGACGATAATTCCCGGATCAATGTTTCCAAATCTTTTTTGTTGCTTGCCCTATACTGCATTCAACAAAATGGCGCCGTTGCCGGGGATGGTTGTGGATTGCATCGCAATAGTTTCCGTGGTTTTGAGCTTTGTATATAACGTATATATTGTATAGTTTCATATGTATATGCTTACTTGTACATGTTAACTTGTTTAAGTTCACCATATAGGTTTACTTGTATACGTTACATATAAGTATACTTTTGTTGGTGAATGTTGGTGAAACATTTTGGTCTCGGATTAGCTCTTTAATTACAAATCTTCACTTTTCAACTTGCGTATCCAACATTCACCAACTTTTCTCTTTTAGTATAATAATACATGTATGTGTTCATACTTGTATATATGTGTTTGTTTGTGTACATATTTTTATACTTGTGTTTTCTTTTATGTTAGTACAATTGTATATATTTGTACCCGTAACGTTTGTTGAGTGCTTTGGTTAGGACACTTTCTTTAGGCTTGTGCGGTGAGACGTCACCATGGCATGACGGGAGGAAGCTACTTTCCAAACACCAAAATAATAAAGGCGTCGAGCTAACGACGTAAAACAAGCGCTTGTTGGGAGGCACCCCAACGGTTGTAAATATTGTTTATATTTCTGTTTATGAGATATTTAGGTGAAGTGGTGAGTGATTGGAACAGCTGTTTTTGTTCTGATTTTTCTGGTTTTTCTGTCATCCGCTAAGCGAGCCTAGCTCCGCTGAGCGATGAAAGTAAAATTTTGTTTTCTTGCTCTGTACCAGTGGGCTTCCATTCCACTTGGTTCACTCATTTTTCCCACTTTCACCAAGGCTATTTAGTAGTAGATACTAGTTTTATTTTTCTAATTCTTTTATTGGTTGTTTGTACTCGAATTTTGTCGGTAATTCGAATATTTTTGAGGTGATTTTCCGAAGATTGGGCGTTTCGACTTGCGGATGTATGGTAGGATATTGTTTTTTGAAGTTGTATCATTCAAGGTACTCATTTATCGCTTTCTACAGCATAACATGTTTAGGAAACTTTTCATTTGTACAATTACCATACCATTTATTCTTTTGCATTACTTGCTTATTGATTGAATCACTTTAGTTCCCAAACCATAAATGTGAGGAAGCTTTCCATTATTTACATATGTTGGAGGCCACAATCTTTGTTTTAACTGGAATCAGGGATCACATTTGGGAAACCCTAAAAAGCTTCAGGACATCCATCAATTGGTTCAAATATATTCAATTGGTTCATATGACATTACCCATTGGACATTACACTTCAATTCAAGATCTACAGTCATCAATTTCATCTGGTCGACAATTAGGGTTTTTAACCTAATTCACCTGGACAGTTGACTTTTAATCAGGACATGGATCCAAAACTCTAAACATGGTTCAAAAACTTCTATTACCTCAATATAATCCATTCACATCACTCATTTGAGGAAGAGAACTTGATTCATCACAATAGTCCAAAATTTCACTTCATTATGAAAAAGTCAACTGTACAAGATTACCTTTGACTTTTAGGATTTTTGGCCAAACCATGACTTTTTAAGATCAATATCATCAATATATGATTATTAAAGTCATTTCGCAAAAGAAATTCAAGAAAATTCATCATGGATTAAAAAGTCAGGAATTAGGGTTTTTGAGGGTATTTTGGGAACTCAAAATTTTGCTTACATACTCAAAAATCTCCCAAAATGAAAGTTGTAGATCTTGCAAAATAAAACAAAATCTTACATAGAAACTTTTTTCAAGAGATCAATCATTTGAGAGATTTAGGTTTTGGAAGTTATAGGCCTTAAAAACTTAGAAAATTTTCTAAGTGTTTTTGACCTAGTTTTCTTCCAACTTTAGGCTCATTTTTCACAATTTTCCCAAATGATTCTGAAGAAACCCCAAACTAATGAATTGAAGTATATGTTTAGGGCTTTCCAAATTGTGCTCAACCTTCTCCAAATTCGTTTTGAGCTAAGAGTTATGCTTGTTCAAAGTTGGCCTCAGAAAGTAAAATTATAGGTCATGTACAATTTGAAACTTTGCAATTTTGTGCATATGGCTTCACTAATGGATGCTACATGACCCATAACACATCTGCAAACATACCATGCATTCATTTTCACCATGGCATAAGGATTGAAGAAGATTCCCAAAAGCAAGAACATGTGATTATGTAATCATTACTTTTGAGAATTTATGGTAAGTGATGATTCATCAATTGGAATCTTCTCCTAAGCCAATAGAAAGCTTCCACACATCAGAAATGTTCCCTAAGATCTGCAAGGATCAATGGCGAGGGAGAATGCTCGAAAATGCCATCATTACATTTTGGATAGTTTTGAATTTCTTCATGCTTAAGAAACCAAACTTACTTCACTAAGCAAGCTCACTATATCCAATTGCTCTGCATCATTTGCCTATAAATACAAGTGCCATCCTTCATATTAATCACACCAAAGCAACTCAATTCCTTTCTTTCTCCTTCTCTCTCTCATGCTTATGGTTTTTCAAAGTTCTTTGGCAAGAAGAATCGATTTCTTCAAACCAGAGCTCTTCTTTGAGAAGTAAGCATTCTAACATCTCAAAGAGGTTCATTAGAGGTGATCCAAGCACCTGGATCACTTCTGTAAGTGGAGGAACACCATAGCCACTTCCATTTTGAGGCTCGAGCAGTTGGAGGTCTATAGCATAATTCAAAAGGTGTGAAGCAAGTCCAAGCATCTAAACATGTTCCTTAGCATGCATTGAAGCTATTCAGATGGTTGCAGCCTATCTGTAAGTGCATAATCACTACTTTCCATTCTCACTTGAAGCTCAAATAGAAGGGGTCGGGTAGAACAATACTAAAGCATTCAAGGTGCAATAAGTATTCAGTTAGCATCACTGAGTTCCAAGGAAGCTTTTAGGATCATTCATACAAGCCCAGGTGCTCTCCATCATCCTCACAACCATTAGTTTCAGAGGTAAGTTTTTGAACTCCACCTCTTTAATTCACGTACCTATTTTGATAAAGTTCGATACCAGTTCATTCAGTGTCATTAGAGGATCAAAAGCTCTATACTCTCATGCATTTATTCATCAGCATCATCATTTAATTTTATTTTTGAATTTTAGGGTTCTTCGCGTATTTTGTTTAATTTAGTAGATATAGTTAATATAAATTTATGTTAGTCATATATCTGGAATCGTGAGTGAATTTAGAGCAAGTTTGCTCTTTACATCTTTGCAAATGGTTGAGAATTGAGAGAGTTCAGAAATTCAAAATGAGAGAGCTTGAGGTTGAAGACGATGATGGTGATGGCGCCATTTTTCAAAATTCCCAGGTCTAAGTTTATTATATTTTGAATGGTTTGTGTTTAACCTACGAATTCATCGTAGTGTCCCAATGGTTACAGCGCGCGTACAAAAGCTTTGCCTTGCCTTAGGTCTGGGGTTCGATCCCCCCCTCAGACCTTTTGTTTTGATCATTTTATTTTTCAACTCATTTATGAACTAGTTATAAAATATATTGAGTTGGAGGTGTTTGTTTAACAAGCCACGCGCGTGGTCCAGATGGTAAGTGTTTTGAGTGGTGACCTAGAGGGCGTGGGTTCAAGCCCTTTGGGAGACAAAACCATATTTTTTATCACTTTTCCCATTCAATTTCTTCACAACTTTAACCATTTGATTTATACTTCAAATTAAATCATTTTCTCTTCATTTTTCACACACTTGTCAATTAACATACCTATTTTATGAATAATAAAAAAATCACAAAAATATTATTTATTTCTTTCATTTTTATTAGGTTTAAAATGATGTATTTTAATTATTTCCTTAATACTTCAAATATATGCTTTCCTTTGTTTTTTTACCTAATTATTGTACGAATAATTTTGTGATAAAACCCTAAGCCATTTAGGTCTTAATTAGGTTTAGATTTCACCTTTACTTTAATTAAGTTGGTTTTTTTTTACTTTTAAAACTATTTTCAATCTCCGATCACACGGACGATCCAGGTTTTCATACAACAAAACCTTGTATCTCCTCAACTGTTTCTTATAAACAGTAAATAAATCATTTTCAATGGGCCTCTAATAGAGTGTAAGACCCAACACCGTTTTCTTTTCTTAGTTTGTTTTCAAAAATTGTATTTACAAAATCTTCTTTCTGTTTTCAAAACATTCTTCTGGTATTTGAAGGGCATTATTCCCGGTGAAGCTCTTCAGATACCTATGTGACCTATGTCCATCTTCACTTCTTCTATTTTCAAAAAAACCTTTATCTGTTTATCATAAATATTCAACTGTTATCAATAAAACAACAAAATTGCTGGTGAGGCTTTGTATATACTTCTTCAAAGGCCTCCACTCCATCCAGGTTAGGCTTTACAAGCTTTTCAATTTACAGACTTTATTTAAATTACTGTCAAATATAAACTGTTTATATATTGTTTAGGGCTACGTCTGAGTGTAAACCTTAGGACAGTTAAACTATATATATTATAGGACTATGGCCTAGGATTGAGAATGTCTTCCCGGTGAAGGCTCTTTCCTAATTAGAGATCTTTTAGTTCAAACCCTCAAGATGAATTATTCCCGGTGAAACATCTTGAAAAAAGCCTTAGAACCCAAAATAGGATACATCCACCCAAGAGGAATTATTCCCGGCGAAACCTCTTACCCATTTGCTTAGAGCCAAAATAAGTTCAAAACCACATAGCTTTCTCTTGTGCTATAACAAGGACCCTCGATTAGCCTCCTCTTCGGCTTTGTACAAGGACCCACAGGCTTCTTAAAAGCATTTCCAGCTTCCTCTTGAGCTTGTATACAAGGACCCATCAGGTTTCTTATAAACATAGGAACAGGTCTTTAGTCACCTTTTAGCCTACCCTGGTGAGTTTCTTCTACTTTTCAAACCAGACTTTAAACAAGCTAAGATTATCTCAATCTCATATTGAGCACACCTTTTGGAATGAGAGACATGGACAGTCTCTGTCACCCTTATCTTCATTAATCTTCCTTAGCGGAGTCTAGGATCCATATTTGTTTATCTTTGGTCAAAGTCAGCCTCTACCTTGGGCCTCATACAAGGCATGAAATGATGACTTCCCCAGTTAAGAGTCAGCCACAATTCTGGGCTTTGTACAGAACACCAAATAAAATCCATCAAATAAATGCTCTCCAGCTAGAGTCAGCGTCAATTCTGGGCTTTGTACAGAACACAAAGACTTCTTAGCTTAAGTCAATCCCCAGTAGAGTTATCTCCCAGAGTCAATAAAATAATAAATCAATCAAAAGCCTCAAGCTTGGGCCTCATACAAGCCAGCAAAAAATCAAATCTTTTTTACAGTAGATAGACATAACTTATCTCTATAGAGAGATATTTCTCCTATCTCACTATATTCTAACAAACAAACATTTCAATTTCAATTTCAATTTTAAAGATTCTCCCATTTAAGACTTTGAAAGGCATGCTCTGAGGCAAACAAACCCAAACTTGTACACTTTCCCTAACTTGGATGAGAATCCTTCTTTCATTCAAGAGGCATGTTGGCTGTCATACTTGATCAACCAAGTAGGCTCCCTCTCTTAATGAAATGAATTCAGCTTTTCTGTCACTCTTTTAAATGTTTGTGGTGGAATAGTAGAAACACCTCTCTGTAAAGATAATTTCATGTCTCTTTACTGTAAACAGAGATTTAATTCAAGCTTCAACCTTGAGCTTCAAGCAAGACACCAAAAATCATTAATTTCCCTAATTAGTTCTCCGAACTACAAAAAGCTCTGACTTCCATTAGGGATATGTAGGCATGAGGTTCACAAGGAATCTCAGCGAGCTAATAAATAACCAAAAATAGTCAGTATGTCTTTCTTTCTTTTAATTCAATTCAATTCCTTCTCCTAACACAAAGGAGAAACTTTCCCAATTAATAAGCAACAAACACAAACACATAGACACAGAGAAGGTTCCCGTAGAGTACTACGGATATATAGGGTGCTTAAACTCTTCCCTATGTATAATCGACCTCCCGGACTTCAGAATTTCTAGTCTAGGTGAATTCCCACACTTAGCAAACTCCTAGGGTTTATTTGAGATCTTTTTCCCCCCTCCTACTCGTAGGATAATTAAAAAGTTCGTGTGATATCGTAGGAAGAACTGAAACAAAATTCATCCCGCCCCGGGCGCATTCTCCTTCCAAATTTCGCGCGAAGGGTCTAGCGTGCCGTCCTCCCAAGTGAAACGGGGAGGTAAAGAAAACGACACCATGGAAAAATGGCGACTCTGCTGGGGAGAGTAATAACCTTGGTTTTTCATCCAAACCAATGGTTGACCTGTGCTGGTCTAACCCCCAATGAGGAATTAGGGATGCCAAATTCCCCCTCAAACAAGAGAGGTCCTGCCTAACCTCTGTGTCATTTCATGTGTTTGCTGCATTTATACTTGTTTATATTTATATGTTCTGTATCAGGAAAGGGCTTGATTCCCCCTTGTGGTGAGAAATCCTATACCCATATTTGAGTGCTTCATAAGATAGGATGGAGGATTTCTTCTCAGGGAAGGCCCTCTAATCTTGGTTCCCAAATCTACTCTTGGGATTTGCCTGGCTGGTTGTGATTAACTGCGCCAATGCATTCCGAGACTGATTTGTACCAGGAGGACCTAGAAACACTTTAACCCCACTTAAAGCCTTTTTAGGACGTAGAGCGGTGATTACGAAAGTAATTGTCACGCAGATACTACACTCAGAGAAAACTCTCTTATAGATACCAATCAACGTATCTTTAAGATTGAGCAAAAACTCTAAGATCCCTAGAACCCGTTCTACAGGTACAAAAATCCTTATCCTTAGTTTACCCTGGGGCGAGGTTTGCGTTGTGACTCCATGACCACTATACCCTTCTACGCCATGTTTGTTAAAAACTCTTGTGTGTGCATTCATGCATTCATGCATTCATCATAATAACTAAAAACAAAATAGTCTTTTTCAAGTCGTTTTTCAAGGAAACTAAATAACGAACGTTTTGAACTTCATAGAAAGAGTGAAACGGAGAAAGGACTTAAGGATATATACCATGGATTACGGAAGAAAGAGAGCTAGGAAATACACATTCAAAATTCCTAAGGTCGAGGAATTGGAAAAGCTTGGAAAACTGATGGCCAACCCCCAAGCTTTCAAGGAGAAGTATGGAAAACTTATGCCTCTTCTCAATACCAGCATTGTGGATGGGATCCTTCCAACTTTGGTACAATTTTACGATCCAACGTATCACTGCTTCACCTTTCTAGATTATCAACTCATGCCTACGTTGGAGGAGTACTCTCGTCTAATTGGAATACCCGTGTACGCGTAAGATCCGTACTCCGGTTTGGAAAAGAATCCTGACGACATTATCATTGCTGCAACTACTCCCTTAAACGTAGTCGACATCAGAACTCATATGGTGAATAAAGGAGGAATTCAAGGATTACCCTCCAAGTTCCTGTTAGATCAAGCTCGGTACTTCGTCAGCATCCAAGATATGAGCGCTTTTGAGGAAATCTTGGCATTGCTCATCTACGGATTGTTTTTGTTTCCTAACATTAACGATTTCGTCGACATCAACGCAATTAAGATCTTCTTAATTGGAAATCCATTTCCAACCTTGCTTGCGGATGCTTATCACTATGTGCATTCAAGAAACCTGCAGCGAGGAGGATTAATTACATGCTGCGTACCATTGTTATACGAATGGTTCATCTCGCACCTAACAAAGTCCAGCACTTTCTGGAACATGAGGGATGGCCTTTACTGGTCGCAGAAAATCATGTCCCTCACTCTTTCGGACATTGAGTGGTGTAGTCCTGACAACGACAAAACCAAGATCATCTTCAGTTGCGGAAGTTATCCCAACGTACCCCTTATTGGAACTAAGGGAGGAATCAGTTATAATCCAGCTTTAACTCGTCGTCAATACGGCTATCCCATGAAAAATATACCAAGTAGTATTTAATTGGAAGGTCTGTTCTTCAAGAACATCGACGATCATGGCAACATGCTGAAGAAGGAAATTGTCCAAGCCTGGCGTCTTGTTCACACAAAAGGAAGAAGATTGTTAGGAAAACAACTTTGCATCTCCCTGGATCCTTACCTTCAATGGGTACGCATCAGGGCATTCAAGCTCAGGATGCCATATCAACATCAAGAACCTATTCCCCTAAGGGAACCAATATACCTTTTTTCCACCGATGTTGAAAAACTACAAGCGGCGTTAAACAAGGTATGCCAAGAAAGGAATGCTTGGAGAAACAAGTATCAAATCGCCAATACGGAAAACGTTGAGATTCAGAACATCCTAAGAAGGAAAGATGAGTTACTTGAAGTGCTCGATCGACAAGTGACACAAAGGTCACTTTCTCATCATATCCCTCCTGCTTCCTGGATCATCGATCAGCTCACGTCAAAGAATGCTCAACTCAAGAAACAGAAGAAAATGTTAGAACGTGAAGTCGGCTCTTCATCAAAGTTTTAGAGTCCTTTCTCTATGTTTCTCTGTATTTCCCTTTTCAAAGTGTGTAAAAACGGCGTTTTCGCTTGATTAATAAAAAGTTTGATGTTTCATAACGTAATTATGGTGTTTCCTTGAAAAACATTAACTTAATTGCACATCATGCATCGCTTTAGTTGTACGCACTGACACGAGAATTGTCGCGGATCTAATAGTCACTTTCCTTTCTCCAGAAAAAGAGGAGGAGAAGGAGGTGAACAAAGGCATTCAAGCTGTCTCATCCATACAACACTCGTTCAAGTTGCAAGAAAATAATGGAAGACTTTGAACAAGAGAATGGAGAACTTAGAGAAGAGGTTACTACTCTCAAAGATGCTGTTGAAAGGCTCCATAGTATGGTAGAAGCCATGGTGGTTGCACAGAATCGACCAACGCCAGAAGAACCACAAAGGACTGTGGTTTCCGAGATCGTTTCTACTCCTATTCCTTAGTACCATGCCACCCACCGACCTTGGGGCATGCTGTATAACTTTATTCCAGACGGGTACATACCCCCAGTTTCTGAAGTTCCAAGAGTTACAATGGATATCCATCCACCGAGGGTTACAGAACTCTGGAAATTTAAGTTCCAAGAGCAACGACAATGGGTTATGCGCAACAAAATGCTGAGATTCCAAGATTTGCTGTCATGGCTTCTCCACAACCGATTATGTATACTTTTCCTCCACCAGGTGGACAAGTATATCATCACGCTCCCAGTGAGGACGCTGGCGTGTATGAAAGATTGGACGAGTTCCAGGAACAGTTTCTGCAAATGCAGAAGGAACTCAAGACTCTCCGAGGACAAGATCTATTTGGAAAGAACGCTGCAGACCTCTGTCTGGTCCCAAATGCTAAGATTCCTCACAAATTCAAAGTACCAGAGTTCGAGAAGTACAAAGGGAATTCATGCCCACAAAGTCACCTCGTGATGTACGCTCGAAGGATGTCAACTCAGACTGATAATCAACAATTGCTCATTCATTATTTTCAAGACAGCCTGACTAGTGCTGCACTCAAATGGTACATGAACTTAGACAGTTCAGAGATTCGTACTTTTCGAGACCTCGGAGAGGCCTTCGTCAAACAGTATAAGTACAATCTGGATATGGCTCCCGACAGAGATCAACTCCGGGCCATGACTCAAAAGGATAGAGAAAGCTTCAAGGAATACGCTCAGAGATGGCGTGAAGTTGCTGCTCAAATTTGTCCACCACTTGAAGAGAAAGAAATGACTAAAATCTATCTCAAGATTTTGAGTCCATTCTACTACGGACGAATGGTTGCGAGTGCACCAAGTGACTTTACAGAGATGGTAAACATGGGTGTACGTTTAGAAGAAGCAGTTCGAGAAGGACGTTTGAACAAAGAACCAGAATCTTCTATTGGTCCGAGAAAATATGGAAGTTCTTTCCAGAAGAAAAAGGATCAAGATGTCAGCAATGTCTTGCACAAAGTAAAGAAGAAGTTTTCACCTCAAGTTCCTACAATAACTCCGGTTGTTAACTCAGTGCCAACTTATCAACCTCAGGTTTCGCAACAACCATTTCAACAAAGGTCGCAGCAACCTCAGCAGCAGGTTCGACCCCCAAATTACGACAATCGGGTTTCAAGGTATCCTCCCTTTGACCCCGTGCCAATGCTTTATGCGGATTTGTTTCCAACACTACTGGCGAAAGGACTCATTCAGACAAAGAATCCTCCAAATCCTGCATATGAATCATCACATTGGTTCAAGGCTGACCAATCTTGTCCTTATCATAAGGGGGCACCAGGTCACAGCATTGAGAACTGTTTCAGTTTCAAGGCCGACGTTCAAAGATTAGTGAAGAGCGGAATGCTATCCTTCAAAGATACTAATCCTAACGTCCAAGCAAATCCTTTTCCGCAACATAAAGAAGCTTCAGTAAATCTGATAGATCAACACCCCAACGTCATTCAAATCTACGACATTCGTCAAATAGGGGAGAATCTTGTCAAGATGTATGCTAGACAAGCTGGATACGGCCATGTACCACCTCACAACTACTTCAGGTGTGAAATTTGTCCAAAGAATAACCAAGGATGTGTTGTAGTTCAAGCTGCATTACAAGAACAAATGGACTTAGGATGGATTCAACACATCCGAGTCAAAAATGAGTACGACGTCAACATGGTTCAGGGATGTCCAGGAGAATACAAAATCTACAAAGTTGAAGATCTCGAAGGATCGGTAGCCAGGTTCCATAAGACTTTAAATGGACTTTCCTACTTTGGAACGGATTTCCATCCTTACAGTAGATGCAGAATTTGTCGAAGAAATTCACGAGGGTGTTTGCGCGTTCGCAACGACATTCAGAAACTGATGGATGATAATACCATTATAGTTCTTGCCAACAGAGAAGATGTCGAAGTCTTTACTGTATCTCCTCGAATTAATCAAGATGAACCATTGCAAGTCAAGTATGACAGTAGAAAGACAGCAATTTCTCCATTAGTCATCTACTTACCAGGTCCTGTACCGTATGAGTCTAGCAAGGCTATACCATACAAGTACAACGCTACATTCATTGAAAATGGTAAGGAAAAACCATTACCATCTGTTGTCAACATTGATGATGTTAGTCGAGTCACTAGAAGTGGACGAGTCTTCAACAGAACAACAGAAAATGTGGAGAAACCTTTGGAAGAAGCACCACGTAGGCAAGACAATCATCCGACCAATGCTACTCAAGCGAAAGAAAATGATGAGATCTTGAAATTAATCCAGAGGAGTGAATACAATATTGTAGACCAGCTGCTACATACTCTGTCTAGGATATCTGTTCTCTCCCTACTATTGAGTTCTGAAGCTCATAGGGAAGCTCTACAGAAAGTTTTGGAACAAGCTTTCGTAGAACCTGGTGTTACTGTATGGCAATTCAACAACATCATTGCCAACATCTCCGCAGGAACTAACCTGAGTTTCTGTGACGAAGATCTTCCTGAAGAAGGAGTGGACCACAATCTTCCACTTCACATCTCAGTTAGCTGCATGGATGATGTACTCACAGGAGTCCTAATAGACAATGGATCCTCTCTCAATGTCATGCCGAAATCAACATTATCAAGATTATCGTTCAAAGATTACCCGCTGAGGGACAGGCATGTCATCGTCAAAGCATTCGATGGATCGAGGAAGTCAGTTTTTGGAGAAGTAGATCTTCCCATAACTATTGGACCTCAAACTTTCAAAATCACTTTCCAAGTTATGGATATCCCGACACAATACAGTTGTTTGCTAGGTCGCCCGTGGATTCATGAGGCTGGGGCAATTACTTCAACACTTCATCAGAAACTGATGTTCATAAGAAATGACAAATCGGTAACCGTATGTGGAGAACGAGCTCTGATCGTCAGCAACCTGTCATCATTCTCCGACATAGAACCAAAAGAAGTCGCTGGAACTAAGTTCCAAGCACTTTCCTTGGACAAGGAAAAAGGAAAGGAGAGAGCAGCGTCTTTTTCTTCTTACAAAGATGCAATCCAAGTTGTAAAGGATGGCACTACCAGTGGTTGGGGGCACATTAATATTCCTACCAATAACAAGAACAGAACAGGAGTTGGATTCATTCCAACATAATCAAAGGCTATTCCAGGAATTGAGGTAGTTCTTCCAATTCAAGAAACTTTCTGCATTGGAGGTTTTCTTCAACCTGTTCAACAAACAGTCAATACCATCGGTACGGAAAACACTGATAAGAATTTTGAAGTGGAATGTATGTCCTACCTTCTCGAGGCAGGATACATATCCTTATTAGTGCCTGATTCACCTTACTGTTATCCAACTAAAGGATCTGAAAGTAAGACTCAACCAAGCAATGAAGAAGTTACAAACAGCTTCACCACCAGAAGTCATGGTTCATCAGAAGAAGTTCCTCCTATCCCCGAAGAAACTTGGGATATATTAGGAGAACCAAGCAGAAAATTCGACTATATGGTGAAATACTCCGCTCCCGAAAGTTCAAAAATCTCTCTTGAAGACATTGTTCCGACTGGATGGAACATTGATTACGAGAAGAGGATGATCTCGAAAGTGTCTCCGACAACGAGTCTCTCCATTCAGAAGATTGGAAGTTTCCTCAAAAGAAAGTCTGACATACTCCACTTGGAAATGGGTATGCTCACACCGCTCAGTCTGCTGAAGTAGAAGAAGATCGTCTAAGTGTTGAAAAGACAGTGGTTGGTAAATCAAGACCTACCACAGGCCAACTTAAGCCTAAGGTTCCAAATTACCTAGTGCACAATGGGGTTCGCCACTATTGGACAGCTGTTGAAGTTTCGACTGTTGTTCGCACTCCTAAGTAGGAACTTTCACCGTTATTTTGTCCTCTCACCATAGCCCAGGGCGAAGAGATGTTTCATAGGGCTTTGCATTTTACTATTTCTTAGAAAATGTCCCTCTTTGCTTCGCCCAAAGCAATAGAGTTTTGTTTTATAGGGTCTTTGTTTCAAGAAATGACTGTCAATAAATAAAAATGTCATTTTGTTCCTTCGTTAGTTTTTCCCTTTTCTTTTTTCGGAAATTGGTAATCCTAAAAAACACCCTTAAAAAACATCAAAAATTCTATTAACTGCATACACCGAGTCTTCCCTCGTTGTCTAAATAAAATCATCACACATATGCAGATTAATCATAAAACACCCCGTTGAAACGTGCGATCGTATGACTTATCTAAGCTTTGGGTTTCCTGTATTCGAGGCAGAGGAAGAAGAAGATGAAGAAATATCAAAGGAAATTTCACGTTTACTTCAACAAAAGGAAGAAGCCATTCAGCCATACAATGAGCCTCTAGAGATCATTAACCTTGGTTCCGATGGAAACAGAAAAGAGGTTAAGATTGGAGCTTCGCTCAGTTCAGAGATCAGAGAGAGTTTGATACAACTGCTCAGAGAATTCTCAGATGTCTTCGCTTGGTCCTATTAGGATATGCCAGGGTTGGATACCAGTATAGTGGAGCATTATTTACCATTGAAACCAGAATTCCCTCCGGTCAAGCAAAAATTGAGAAGGACTCATCCGGAGATGGCCATGAAAATCAAAGAGGAAGTTCAAAAGCAAATCAACGCTGGTTTCCTCGTCACTTCAGAATACCCTCGGTGGTTAGCTAACATTGTTCCCGTTCCTAAGAAAGACGGAAAAGTCCTCATGTGCATGGACTACAAAGATTTGAACAAAGCTAACCCTAAGGATGATTTTCCTTTACAACATATTGACATGTTGGTTGACAGCACAGCAAAATTCAAAGTTTTCTCATTTATGGACGCATTTTAAAGATACAACCAGATCAAGATGGCACCTGAAGACATGGAGAAAACAGCTTTCATCACCCCCTGGGGAACGTTCTGCTACTGTGTTATGCCTTTTGGACTAAAGAACGCAGGGGCAACTTATCAAAGAGCCATGACTACACTTTTCCACGACATGATGCATAAGGAAGTGGAAGTCTATGTGGATGACATGATTGCCAAATCAGAAGGTGAGGAAGATCACATACAAAATCTGACAAAGTTATTTCAACGCTTACAGAAGTTTCAGCTTCGCCTGAATCCCAACAAGTGTACCTTTGGTGTCTACTCAGGAAAACTCCTTGGTTTCATCGTCAGTAAACGAGGAATTGAAGTAGATCCGGATAAAGTCAAGGCAATTCAAGAAATGCCTTCGCCCAGAACCGAGAAACAAGTTAGAGGATTTCTTGGACGTCTGAATTACATTTCGAGATTCATATATCTCATGACAGAAACTTGTGCTCCAATTTTCAAGCTTCTACGGAAAAATCAAAGTTGCGTCTGGACAGACGAATGTCAGAAAGCGTTCGACAGCATTAATGAATATCTGCTCGAACCACCTATCTTGTCTCCTCCAGTGGAAGAAAGACCTTTGATAATGTACTTAACCATCTTAGAAGATTCCATGGGTTGTGTCCTTGGACAACAAGACGAGACAAAAAGAAAAGAGCATGCCATCTACTACCTGAGCAAGAAATTCACTGACTGTGAATCCCGCTACTCCATGCTCGAGAAAACCTGTTGTGCTTTGTCTTGGGCTGCCAAGCGTCTCCGCCAGTACATGATTCGACATACTACTTGTTTGATCTCCCATATGGATCCAATCAAGTACATCTTTGAGAAGCCTGCCTTAACTGGGAGAATTGCCCGTTGGCAGATGTTGTTATCAGAATATGACATTGAGTATCACGCACAGAAAGCCGTGAAAGGAAGTATCCTAGCTGAGCACTTGGCTCACGACCCACTCAATGGTCATGAATCAACCAGTTTTGACTTTCCGGACGAGGACGTCATGTACCTCAAGATGAAAGATTACGACGAGCCACTACCAGACGAAGGACCTGAGATAGGATCCCAATGGAGCTTAATTTTTGACGGAGCCGTCAATGCTTATGGACGAGGAATTGGGGCAATCATTGTTACCCCTCGAGGTACCCATATTCCACTTACCCCCAGATTAACTTTCAAATGCACAAACAATGAGGCCGAATATGAAGCTTGCATCATGGGTCTCGAAGAAGTCGTGGATCTAAGAATCAAACACTTGGATGTATACGGAGATTCTGCTTTGGTCATCAATCAAATCAAAGGAGAATGGGAAACACGCCAACCTGGGCTAATCCCTTACAAAGACTACGCGAGAAGATTGTTACCATTCTTCGATAGGGTAGATTTTCATCACATTCCTCGTGAAGAAAATAACTTGGCTGATGCATTAGCCACACTCTCTTCCATGATTAAGATAAATCATTGGAATGACATTCCTCGGATCGATGTCATGCGCCAGGATAGGCCCGCTCATGTTTTCACAGTAGAAGCAATCATCGACGACAAACCTTGGTATCACGACATCAAGAACTTTCTTCAAAGGAAAGAGTACCCTCTTGGGGCATCAAAGAAAGATAGAAATACTTTGAGAAAGTTAGCTGGCAGATTCTTCTTGAATGAAGATGTTCTGTACAAAAGAAATTTTGACATGGTTCTGCTCAGATGCGTTGACAAGAAAGAAGAAGAAATACTCATGAGAGAAATACATGAAGGTTCCTTTGGTACTCACACCAATGGACACACCATGACAAGGAAAATACTGAGAGCAGGATATTATTGGCTGACAATGGAGTCAGATTGCTACCAGTATGCAAAGAGGTGTCACAAATGTCAGATCTACGCTGATAGGATTCATGTGCCACCATCTCTTCTCAACATACTCTCTTCCCCTTGGCCTTTCTCCATGTGGGGAATCAACATGATTGGAATGATCGAGCCAAAAGCGTCCAACGGACATCGCTTCATCTTGGTAGCCATAGACTATTTCACCAAGTGGGTCGAAGCAGCTTCGTGCGCAAACGTCACAAGACAAGTTGTCGTCAGGTTTATCAAGAATCACATCATCTGTCGCTACGGTATTCCTAGCAAGATAATCACTGACAATGGGTCAAATTTGAATAACAAAATGATGAAGGAGCTTTGTGAAGAGTTCAAGATTGAACATCACAACTCATCTCCTTACAGACCGAAGATGAATGGGGCTGTAGAAGCGGCTAACAAAAACATCAAGAAAATCATTCAGAAAATGGTCATCACTTACAAAGATTGGCATGAAATGCTCCCGTATGCTCTTCATGGTTACCGTACATCTGTACGTACTTCGACTGGAGCAACTCCTTTCTCCCTTGTATATGGCATGGAGGCAGTCCTACCCAAAGAGGTTGAGATCCCATCAATGAGAGTCTTGATGGAGGCAAAATTAACAGAAGTCGAGTGGTGTCAAAGCTGATTCGATGAATTGAACTTAATCAAAGAAAAGCGCATGACAGCTATATGCCACGGACAGCTATATCAACAAAGAATGAAGAAAGCTTTCGACAAAAAGGTTCGACCTTGCACAATCAAAGAAGGCGACCTTGTACTCAAAAAGATTAAATCTTTTCTCACAGATTCGAGAGGTAAATGGACTCCCAATTATGACGGCACATACGTGGTCAAGAGAGTTTTCTCAGGAGGAGCCTTAATACTCACGACTATGGATGGAGAAGAATTCACCCGTCCTGTGAACGTCGACGCAGTCAAGAAATACTTAGCCTAAATAATTAAAAGAACAGCTCGCTAAGTTGAAAACTCGTAAAGAGCGACTTAGGCAAAAAAAAGCGTCTCGGTGAATCGAAAACCCGAAAGGGCGATTCAGGCAAAAATTAGAGACATAAAAAATATATAATTAATCCCGGTAGACTTAAAACCCGAAAGGGATAGTCTACGCAAAAGTTAGGGATATATGGCAAGTAATTGTGTTCAGGACAAACTTGATCATTCAGAAAATCCATAGCGGAGTATTCATCATCAGTAGGTCATCTTCTACGAAGCACGAATACAGAACAACTCCGAGTGGAAGGGAAAGATAACGGTCGTCGCGTTTCATTGTAGCCCTTTCCCAAAATTACCAATTTCCAACTTTGTAAATACTCTATGGGATCAAGCCTTTGGCTGGTCACCGTTCCATAAATAATAATTTGAGCTTTGTGCCTTTTCTTTGCAATCGAGTCTTATTCAGTTTCTTAAAATGCGTTTTAAGTTTAAACAGTCATTTTCTTGAAACAAATGTTTTCATAAATAAAATGACTTTACTGGCAAGATAAAGGTGAATTTTCTTTCTGAGGATTACAAACAATAGGAAGAATGCAAACAGTTGCTCCGAAAACGGTTGAGACTCCGGGAACAAATTTCCCCACGAGATCGCTTTGCGAACATCTCCCGATGACGAATCTTCACTTCAATTCATATCACTCACTTCAAAACAGCGGGCAACTGATAACGAGGTATCCCCAACAGAGTGCAAGGTACATATTGCAAGAAGAAGACATCTTCTGATTAACAAAGATCCAAGTCGTATTATAGGATTTCACATCCACGACAATTCTATTCACATTCACTTTACATTTTATAATCATCATAATATTCATGCATACTGCACACATCATAAATGCATATTTATTATGGTTTAGTTAGGCTTTAATCCTGCTATTGCTCGAATCACTTGGATATCTGCTCAAGTTTCCCCTACGAGGATTGAAAGAACCTTCCTCTTCGTGATGACGGTTCATACACAAGGATTCCCCAGCAAGTCAGCAAGCGGTAATCTCCCTCAAAGAGATAGTTTGTTCACTACTGTTGTTATCCCCAAGCAAGGTCGACAGTTGGCAATCTTCTCCGGAAGATAGTTTGTCCATTTTCGGAATCTTTATTTCAAGTCAGCAAATGGCAGTCTCTTTCAGCAGAAGACAGTTTGTTCCCCTAGAGATAACGGATGGCAGTCTTCTTCACGAAGACAATTCATTTAAGGATTCCTTATTTAAAGTCAGCAAATGGCAGTCTCTTTCAGCAGAAGACAGTTTGCTCACTTTTTCCTAAGCCGGGTCAACAAATGGTAGTCTCTTTCGCAGAAGACAGTTCGTTCAGCTTAAGGATCTCTCAATAGGGTTGGCAAATGGCAGTCTCTTTCAGCAGAAGACAGTTTGTTCCCCTAGAGATAACGGATGGCAGTCTTCTTCACGAAGATAGTTCGTTTAAGGATTCCTTATTTAAAGTCAGCAAATGGCAGTCTCTTTCAGTATAAGACAATTTGCTCACTTTTTCCTAAGTCGGGTCAACGAATGGCAGTCTCTTTCGCAGAAGACAGTTCGTTCCGCTTAAGGATCTCTCAACAGGGTTGGCAAATGGCAGTCTCTTTCAGTAGAAGACAGTTTGTTCCCCTAGAGATAACGGATGGCAGTCTTCTTCACGAAGATAGTTCGTTTAAGGATTCCTTATTTAAAGTCAGCAAATGGCAGTCTCTTTTAGCAGAAGACAGTTTGCTCACTTTTTCCTAAGCCGGGTCAACGAATGGTAGTCTCTTTCGCAGAAGACAGTTCGTTCAGCTTAAGGATCTCTCAATAGGGTTGGCAAATGGAAGTCTCTTTCAGCAGAAGACAGTTTGTTCCCCTAGAGATAACGGATGGCAGTCTTCTTCACGAAGATAGTTCGTTTAAGGATTCCTTATTTAAAGTCAGCAAATGGCAGTCTCTTTCAGTATAAGACAATTTGCTCACTTTTTCCTAAGTCGGGTCAACGAATGGCAGTCTCTTTCGCAGAAGACAGTTCATTCCGCTTAAGGATCTCTCAACAGGGTTGGCAAATGGCAGTCTCTTTCAGTAGAAGACAGTTTGTTCCCCTAGAGATAACGGATGGCAGTCTTCTTCACGAAGATAGTTCGTTTAAGGATTCCTTATTTCAAGTCAGCAAATGGCAGTCTCTTTCAGCAGAAGACAGTTTGCTCACTTTCTCCCAAGTGGAGATAACGGATGGTAGTCTTCTTCACGAAGACAGTTCGTTTAAGGATTCCACAGCAAGGTTGGCAAATGGCAGTCTCTTTCAGCAGAAGACAGTTTGTTCCCCTAGCAATTGGCAAATGGCAGTCTTTCCCAAGAAAGACAGTTTGTCTGTTTAATACCCAAGGAATCAACAAATGGCAGTTTCTTTGCAAGAAACAATTTGTCTGCTTCCGAGATGTTTCATCCCCATTAGGGTCAACAAATATCAGTTTTCCTCCTAAGAAAACATTTTGTTAATTTCCCAGCGAAGTCAGTAAATGGCAGTCTTCTTCAAAAGATAGTTCAGATTCCTCAGCAGAATTGACAAATGGCAGTTTTCTTACTAGAAAGCAGTTTGTTAATTCCCCAGCATAAGTCGATGAATGGCAGTTTTCGTTCCAAAAATAGTTCGTCCACTTTCAAGAAAATTCATTAGCTCCTTAAAAGGATGCACGATTATATGGCATCCCTTCGAAGACGTCACATTGAAGAAAGGTATGATAAAGTTTCTTGTCATCCGTCAAATGGCATCTCTCCAACGGACGCTGGTGAGAAGTTTGACGAGGAAACAAACCTTTGGGGATTTTTCTCTTTATCTGAGATATCGTCCAAAAGCACAACTAAGACCAGTTTCGCAATCGGACATCCGAAACAAGGGAAGTGGTTTACCTTTTTCTAAGTATCAACACTTGGTCAAAGAAGATGGATTGTGCACTCTACATTGCCATCCATTCACCAGAATTTGCATGAGCACATTTCTGCAGGAGTTTGTCTCCCTATCCCCCGCATAATGCGACGAAGGGACCAAGTCATGCACGAGGATTTCATTATCAACGCAACATCTCAAGGACGCCCAAAATTCGGGCATTCTTTGGTATTTAAGTCTCTTTCACTCAGGAGAAATCGAGATATCAATCTCTCTCCTTCCAGTTGAAAGAAACTTAATTAGGGGCATCTGTCATACCCTAATTTTGACCCCCCTGAGATGTCATACTTTTAGGCTTTTCATCAGAATCAAAACAGATACTTAGAACAGTCACTTGTTCATCTGGTGCTTAATCGAGGATGTTCAAAAACAAAAGAGCTCAGGCAAATGATCAATCAATAAAAGGAGTAGTCTCTAATACAATCATAGGACTCAAAAAGATTCATTCTATTCACCTATGATTGATTAGACACCCAATCATTTGGGCCCAAGTTTGCTTAGTTCACCAATCTAGGGTTTTGAGCCCATCAGGGACTGTAATCAGGGATCACATTTGGGAAACCCTAAAAAGCTTCAGGACATCCATCAATTGGTTCATATGACATTACCCATTGGACATTACACTTCAATTCAAGATCTACAGTCATCAATTTCATCTGGTCGACAATTAGGGTTTTTAACCTAATTCACCTGGACAGTTGACTTTTAACCAGGACATGGATCCAAAACTCAAAACATGGTTCAAAAACTTCTATTACCTCAATATAATCCACTCACATCACTCATTTGAGGAAGAGAACTTGATTCATCACAAAAGTCCAAAATTTCACTTCATCAGGAAAAAGTCAACTGTACAAGATTACCTTTGACTTTTAGGATTTTTGGCCAAACCATGACTTTTTAAGATCAATATCATCAATATATGATTATTAAAGTCATTTGGCAGAATAAATTCAAGAAAATTCATCATGGATCAAAAAGTAAGGAATTAGGGTTTTTGAGGGTATTTTGGGAACTCAAAATTTTGCTTACATACTCAAAAATCTCCCAAAATGAAAGTTGTAGATCTTGCAAAATAAAACAACATCTTACATAGCAACTTTTTTCAAGAGATCAATCATTTGAGAGATTTAGGTTTTGGAAGTTATAGGCCTTAAAAACTTAGAAATTTTTCTAAGTGTTTTTGACCTAGTTTTCTTCCAACTTTAGGCTCATTTTTCACAATTTTCCCAAATGATTCTGAAGAAACCCAAAACTAATGAATTGAAGTAGATGTTTAGGGATTTCCAAATTGTGCTCAACCTTCTCCCAATTCATTTTGAGCTAAGAGTTATGCTTGTTCAAAGTTGGCCTCATAAAGTAAAATTATAGGTCATGTACAATTTGAAACTTTGCAATTTTGTGCATATGGCTTCAGTAATGGATGCTACATGACCCAAAACACATCTGCAAACATACCATGCATTCATTTTCACCATGGAATAAGGATTTAAGAAGATTCCCAAAAGCAAGTACATGTGATTATGTAATCATTACTTTTGAGAATTTATGGTAAGTGATGATTCATCAATTGGAATCTTCTCCTAAGCCAATAGAAAGCTTCTACACATCAGAAATGATCCCTAAGATCTGCAAGGATCAATGTGTTAGAACAAGATTTGTTCTGATCAATATTCTTAGTTTTGATGATAACAAGGATATGAATTTTGTATGAGATAATGTGGTACTCTAATACTATGCAATTTCCATTTCAAGAATTATACAAAGAGTATGCACAAAATTAGCGCAAGAGGCAACTGACTCAGAAGGTTCAGCATGCAACATCAGAACATGGTCTGGCAAGACATAAGAAGATGGTCAAGCAGAATCAGAACATGGGTCTATGGAAGCATCAGAAGAACTTGAGATCAGAAGCAAAAGCACTGAAGTTCTCATGGTATCACGCTCAGAAGCACTTCAAGGTCAGAAGACAAGAAGATGCTCTGTACCAAGCTGTTTGACTCTGATGACATTCAAACGTTGTTTACACAAACATCAGATCAGAAGCAAGTACTAGACTGGCAGGCTACGCTGACTGACAAAAGGAACGTTAGAAGCTATTAAAGGCAACGTCAGTAGACACAGCGGAAACAAGGCTCGAGGTAGTTGACAAAAGAGTGAAACATTAAATGCAATGCTGTACGGAATACGCAAAGCATTAAATGCTCCCAACGGTCATCTTCTCAAGTGCCTATATATATGAAGTTCTGATGAGAAGCTCAATACAACACTTGCGCATTAAACTGAAACGCTGTCAAATTCAAAAGCTCTCAAACTTCATCATCAAGCTCACTACATTGCTGTTGTAATATCTTAGTGAGATTTAAGCTTAAACTTTAAGAGAAATATCACAGTTGTGATTATAGCTTTTCAGAAGCATTGTATTACTCTTAGAATTTGTTTACATTAAGTTGTAAGAACTAGAGTGATCAGGTAGATCAGAATACTCTAGAAAAGTCTTAGAGGTTGTCTAAGCAGTTTGTTCCTAGAGTGATCAGGTTGTGATCAGGATACTCTAGAAGACTTAGCAGTTGGCTAAGTGGAAAACCATTGTAATCTAGTGTGATTAGTGGATTAAATCCTCAGGTGAGGTAAATCACTCCAAGGGGGTGGACTGGAGTAGTTTAGTTAACAACGAACCAGGATAAAAATCATTGTGCAAATTGTTTTTATCTTACAAGTTTTAAAGCTACACTTATTCAAACCCCCCCTTTCTAAGTGTTTTTCTATCCTTCAATTGGCATCAGAGCGCCGGTTCTAAGGTGCAAGCACTTAACTGTGTTTAGAAAAGATTCAGGAAGAGAAAAACGTTTCAGTAAAAGATGGCTGGTGAAATTCCAACAAACATATCTACATCTACATCTGGCTCTGCTAAGCAATACAATGGAAATGGTAACAATGGTTATACTAGACCACCAGTATTTGATGGTAAAAACTTTGAATACTGGAAAGATAAACTGGAAAGTTACTTCCTTGGTCTAGACTGTAACTTATGGGATCTTCTGGTGGATGGTTACAAACATCCAGTGAATGCTACTGGCTTAAGGCTTACAAGACAAGAAATGAATGATGATCAAAAGAAACTTTTCAAAAATCATCATAAATGTAGGACTGTTTTGCTGAATGCTATCTCTCATGCTGAGTATGAGAAGATATCTAACAGGGAAACTGCCCATGATATATATGAGTCATTGAAAATGACCCATGAAGGAAACGCTCAAGTCAAAGAGACCAAAGCTCTTGCTCTAATCTAGAAATATGAAGCCTTCAAGATGGAGGACGATGAAGATATTGAGAAGATATTCTCAAGATTTCAAACGCTAACTGCTGGATTAAGAGTTCTGGACAAAGGCTACACCAAGGCTGATCATGTAAAGAAGATCATCAGAAGCTTGCCCAGAAGATGGGGTCCAATGGTGACTGCATTCGAGATTGCAAAGAATCTGAATGAGGTTTCTTTGGAAGAGCTAATCAGTGCCTTGAGAAGCCATGAGATAGAGCTGGATGCAAATGAGCCTCAGAAGAAAGGTAAGTCTATTGCATTAAAATCTAATATTAAAAAATGCACTAACGCTTTTCAGGCTGAAGAAGAAGATGAACTGTCCATGATCTCCAGAAGGGTAAACCAACTCTGGAAGAGCAAACAAAGGAAGTTCAAAAACTTCAGAAGTTCAAAGAAATTTGAACGAGGAGAATCTTCTGGTGGCAGAAGATCTGACAAGAAAAAAGTTCTCTGCTATGAGTGCAATGAGCCTGGACACTTCAAGAATGAATGTCCAAAACTTCAGAAGGAGAATCCCAAGAAGAAGTTTCATAAGAAGAAAGGGCTTATGGCAATATGGGATGATTCTGAATCAGAATCAGAATCAGACTCTGAAGGAGAGCAAGCCAACTTTGCACTGATGGCCACAGTGGATGATGGATCAGAATCTACATCAGAATCAGATTCTGAAGAGGTATTTTCTGAACTATCTAGAGATGAATTAGTTTCCAGCTTGACTGAACTTCTGGAACTCAAGGCTCACCTTAGTATCAAATACAAAAAGCTGAAAAAGCAATTTGAATTTGAAACTAAGAAGCTGGAAGTGGAAAATTCTGAACTGAAGGAAAAAGTTTTAAAATTATCCAATGATAGTGGATCTCCTTCTAAATCAGAAAAATCCATTCCTAGTCTCAATCATATTCTGAAAGAATATGACTCGAGCTTCAGAAAGTTCCTATCTAGAAGTATTGGCAGAAGTCATCTTGCTTCTATGATATATGGTGTTTCAGGAAACAGAAGGTTTGGCTTTGGCTATGAGGGTGATACCTCACATAAATTTGAACCTGTTGATGATTTGAAAATCACATACAAGCCATTGTATGATCAGTTCAAATATGGCCATGCACATGATATTAGGCTCACTTCACATGCACAGAGTTTTATCACTGTACACACCAAGAAGCATGTGACACAACCTAAGAAATATCATGATGTCAAACCTAAAGAATATCATGTTGTTCCTCCCGTTAATTATCATGCTAAACCCAAGTTCAATCAGAACTTGAGGAAAACTAACAAGAAAGGACCCAAGAAATTGTGGGTACCTAAGGGGAAGATAATTTCTGTTGTAGATATCCTTAGCTGCAAAGAGGACAAAGCACAAAATGTCATGGTACCTGGACTCTGGGTGCTCGCGACACATGACGGGAAGAAGATCTATGTTCCAAGACCTGGTGCTTAAGTCTGGTGGAGAAGTCAAGTTTGGAGGAGATCAGAAGGGCAAAATTATTGGCTCTGGAACCATAAGTATTGGTAACTCTCCTTCCATAACTAATGTACTTCTTGTAGAAGGATTAACGCATAACTTATTGTCCATAAGTCAATTAAGTGACAATGGTTATGATATAATCTTCAATCAAAAGTCTTGCAAGGCTGTAAGTCAGAAGGATGGCTCAATCCTATTTACAGGCAAGAGAAAGAACAACATCTATAAGATTGATCTTTCAGATCTTGAGAAGCAGAAGGTGACTTGCCTTATGTCTGTTTCTGAAGAGCAATGGGTCTGGCACAGAAGATTAGGACATGCTAGTTTGAGAAAGATTTCTCAGATTAACAAACTAAATCTGGTCAGAGGTCTCCCAAATATGAAATATAAATCAGATGCTCTTTGTGAAGCATGTCAGAAGGGCAAGTTCTCCAAACCTGCATTCAAATCTAAGAATGTTGTCTCTTCCTCAAGGCCATTAGAACTTCTGCACATTGATCTGTTTGGACCAGTCAAAACAGCATCTGTCAGAGGGAAGAAATATGGATTAGTCATCGTAGATGATTATAGCCGCTGGACATGGGTAAAGTTCTTAAAACACAAGGATGAGTCTCATTCAGTGTTCTTTGAATTCTGCACTCAGATTCAATCTGAGAAGGAGTGCAAAATCATAAAGGTCAGAAGTGATCATGGTGGCGAATTTGAGAACAGATTCTTTGAGGAGTTCTTCAAAGAAAATGGTATTGCCCATGATTTCTCTTGCCCTAGAACTCCACAGCAAAATGGAGTTATAGAGCGAAAGAATAGGACTCTGCAAGAAATGGCCAGAACCATGATCAATGAGACTAATATGGCTAAGCACTTCTGGGAAGAAGCAATAAACACTGCATGTTATATTCAGAATAGAATCTCTATAAGACCTATTCTAAATAAGACTCCTTATGAATTGTGGAAGAACAGAAAGCCCAACATTTCATATTTTCATCCTTTCGGATGTGTGTGTTTTATTCTGAATACCAAAGATCATCTTGGTATGTTTGATTCTAAGGCACAAAAATGTTTTCTTCTTGGATATTCTGAACGCTCTAAAGGCTACAGAGTATACAATACTGAAACATTGGTTGTAGAAGAATCAATCAATATCAGGTTTGATGATAAGCTTGGTCTTGAAAAACCAAAGCAGTTTGAGAATTTTGCAGATATAGATTTTGACATATCAGAAGCTGTAGAACTAAGAAGTAAAGCTCCAGAAGCTGAAAGTCTCAGAAGCAATGAATCAGAAGATCAAGTTGCTACATCTTTAGAGAATCTCAGGATTTCTGAAGATCCAACAGTCAGAAGATCTTCTAGACTCACCTCTGCTCACTCAGAAGATGTGATTCTTGGAAAGAAAGATGATCCTATCAGAACTAGATCATTTCTAAGGAATGACAATCAGAAGCAGTGATCAGAATCAGAAGGTGTAAAGTCTATTCAGTGCAACACAACTGTCATCAAGAGAATTCTGATAGTGAACACGTGTATGTACGGTTGGTAAAAGCGTGAGTTAATCTGATGGGACGCCGCCCTAGGTAACTGTGTTAAATCATTTCATTTACCACGATCTCTCATCTAACGTCACTCATCATTTAATGCAATTGATTTCATTTGATTCTGTAACTGTTCATTCTCATAACTTCATTGCATTCATTTTCAAATCCGTCTCTATAAATACATTTCAAATCATAACGTTTATCTTTTTCGCTCCCATTCTCTCTTTCTTCTTGCATGCATTTTTGCAACCTTTTCAGTCTCTTCTCAAACCCTAAGCGCAAACTCAGATCTTGTTCCTCTAATTTCTGTTCTGCTTAAATGGCCGCTTCATCATCTCACAATGTTGGCTCATCTGTCCCTCTTCATCTTCAAGAAGAAGAAAATCAGCAAATCACTCCGGTTGTTGCCTGCTCTATTCCTCAGAAGGATCTGGAAGTTATCTGTGAACTAATGGTAGATTTTGATAGCATCGAAGAACATGAATATCATCTCAAAGAAGATATCATTTTTCAAGGATGGACTTCATTGTTTGCTGAGTTCTGTGGACCGGTCTACCCAGATCTTGTTAAGGAGTTTTGGGTGCATGCAGTTGTTGCTCCTAAATCCATATTGTCTTTCGTCCATGGGAAGTTTGTGGTAGTTACTGAGAACATCCTAAGAATGATGTTTGATCTTAAAAACCCTGAGGGTGCTTTTGAAATTGATCAAAGGGCTGATTGGGATGATGTGTTATCTACCCTTTACACAGACGTCAAGAAGACAAAGCATGTCAAGGACATGAAAGACCTCTACAAAATCTGGACCAAGATTCTTCTGGGGTGCTTCTATCACAAGAAAGGAACACATGCTGCAGATTTCGTCAACAATGAGCAGAAATACATTCTGTATTGCATTGCCACTAAGAAGAAGGTTGATGTTATCTACATAATCTTCAATCACATGTGGAATACTGTGAGGGATTCCAGAAATGCTTTCAGAGCGAAAAATTGTACTATCATTCCTTTTGGAAGAATCATTACAAACCTTCTGGTTCACTCCAAGATTGTTGAGAACCTGGAAGCTGAAGGTACTATCAAAGATCTTGTCGTTACCACTGGAAGTTGCTTGAATGCTCTCACTTTGAGAAAGATGAAGATTATTGATACTATCATCAAGACCCCTCAACCTCTTCCTGGAACAAGAAGCAGAAGAGATCCTGTTCTTGCTGACTTTGAAACCTTCTTCAGAAGTGAGGTACCAGGAGTCAGAACTAGGTATTTAAAGTCACTAGAAGAAGATGAAGGAGTAAAAGATCAAGAAAAAGGTGCTCCTGCTAAAGTAGGCCGCAAGAAAACTTCTAGGGCTGCTGCCTCAGAAGATGTTTCAAAAGCTGCTCCTCAAGCCGCTGAAAAGAAGGAAAGAAGGACCAAAAGAAAATTTGATCATCCTTTTGATAATCAGGTGAAGGTAGTTCAGAACGTAGCTGCTGCTACTGTTAAAGAGGTTGTTCCAGAAGAAGTTATCGCTAAAGTTGTTCAGGCTGTTTCAATTGATTTTGAAAAGAATAAGAAAGAGGCTGCTGAGAAAAAGAAGAAGAAGTCGAATAATAATGCTGAAAATGTTAGAGTTGTTGAGAAGAAGAAAATCAGAAAAAGGAAGATGATTTTAAATGACTCCGATGAAGAAGAGGCTGTTCAAGAAGCTGTGAATCAGCAGGAAGAAATCGTGCAAAGACCAACAACTCAAGCAGTTGAAGGTCAGTATGCTGTTGTCAATGAGAAGGAAGCTCTGGAATCTGCCAGAAGGAGAGATATCTCTCGTGGAAAGGCAAAGATTGTTGAAGAGCAGAAGAGTAAGAAGCAGAAGAAGCTTGAGGTTGTGTTCGAAGCTGTTCAGAAGGTATCCAAAGGTATACATCTCTCTGAACCTGATTCTGTTCCTACTTTACGTTCAGAAGTTGCACCAACAGCTGTTGCCCAAACCCCTGAACCAGATAAAGCCCCATCAGAATCACCCATCAAAATTCACCTTCTTACACCTCCCACTTCTCCTGTAACCAAAATCCGTACTCCTCCTCCTTCACCCATTCCAGATTCCCCCATTCCTTCTCCTCCACCCTCAACCAACCTTGCTTCTGACCAGGTCCTTGATAATCTTGTTCTGGATATACCTCCCCTACAAAATCTTTTTCCACCACACACAAATATATCCATTTCTCAACCTCCTCCCCATGCCAACAATGAACCCATTCCTTCCACCTCTCAAAACAACCCATGTGTTTCTGATCTTCCAGACTCTGCATCACATGAGCAATTGCTCCGTGATTGCAACTACACTCCCAAGCCTCGTCCTGAAGCTGAAATGGTAGTGTTAGATTCTGAGAACGAAGCAGAATCATCTTTTAGGTTGGATAGAGAACCTCAACCCTATTCTATCCCTAACCCTGACTCTCCAATAACCAAAATAAAATCCCGCCAGGAATACCCTATTGATGTAATTTTTGAATCGGTAAAGAGGAATCTCAGAAGAGTCTTTAATATTTCAGAATCGCTGAAAGTGCTGGCCTGAATGATGTTGCTATGCGAAAATTCTGGAGAATCTTCCGAAGAAAAGCTGATTCTTGTTTTGAAGAACTTCAAGAAGCTTGTGTAGAATCTGCTCCACGGCCTCGTGGAATTCTGAGAAGTTATGAAGACTTCTGGTTTGCTCGTCTCGGAGGGAGATATATCTTTGAGGAGAAGAGGTTTGTGGATGAACTGGAAGAAGCAAGAATTGCTGCTGCAATGGAAGCTAATCCTTGCAGGGAAATTGTGGTCTGGAAACCTCAATACCCTGTTCTGCTTAGAGATTTCAGGATTCTCTTTGAATTTCTGAGGGAAAACCCTTCTAAGGAAGACCCAAGCTTGGTCATTCCAGAAGTTGTTGACCCACCAGAAGTTGAAAGTCCTTCTGCTCCTAGGAATCTTGCTGCCATTCTTCAGGCACTTGAGAATGGAGATTCTGAGGTTCCTGCTGTAGAGTATGGAGATGCTTCTATGGAAGAAGCAGATGCTGATCATGTTGCTGAAACAATTCCTGTTGAGGAAAATCCTACAAATGATCTGATCATGGAAGCTGCGGATCAGAATGCCATCCCTTTGGAAAGAAGTTGTGAAGCTTCTTCTGATGAACCTTCCCGTCTTGCAAGGACTTTGGAAGTTATTCAGAAGAACAAGGATGAGTAGAGATCAATCAACGCTGAGTTTCGTGCTTTCATGGAAAGGCAGGATGAAAGCAACAGTGGGATTCATGATATGCTGGCCAAGATCATGTCGAAGCTAGGGTCATCTTAGATTGAGTCTTAGACTGTTTCTTTTTGCTTTGCTGCATCTGTTTTTATTTGCATCTTCTCTTGCCCTTCCTCTTGTACTTCTGAACTTTTTATTTCTCCGTGCTTAATGATATTTTATCCTTTTCTTCTATGTGTTTGTCTTGTTTTTTCATCTGAATTTTTTATGTTTTTGATGTTATGACAAAAAGGGGGAGAAAAATGTGATAAATGATATGATTTATTTTATCAGTTGCTGGGAGAAAGGCTCCACATTTCTAACAGAACTTGCAAAGTTCTATTTCCTTGAGTGTTGTCTTGCAGGAATTGAAGATCCTCTTTAAAAGCTCAACATGAGAAGCAAAGAGATGGGGAAAAGCAATTCTATAAAGAATCAAGCTCTTGGAAATTGAAGCAAGTTGAGTGCAATAAAACTTCAAGAATCAGGAGCAAGAAGGAAGAATGTTCTGATATTCTGATGATAGAATATACTTTCATTCTTATTCTTTATATATTATGATGCATGTTCCTAGTTACAAAATAAGCTCTGAAACATTTTATGTTTGTATGCTCTGATACATAATTATATGTTCTGATACATATTTTATGTTCTGAATCATTCATGCTGACTTTTGTCGTTTAGTTTGTTCTATAACATTTCAGGATGTAGAGATGCTCTGATGATGCTCTGGTACATTCAACAAAGTTCTAATACAATCTAGCATGAAATGACTCAAGAAAATATTCAAGCTCTGAAGCTGTCCAATGGAAGCAAGAATCAGAAGCTATGAATATTTTGAAGATCTAGGAAATTCAAGTTCTGAAGCTGTCCTATGGAAGCAAAAATCAGAAGTTGTGAATGTTCTGAAGATCTAAGCATATGTGAAAGTCTCTACTGAAATACTCAGGGAAGTCTTTTATTTATAAAAATTCTCCTAGTATTTATTTCAGGGGGAGATTATTTATCTCAGGGGGAGATTGTTAATCTCAGGGGGAGACGTATTCACACATTGTCTATATGCTTGTGCTATAGCTGTGTAACTATCTTTAGCTGTCTGATATTCTGATCCCAAATTCATATCATTTATTCTGATCAATATTCTTAGTTTTGATGATAACAAGGATATGAATTTTGTATGAGATAATGTGGTACTCTAATACTATGCAATTTCCATTTCAGGAACTATACAAAGAGTATGCACAAAATCAGCGCAAGAGGCGACTGACTCAGAAGGTTCAGCATGCAACATCAGAACATGGTCTGGCAAGACATCAGAAGATGGTCAAGCAGAATCAGAACATGGGTCTATGGAAGCATCAGAAGAACTTGAGATCAGAAGCAGAAGCACTGAAGTTCTCATGGTATCACGCTCAGAAGCACTTCAAGGTCAGAAGACAAGAAGATGCTCTGCACCAAGCTGTTTGACTCTGATGACATTCAAACGTTGTTTACACAAACATCAGATCAGAAGCAAGTACTAGACTGGCAGGCTACGCTGACTGACAAAAGGAGCGTTAGAAGCTATTAAAGGCAACGTCAGTAGACACAGCGGAAACAAGGCTCGAGGTAGTTGACAAAAGAGTGAAACATTAAATGCAATGCTGTACGGAATACGCAAAGCATTAAATTCTCCCAACGGTCATCTTCTCAAGTGCCTATATATATGAAGTTCTGATGAGAAGCTCAATACAACACTTGCGCATTAAACTGAAACGCTGTCAAATTCAAAAGCTCTCAAACTTCATCATCAAGCTCACTACATTGCTGTTGTAATATCTTAGTGAGATTTAAGCTTAAACTTTAAGAGAAATATCACAGTTGTGATTATAGCTTTTCAGAAGCATTGTATTACTCTTAGAATTTGTTTACATTAAGTTGTAAGAACTAGAGTGATCAGGTAGATCAGAATACTCTAGAAAAGTCTTAGAGGTTGTCTAAGCAGTTTGTTCCTAGAGTGATCAGGTTGTGATCAGGATACTCTAGAAGAATTAGCAGTTGGCTAAGTGGAAAACCATTGTAATCAAGTGTGATTAGTGGATTAAATGCTAAGGTGAGGTAAATCACTCCAAGGGGGTGGACTGGAGTAGTTTAGTTAACAACGAACCAGGATAAAAATCATTGTGCAAATTGTTTTTATCTTACAAGTTTTAAAGCTACACTTATTCAAACCCCCCCTTTCTAAGTGTTTTTCTATCCTTCACAATGGCTATGGAGAATGCTCAAAAATGCCATCATTACATTTTGGATAGTTTTGAATTTCTTCATGCTTAAGAAACCAAACTTACTTCACTAAGCAAGCTCACTATATCCAATTGCTCTGCATCATTTGCCTATAAATACAAGTGCCATCCTTCATATTAATCACACCAAATCAACTCAATTCCTTGCTTTCTCCTTCTCTCTCATGCTTATAGTTTTTCAAAGTTCTTTGGCAAGAAGAATCGATTTCTTCAAACCAGAGCTCTTCTTTGAGAAGTAAGCATTCTAACATCTCAAAGAGGTTCATTAGAGGTGATCCAAGCACCTGGATCACTTCTGTAAGTGGAGTAACACCATAGCCACTTCCATTTTGAAGCTCGAGCAGTTGGAGGTCTGTAGCATAATTCAAAAGGTGTCAAGCAAGTCCAAGCATCCAAACATGTTCCTTAGGATGCATTGAAGCTATTCAGATGGTCGCAGCCTATCTGTAAGTGCAGAATCACTACTTTCCATTCTCACTTGGAGCTCAAATAGAAGGGGTCGGGTAGAACAATACTGAAGCATTCAAGGTGCAATAAGTATTCAGTTAGCATCACTGAGTTCCAAGGAAGCTTTTAGGATCATTCATACAAGCCCAGGTGCTCTCTATCATCCTCACGACCTTCAGTTTCAGAGGTAAGTTTTTGAACTCCACCTCTTTAATTCACGTACCTATTTTGATAAACCTCGATACCAGTTCATTCAATGTCATTAGAGGATCAAAAGCCCTCTACTTTCATGCATTTATTCATCAGCATCATCATTTAATTTTATTTTTGAATTTTAGGGTTCTTCACGTATTTTGTTTAATTCAGTAGATATAGTTAATATAAATTTATGTTAGTCATATATCTGGAATCGTGAGTGAATTTAGAGCAAGTTTTCTCTTTACATCTTTGCAAATGGTTGAGAATTGAGAGAGTTCAGAAATTCAAAATGAGAGAGCTTGAGGTTGAAGACGATGATGGTGATGGCGCCATTTATCAAAATTCCCAGGTCTAAGTTTATTATATTTTGAATGGTTTGTGTTTAACCTACAAATTCATCGTAGTGTCCCAATGGTTACAGCGCGCGTACAAAAGCTTTGCCTTGCCTTAGGTCTGGGGTTCGATCCCCCCCTCAGACCTTTTGTTTTGATCATTTTATTTTTCAACTCATTTATGAACTATTTATAAAATATACTGAGTTGGAGGTGTTTGTTTAACAAGCCACGCGCGTGGTCCAGATGGTAAGTGTTTTGAGTGGTGACCTAGAGGGCGTGGGTTCAAGCCCTTTGGGAGACAAAACCATATATTTTTTATCACTTTTCCCATTCAATTTCTTCACAACTTTAACCATTTGATTTATACTTCAAATTAAATCATTTTCTCTTCATTTTTCACACACTTGTCAATTAACATACCTATTTTATGAATAATCAAAAAAATCACAAAAATATTATTTATTTCTTGCATTTTTGTTAGGTTTAAAATGATGTATTTTAAGTATTTCCTTAATACTTCAAATATATGCTTTCCTTTGTTTTTTTTACCTAATTATTGTATGAATAATTTTGTGATAAAACCCTAAGCCATTTAGGTCTTAATTAGGTTTAGATTTCACCTTTACTTTAATTAAGTTGGTTTTTTTTTACTTTTAAAACTATTTTCAATCTCCGATCACACGGACGATCCAGGTTTTCATACAACAAAACCTTGTATCTCCTCAACTGTTTCTTATAAACAGTAAATAAATCATTTTCAATGGGCCTCTAATAGAGTGTAAGACCCAACACCGTTTTCTTTTCTTAGTTTGTTTTCAAAAACTGTATTTACAAAATCTTCTTTCTGTTTTCAAAACATTCTTCTGGTATTTGAAGGGCATTATTCCCGGTGAAACTCTTCAGATACCTATGTGACCTATGTCCATCTTCACTTCTTCTGTTTTCAAAAAAACCTTTAACTGTTTTTCATAAATATTCAACTGTTATCAATAAAACAACAAAATTGCTGGTGAGGCTTTGTATATACTTCTTCAAAGGCCTCCACTCCATCCAGGTTAGGCTTTACAAGCTTTTCAATTCACAGTCTTTATTTAAATTACTGTCAAATATAAACTGTTTATATATTGTTTAGGGCTACGTCTGAGTGTAAACCTTAGGACAGTTAAACTATATATATATTATAGGACTATGGCCTAGGATTGA
This sequence comes from Vicia villosa, assembly GCF_029867415.1. NCBI lineage: Eukaryota > Viridiplantae > Streptophyta > Magnoliopsida > Fabales > Fabaceae > Vicia > Vicia villosa. The sequence goes on from NW_026705179.1 coordinate 161,033, forward strand.
GAATGTTTTCCAGGTGAAGGCTCTTTCCTAATTAGAGATCTTTTAGTTCAAACCCTCAAGATGAATTATTCCCGGTGAAACATCTTGAAAAAAGCCTTAGAACCCAAAATAGGATACATCCACCCAAGAGGAATTATTCCCGGTGAAACCTCTTACCCATTTGCGTAGAGCCAAAATAAGTTCAAAACCACATAGCTTTCTCTTGTGCTATAACAAGGAACCTCGATGACCCTCGATTAGCCTCCTCTTGGGCTTTGTACAAGGACCCACAGGCTTCTTAAAAGCATTTCCAGCTTCCTCTTGAGCTTGTATACAAGGACCCATCAGGTTTCTTATAAACATAGGAACAGGTCTTTAGTCACCTTTTAGCCTACCCTGGTGAGTTTCTTCTACTTTTCAAACCAGACTTTAAACAAGCTAAGATTGTCTCAATCTCATATTGAGCACACCTTTTGGAATGAGAGACATGGACAGTCTCTGTCACCCTTATCTTCATTAATCTTCCTTAGCGGAGTCTAGGATCCATATTTGTTTATCTTTGGTCAAAGTCAGCCTCTACCTTGGGCCTCATACAAGGCATGAAATGATGACTTCCCCAGTTAAGAGTCAGCTACAATTCTGGGCTTTGTACAGAACACCTAATAAAATCCATCAAATAAATGCTCTCCAGCTAGAGTCAGCCTCAATTCTGGGCTTTAGACAGAACACAAAGACTTCTTAGATTAAGTCAATCCCCAGTAGAGTTATCTCCCAGAGTCAATAAAATAATAAATCAATCAAAAGCCTCAAGCTTGGGCCTCATACAAGCTAGCAAAAACTCAAATCTTTTTTACAGTAGATAGACATAGCTTATCTCTATAGAGAGATATTTCTCCTATCTCACCACATTCAAACAAACAAACATTTCAATTTCAATTTCAATTTTAAACATTCTCCCATTTAGGACTTTGAAAGGCATGCTCTGAGGCAAACAAACCCAGACTTGTACACTTTCCTTAACTTGGATGAGAATCCTTCTTTCATACAAGAGGCATGTTGGCTGTCATACTTGATCAACCAAGTAGGCTCCCTCTCTTAATGAAATGAATTCAGCTTTTCTGTCACTCTTTTAAATGTTTGTGGTGGAATAGTAGAAATACCTCTCTGTAAAGATAATTTCATGTCTCTTTATTGTAAACAGAGATTTAATTCAAGCTTCAACCTTGAGCTTCAAGCAAGGCACCAAAAATCATTAATTTCCCTAATTAGTTCACCGAACTACAAAAAGCTCTGACTTCCATTAGGGATATGTAGGCATGAGGTTCACAAGGAATCTCAGCGAGCTAATAAAAAATCAAAAATAGTCAGTCAGTCTGTCTTTCTTTTAATTCAATTCAATTCCTTCTCCTAATGCAAAGGAGAAACTTTCCCAATTAATAAGCAAAAAACACAAACACATAGACACAGAGAAAGTTCCCGTAGAGTACTACAGATATATAGGGTGCTTAAACTCTTCTCTATGTATAACTGACCTCCCGGACTCCAGAATTTCTAGTCTAGGTGAATCCCCACACTTAGCAAACTCCTAGGGTTTATTTGAGATCTTTTTCCCCCCTCCTACTCGTAGGATAATTAAAAAGTTCGTGTGATATCGTAGGAAGAACTGAAACAAAATTCATCCCGCCCCGGGCGCATTCTCCTTCCAAATTTCGCGTGAAGGGTCTAGCGTGCCGTCCTCCCAAGTGAAACGGGGAGGTAAAGAAAACGACACCACAATAGGAGTCACTTGCCCTGGTTCGGACAAGCTTACCTGCACCAATAGGAGTCACTTGCCCTTGTTCGGACAAGCCTACCTGCACCAATAGGAGTCACTTGCCTTGGTTCGGAAAAGCTTACTTGCACCAATAGGAATCACTTGCCCTTGTTCGGACAAGCTTACCTACACCAATAGGAGTCACTTGCCCTGGTTCGGACAAGCTTACCTGCACCAATAGGAGTCATTTGCCCTTGTTCGGACAAGCTTACCTGCACCAATAGGAGTCACTTGCCCTGGTTTGGACAAGCTTACCTGCACCAATAGGAGTCACTTACCCTGGTTGGGACAAGCTTGCCTACACTAATAGGAGTCACTTGCCCTTGTTCGGACAAGCTTACCTGCACCAATAGGAGTCACTTGCCCTTGTTCGGACAAGCTTACCTGCACCAATAAGAGTCACTTGCTATAGTTCTAGCAAACTTACTTGTATCAAAGGAATTACCTGCCATGGTTTTGACAAGCGTACCTGCATAAAAAGAATCGTTTGCTATAGTACTAGCACGTTTGCCTGCATGAAAAAGATTCCCTTGCTTAGAGACTCACGACTCGAGGGTCGGAGAAAATAGCATGTCAAATATTCACGACTCGAGGGTCGGACAGGAAACGATATGTTTAGAAACTCAGGACTCGAGGGTCGGACATTCACGACTCGAGGGTCGAAAAACAAACCAATCATAACACGAGGGTTGGAAACTCACGACTCGAGGGTCGGAAAACAAACCAATCACAACACGAGGGTTGGAAACTCACGACTCGAGGGTTGGAAAACAAACCAATCACAACACGAGGGTTGGAAACTCACGACTCGAGAGTCAGAAAACATACCAATCACAACACGAGGGTTGGAAACTCATGACTCGAGGGTCGAAAAATAAAGCAATCACAACACGAGGGATGGAAACTCACGACTCGAGGGTCGGAAAACAAACCAATCACAACACGAGGGTTGGAAACTCGCGACTCGAGGGTCTAAAACTGAGCTTTTGTAGTATGTGAATGCATATGCTAATGCGTGTGCATGTATGATGATGCAATCCCGAGATTTTATCTCCTTACACCCATTGAACATGTTTAACCCATGTTTGCCCCTATACCATGGCTATGCTTATGTCGGCTTGGTAATGTTTATGTATGTGGATAATGCTTATGCTTATGTATATGTTGATTGATTTAATGAGTGGAACGAAATAATGTCTTCTATAAGACTACCTGAAAAGGTTTCTGGAATGGATATGAAAATTTGTCTTAAATAAAACTACCTGAAAAGGTTCTTAGAAAGGATAAAATTTGTCTTAAAGACGACTACCTGAAAAGGTTTTTAGCAAAGGATAAGGAATGTCTTAAAGAAGACTACCTGGAAAGGCTGAAAGATGTTTTAAAAAAGACTACCTAAAAAGGTTCTTGGAAAGGACAATGAATGTCTCAGAAAAGACTACCTAGAAAGGTTCTTAGAAAAAGAATGTCTTAAAGAAGACCACTTGGAGAGGTTCCTAGAAAGGATGACAATTTGTCTTAGATAAGACTGCCTGAAGAGGTTCCTAGAAAGGATCGTAAGAATTGTCTTAAAGAAGACTACCTAAAAAAGGTGTGGTGTAATGTATCAACCAATGTATGTAATGCATGATTTATATGTATTTGCATGATGCTCCAATGATAGGTTGTTGATAACCAAAGTGTATATAGCTCGCTGGAGTTGTAGGTTTGTTGGATGCTAGCGCGATTTCCCACTACCTGTTTTTGAACTTTGAAGATCGTAATTAGGAGAAAGATTTATTCGAGGTTGTAAAGTACGAGAACGCCTTTCCCTTTTTCTGTGCGTCTTGCCCCGGTTTGACCCTTTGAATTACTCCACGCCTTTGAATTTTCGAGGTTAACCTTTTGCAATTCGCACCATTAACTTCTTGAAACTCTCCACGCCTTTAGCCTTTCTAGATTCTCCACGCCTTTTAACATTTCGAATTGTTCTCCACACCTTTAACCTTTTGAGGTTCTCCACACCTTTAATCCTTTCAAGGTTCTCCACGCCTTTAACCTTTTGAATTTTTCGCCCTATGGATTTGGTATCCACTGCCCCAATATTTTCGTGGAAAAGATGCCCCTGTTCTCCAAGCCATGAAGGAGGTGCCCCGAGAAATAACCTTGTCATGTGCTTCGACGTTTAGATTGAAGGGTATGCCCTTGATCTCCAGGATATGTAGGGTTATCCACAGTGTTCCATCCTTTTGTATTTGTCCCATGTTTGACATGCCCCTGATTGCTTCGAGATGTGACCCAAGTCAATTGAACCGTAGGATGAATGCCCCTAGTTAATAGGATCCTTGATTGTATGCCCCTGTAATCCTTGAAATTTTGCCCCTGTTTAGGAAAACCCTCTGGATGTGGTTCCCCATTCAAGAGTCTTTATTAGAAATGGTCGTCTTTGATTAAACCAATTTTGAAATCTCCTTGATGCTAAGTGTATATTCGTAGATGACGTTGTACCCTTTGAGAAGTAACTCCAATGCAATGCGTATGCAAGTTTTGGAATCGAAGTCCGTTATGAATTAGGACTGGGTGATTAGGAATGAATGCTTGAAGAAGCGCAGTGGTTAGAAATAGTTTTAACAAACCTAGGAGTCAGTATAACAAAATCATGCTTAATATGCATTCGTAGTTAACCTTACCTCAATTAGGACTTTTGAAGGTTGTAACTTGGCCTGGTTCATGGTTTAAGAAACAACAGATATAAGGCTCAAAATTTATTTACCCCACCCCTTTCTCCTTGATGTTCTCCAAATCCTAAAAATTCGCCTAATCCAATGAATGTGCTTTGTTTGTAAGAGAATCGTTTCAGTTCTTATGTTGAGCAGAAGCCTTGGTAGAGATCCAAGCACCGATGAAGAATGTTTTAGAGATCTATGCATTGATGAGAAGCTTCGATGAGTTAGCAGTCACAAGATTATCCTTTATATTTCGCCTTTGTTTTGTTTTATCCCTTATTTTTGCATGAACCCATTCCTTTGAATTTGATCCATCGGGATGCCCTAATTTTTTTGCCTAAGTCGTTTTTGTTTTCTTTCATGAAATTTTCCATTTTGACTTAGCGGGCATTTTTCTTTTGAAAGCTCCTTTTGAGATTTGATCCTTGGATATTGAATGTTGTGACTGCCATGTTGACTTTGATTTTTAAGCTTCGAATTTGATACTTCCTCGATCTTGAATGATGTATTGAGGAAGAAGATGTTGTGAATGTTATCTCCATTGCTTCCTCAATCTTGGATGAACGCGAGGAAGAAGATATGCTTGAAACTTTGCTTGGTCCTTATGCTTGAACCTTTACTTTAACCTTTGTTCAACCCTTATGCTTGAATCCTTGCTTGGATTGACTGATTCTCTTGACAACCAAAATACACCATTGAATTAATCGAAATCTACCCTGCCCCTGGTTAAAATCAAGGTTTATTTGAAAAGTAGAAACAAACTCCAATTCCTGGCTCGAGGGGGTGACGAGGGATTAACATCCTTATATCTCCACTGTTTAAGAATTGAAACAATACCTGTACATCGTCGGTTCGGTCTTACCTTGAAAGCATACGTTTAGCGAGATTTAGTTATTTGTATTCATCATTCTCCTTTATGTTTGTTAATAATGCTAAATTTGAAGTTTGAAAGTAGAATAGAAGTGTGCGAATGGAAATTCGTAGTAGTGAGCGAATGAAGCGAATGAACTGACTCCAAAACCTGCATGGTCGTCCCATTGGAATTGCTAATCCGGAGGTACAACTTTTATCCTGAGTAACACTTAGCGATCGTATGGATTGAAATTCTGACATGATAAACACCTATTGATCCTAGGGACAATCTCCTTTGTAGATCCATTGGCCTTGTTTCACTCCTTAGTTCATGGTCTTGTAGAAGTGAAGGGTAACCTCGAATTCTCCTTGGGCGCGTCAAACCTGTCGGGAATAAATTGTTAGCGGTGGGTTTTCGTCGTTTCGGAACTTCATGAGTTTCCTTTGACTGAACCTCCTTTGCTTTTTCTAAGGATAATATCACACTGTTCGCAACCTTCGGAGTTCGTGGATTGACAGAGAAAACCTATGACCCTTTTGCCCCTTGGTGTGGAGTTAACATATGTCGCCTTCCCTCCATCGTAGATGTGCATCTTCGTTTAAGGTATTGCCCCAGTGGGACTAATCCTTGCCCCCAGGTTATCGTAGAGCGTCCTTGTAAATCTGATGTGTTCTAAGATTAACCCCTTTATGACTAGAAACCTCTTGAGTGTATCTATGGGGAAACTTTTATGTTGAACTAATCCTTGCTCGATGACAACCTTTATATAATCCTGTTGCGAAAAGGCATGGACATGCGGAAGGCATGTTGAAAGGCATTCCCTTTTTTCATTTGTATGACCAAGCTCATCCCCAATAATTTATCTTCCTTTCTCCATAGTTACGGTCCTCTTAATTTTCTTCGGGAGTTCCGGGAAATCGGCTAGCACGGTGAACATGAATACGGGAGAAGGTATGAATGCAAATGTAAATGTATGAATGCGTGAAAATGCAAATGCATGCGTATGCAAAAGACTCCTTTATTTTTTGTATTATAACTCCTTATATGCAATGCAAACGTGCGACCTATATAATCCTAAGGATAGCTTATGAGGATTTTGGGGTGACATTAGAGCTTAGCGAAATCCTTGCAAGCTAGAGGTTATGACACGCCAATAGAAATCCCTTAGATGAGGGAGTACGCAGAAGGTAGCAGTTGATGACCGTTCGAGACAGTCATCAAATCTCATGGCCATCGAGAGGGCGTTCGACCTGTACCAATGAAGTTGTCCCTCGTGGGAAGGTTCTCTATGCGGAACACAACCTATCTAAGGACGATATTGGACGAAGAGAAATCCCTACAGGCTAGGGATAAAAGATGTATAAATGGAAATCCAAACCCCACAAGTTAGGGGGTGCGCGGGAGCAAGCATGGGGTGACCGTTCAAGACAATCACTAGATCTCATGGCCATCGAGAGGCCAATCGACATGCGTTAATGCGGATGTCCTTCAGGAGAAGGACGCGTCGTTGTGAAAAACATATGGACATAAAAGAAAATCCCTACAGGCTATGGAGTGCGTAGGAGCAAGCACGGGGTGACCGTTCAAGACGGTCGCTAGATCTCATGGCCATCGAGAGGCCAATTGACGTATGCTAACGAAGATGTCCTTCGTACGAAGGATGCGATTTTAGAAATAGAATCCCTGCAGGCTAGGGAACGCGTAGACGTAAGCACGGGGTGACCGTTCAAGACAGTCACTAGGTCTCATGGCCATCGAGAGGCCAATTGACGTATGCTAACGTAGATGTCCTTCGTGCGAAGGATGCGATTTTAGAAATAGAATCCCTACAGGCTAGGGAACACGTAGACGTAAGCACGGGGTGACCGTTCAAGACAGTCACTAGGTCTCATGGCCATCGAGAGGCCAATCGACGTGCGTAAACGAAGATGTCCTTCGTGGGAAGGACACGTAGTTGCAAAAATACAAAGATAAAAAAGGAACATCCCTACAGGCTAGGGAGTGCGTAGATGCAGGTGCAGGGTGACTGTTCAAGACAGTCACTAGGTCTCATGGCCATCGAGAGGCCAATTGACGTGCCTAAATGGAGATGTCCTTCGTGGGAAGGACATGGTCTTGGAAATAGAGTCCCTGCAAGCCAGGGAACGCGTAGGAATACATGCAAAATTAAAACGTAAGACATTCGCAGTATATAAATTGCAAATATATAATAAGCATCTAAGCACAAAAGCCCTAAGTTCATAGGTTCGGCGTGACGGTTTAGGGGGTCTACCCTTCCCACTAGTATGTTCTAGAAGGTCTCATGGGGTCGTTCGTAGCCTCCGAGACTTTTTGTCTCTTTGGATTTTAGAACAACTCATTTATCCATGAGGTTCGAGTTTTAGGGGTAGGTTCCTAGAGAGATCAGCCAAACACCAAGTCCTGCCCTCAACGAAGTCAAGCTTCGTATCAGACATTTCCGGATATTCAACCCACTCTGAGTGGAATTATAATAAGACTCTTAGGCGATGTAATTCCCCTCTGGTCTTAAATATAATTCCCACGCTTAGGTTTAACAACAATTTATATATCCCAAAAAAGCAATGAAATAACACATATTGGAATAAATAAATATTTAATTGAATTGCAATAAATAAATGGAATTGCGGTAGATAAATGTAATGGCAAATAAATAAACAAATAAATAAAATTTAAATATATATAAAAAAACCATAAACCCTAAAATGGCGAATTAGACAAACCCTAAAAAATTCGCCAAAAACCTAAATAATTTGCCAAAAACCTAAACTCTGCCAAAACCTATAAGAGCATAATAATTAACCAAAAGTGTGTCCCCAGCAGAGTCGCCAGCTGTAGCAACCTGCCCTAAAAATTAAAATTTAGAGTCGCCACCTATTCTACCAGGGCGAATAGGAAACCCTGCGAAGTATAAAGATTCAGGGTAAGATTACTATAATCAGGTCGAGGGAAGGTGTTAGGCACCCTCAACCCTTTCCTAAGATTTGCATCTTAAAGTAAAGGTTGTGGCTAAGCATAAAGAAAGGTGACAGAAAGTTAATAGGGTAAATGATTAGATTTGAACTTAATGAGAATTTTAGGGAAGGGGACTCGCCTTGTTGCCAAGTGCCTACGTATCTTCTTAGGGAGAATCAGAGTCAACGTAGTTCGGGGTAGGGTTGAACGCCTTAGATTTTAATATGAGGTTATTTTGAAGGTATTTTGAGTTACCTTATCGATGTTTTGAAATGCGAAATTCGCAAGGTATGTTGAATTACCTTATCGTAGTTTTGAAAATCGCAGTATTGAAGAGATGAGGTTTTGAGTGTTTTAAGTGGCGTACAACCCTGGTTTAATATGTTACCGTTAGTTGCGATGATCAATAGATTTGATCATTATATTTATCGAATTAGATAAAGTATTGCTAACCATTTTGACCGATAGATTTGATCGTCACGAATAGAAAATGAGGTGTATTTTAATTTTGCGTAATTAAATTCTAAGTTTTATCATTATCTCTCATAACCCATAGATTTGGTTATTACATGACAACGAATTTCATCATTTGTGTTTCATTATTTTATTTCTCGCCAATGCGATCATTAGGTATGATCGGATCGAGGAGAAAATTAGCCAATAACCAGTTAAATTAGAATTAGTATTAACAAATTAGTTAATGTTTTTGCCAAATGGCCAATGGGATTGGGCAAACCCTAATGCATTGATAAATTTCTAGGGTTTGTGTGCCTTTTAACAATTAAACTAATTAATTAAATTAAATCGAATAATCGAATAATCGGGAGTTAATCCTAAAACCTAATCATGGCCCAAATTATAATTTTTCCTAAATCCTAATTAAGTAAATTAATAAGAATAAATATAATAACCAATTAATATTTAATCCAAAAAAAATAAAAATAAATGATAAAACCTGGTTTTGGTTGCATGTGGCATCTCCTTTAGAGTGTATGGTGAACCTGCCTATTCCTGGGCGTTAGATCTGAATTATAAGAGATCTGATGGTGCATGGCTGAGGATGTATTATAGTCTTGTGTTGAAGCAACACGCTGGAACATGAAGGGAATAATGACCAAAATAACAACACAGACCCAGGGATCGAACCCAGGTCATTATAGTAACCAGAACTTCTCCTTTGCCAATTATGTTGCGCTTAATTACTGATAATAACCAAGTCAAATAAATACTATATATAAACAAAAACAATTAAATAGTGAATTTAAATTAGTCAGACTGGGGCCCGTTAATTTTCGCGTGAACCAATAAGGTGCAGTGAGAGAACATAGGTTTTTTGACCCTCCAGTAACGCCTTTCCACGTGGTCACGTGTTCAAACCCTTCAACTGAATCACCACCGGAACAGTGACGTTCCGTCACTTTCTCCGACAAGCCAGGTGGTCGCGCATGCAAAATCTACCAAACACAAAACGAAAACTACCCAGATCCACTATATGAGACCTTGCAAATCTAATGGACCGATTGGTTTTCCCTGAAAAGGCCTACAACTATGGTTTCAAAGCTTCTTCAAAAAACTGCCCTAACAATGGCAGGTCATGCTACAGCCTGGATAAGCTTCATGCGATCATTCTAACCTGTGCTATGGACTCTCAGGAACACACTAGGAAGGTTAGTTGAGACAAAAATACGCCGAAATTTAAAACATGAAGATTTACCATATGAGGTGATCGGAGCTCGCGACGTGTGCGTTTTCAGATATCTTTTGCCATGGTTCTGGACCTGTACGTACTTAATGATACCCTTGGGACACTCTCATGTGACTGGAACGGATTTAAGAGGCTATAAGTGACAACTCGAGAGTGTTACTTTGTATGAGAAATTTAAATGATAAGCCTTAGTCTCTTCGCTACCTCCCCTTCTCTTTTTTCTCCCCCTGGCTTGTACTCTTATTTAGAATATATATGGGATCCAATTAGGGTTAGAATCTTGCTTGAGAATCAAGTTGTTTGGTGAGAAAAGAAATTGAAAAATATTTGCATACAATCTTTCCAAATTTGAAAAATATTTCTTCTCTTTCAATTTCTCACGAATTTTGGACTCACTTATATGTTCTTTGGGCCTTTGGATGATTAGAAAATAGGTTCCATAAATTTATTTCATTATTTTGTGATTTTATTCAATTTATTTTGTATTTAAATGAATAAAAATTCAAATAAATCAAGTAAATGGCACAAAAATATGAGAACAAAGTTATGGGCTTTTATTGAACTCATGATCATGTGTAGAAACTCAAATTTAGGCCCATTAGTCAAAATAAGTGATTTTGCTCAAGTTGACTTTTGTGTATTTCTCCAAAATTGTCCAACTTCATCAATGCATGACTCTCAATTTTTATGATATGGGAGTGTTCTAGGATTTTTTGGAAAGCTCAAAGAGTCCTCTAAATGACCCTTTTTATTTCATCTCAATTGAAGCTTCCATGCTCAAGTTATGAGCTTTGACCCAAAAGATGTTTTTGTTGACTTTTTGGAGGACCTATAATCTCTTTGACCATATCTCTCAAATGAAGCATTTCTGGCCTTGGCTTGTGAGAGACAAAGTTATAGAGAATCCAATTTCCTTCAAAATAGGCTTTGGTTGGGAAATTTTTGATACTCCATGTGAAAGTTATGACCAGTCAAAGTTGAGTTGACTTTCTCCTATAAAAAATCTTAATTTGAACCTTTTGAATTTGTTCGTTTCTGAGTTTTTATTAATGGATCATGATCAACCTTTGATCAAATGATGGATATAGCCTCAAATACTTGATGCTGACCAAAAGTCTTGAAGTTTGACTGTACTTTTACCATAGTTGACTTTTAGGTCAACATAGTCGATTATTGATCATCTGAGCCATTGAGTGAGCAATCCTTGGAATTGAAGCTTGAATTTTGATATGGAGATGCTTTGAGACATATGAGACACCTTGAGATCCATTTGAGGCCTTAGAGATTCAAATTCTTTTGATGAAGTGCAAACCCTAATTTAAGAGACCCTCGATTAGGAGAATGTTGCTTGAATAAACCTTTGAACCTTGAACCCTTAATGATGAAATGAGATGGGCAAATTTTAGGGTATGACAGAATCAAAGATTGGTAATTTGAGATTTTTGACTTTATGAAAATTTCTAATTTTGGCCAATCTTCTCCTAATCATACCAATTTGATTTCTCACAAAATTGCATCAAATATGTGTTATTTTCTGATTGTTTATGATTGGAATCAAGAGCTAAATCATATCTTTTCAAATCTTCTTCAAATACTTGATTTAAATCATGATTTTTATGAATAAAAATTCAAATAAAATCAAAGATTCATCAAATTTTCGTGGCCTTCAGATTTGAGACTCTTGGATACTTGGGGATCAAGATTGGATCATAACAAGTCGGGCCTTTTTGCAAAGAAACTCATTTTGAGGCCTTTTATTTCACCTTTTTCCCTTTAAAATTGTCCAACTTGGACAAGGCATATCTCCCTCAATTTTTAAGGTATGGAGAAGTTCTAGAACTTTTTGGAAACCTCAAGATGTCTTCTACAAGCCACTTTGGAAGCTTTTTTCAATTTGAGGATTTTATCTTGATGATATTGGCTTTGACAAAAAACTGCTTTTAGTTGAATTTCAAAAAGGACCTATAATCTTTTGATCCATATCTCTCAAATGAAGCATTTTTAGCCTTGGCTTGTGAGAGACAAAATTGTAGAGACTTCAATTTCCTTCAAAATGAGCTTTGGATGGGAAATTTCTGATGTTCCATGTGAAAGTTATGGCTGGTCAAAGTTCAGTTGACTTTCTCCTATGAAACCCTGATTTAGAAACTTTTTGAATTTGTTGATTTCTGATCTTTTCTTGATGAATCATGATCAATCCTTGATCAAATGATGAATGATACTTCAAAAATAAGATTGTTGACAAAAATTAGGAGTTTTGACTGTACTTTGACCACAATTGACTTTTAGGTCAAAATAGTCGATTGTTGACTTTTTGAGCAATTGAGTGGTCAATCCTTGGAACTAAAACCTGAATTTTGTCATGGAGATAGTTTGAAACATCATAAGCAATATGAGATCCATTGGAGACTTTGATTCATTGATTTTCTTCGGGGAAGTCAAAACCCTAACTTTTTGAGCCATTGTTTAGGAGGATGTGTCTTTGAGCATTGCACCTTGGTATGAGCTTGGGAAGTAAAATGAGAGGGGAAAATTTTGGGGTATGACACCTATTTTACATTCTAAAGCTAAACATATAGAGATTAAACATCACTTTATTAGGGACTATGTTCAGAAGGGTGTTCTTTCTTTAAACTTTGTTGATACAGAACATCAGTGGGCTGATATCTTTACAAAACCCCTTGCTGAAGATAGGTTTAAGTTCATTCAGAAGAACATCAGTATGGATTTATGCCCAGAATGAAGATGTTGAGAAGATCTGATATATGGATTAGATTGAAAATGTTTATTTATTTTCTTATCATATGTTCTGGTTATGTATGATCATTTAGACACTCTGTTTCTGTTATTTCTAACGTTTCATATGTCTAAGTATGACACAGAACTTCTGTTAAAGCAAAACAGCTGTCACCAACTATTCCAGATGATGACCACGTGTTCATTCTAAAGGGACAAGCATGCGTGCAGTTGATGAGACGCCACCCTAGGTAACTATGCAAATCTTTTCAAATCTCACGCTATCTCCACTAACGTCTTTCAACATTAAATGTAAATGATTGAGTTTCTGTAACCGTTGCATTCAGAATCTCATTGCATTTTGTTTTCAAATCCGTGTCTATATAAACTCATATCATATTCATTATTTCTCTTTTCACTCCTTCATCATCATTTGTTATATGCATTTTAGTATTTTTTTTCTCTCTTCATAAAAACCCTAAAAGTAAGAAACCCAGAAAACTCAAGCATTCTTCAATGGCTTCTTCATCAAAAACTCATCAAAAGGTTTCGTCTTCTCAACAACGACAACAACAAGATCAACAACAACAGCAACAACAATCTTTCTTCACTCCATTGAAGACCTGTTTGATTCCTTACGCAGACTTAGAATTTCTCTATGAACTTATGGTTGATTTTGAAAATCTTCAAGCACACCAGTTCAACATCAAGACGAACATGTTGGTTCAAGGATGGGCAAATTACTTTGATCGTCTTATTGGACTAGTTTTTCCTCTTTTGGTTAAGGAATTTTGGACTCATGCTACCCTAACCTCAAATGCTATTATCTCCTTCGTGTTAGGGCAAGAGGTTGTAATTACTGAGAATCTGATAAGGAAGTTGTTGAATCTCCAATGTTTAGGTGGAATAACTAGTGCTCTTCCTGGAAGAACTGATTGGGAAACAGTTTATCCAGAAATATTTACTTCTGGAAAAGGTTCACCTCACTCCACTGATCTGAAGCCTTCTTACAGAGTTTGGGCAAAGATCATTCTGGGGTCTCTCAACCACAGAAAATCAACTGTTTTTGCAACCTATATCAGTCAAGATCAGCAGTTCCTTCTATACTGCATTGGGAAGGGTATGAGAATCAACTTGCCTCTTGTTCTATTCAATCATCTGAGGACTCACGTGAAAGAATCAAGAGAAGCAGAACGTCTGAAATGTCCCAAGATAAAGAAGAATACCATTTCAATGGGAAGGCTGATATCAGATATTCTGACTAAGAGTGGTCTGATTGATACTCTGAGAGCAGGTGGCTCCATTCAAGATTTGGCTACTATTAGTGGAGTACTCTAACTGCCCACACTCTGAGGAGGATGCATTTGATTGGAAAGGTGATCTCAGCTCCAACAGTGATTCCTGATCTTCTGACCTGAAGAAATCTAGTTGTTGATTTCCCTCTGATTTTCAAGGAAGAACTCTCAGAATCTGTCAAACTCTATTTGGAGCCCTGTGTACGAGATCAATCAGAAGTTGATCCTGCTTGGATTCGTGGAAGAACTCTTCCATATTTGGATGATTTAATAAATAAGGATAAGAAGAAGAAATAGAAGAAGAAGAGAAAGGTTACTGATGAAGGTCTTGCTGCAAAGAAAGCTAAGAAGCAGAAGAAACCTTCAAGTATTGTTATCTCTGACTCTGTACCTATTAATAGTTCTGAACAAGTATCAACAGAATCTCTCAAAATTCCCAGAACTTCTGAACATTTTCAAAATCTAATAGAAGAAATTGATAATGTAGACACTTCTAGTTTACACTCTTCTTCTGACCTTCCCCCTCAGAAAATACCACCATCATCTAAAATTCCATCTTCTTCCACCACCACCAAAGGAAAACGCCCTCTTCATTCTGAACCAATTCTAAACCCCAAACCACTAAATGTTATCTTCCCACCTATTCCATCTGAAAATATTTTCTCCACTAATCAACCAACCTCCTCTATTCCTAAACCAATCTCACCAATTTCTGACCCTTCATCACCATCCACTTTTTCTGACCCCATTGCTGTAGTCGCAGACTCTGACAATGAAGCAGAATCTTCACCTCCTCCATCCTCTTCAAACACTTCTTCTTTGTTTGATAGAGTTTCTGAACCATACTCCCTCTCAAATCCAAAATCTCCAATCACCCGTTTCAGAATCAACCCTCCTAAACCTTATGTTGATATTCGTTTTGAATTATTAAAATATAAGGTCAGAACAGGGTTAGAATATCTGAAGACTGCTTATGATTCCAAGTTGGATCATCTATCTACTGAAAAGCTTTGGAAAGCTTTTGTTGAAGATGTGCAGGCAGAGTTTCTGGACCTCCAGAAGGATTGTCTTGCTGCTGCTCCTGGTCCTGCTAGACTAGCTTTGGAGTATATTGCTAGCATCTACTCTCATCCTATCTCTGAATGGAATCCTCTAGAAGAAGCTCCCTTCATTGATGAAATGGAAGTGGATAATCCTTTGCCTCTGTTTGTCTGGACGCCTTATCCGTTTTCAGTTCTGATTGGAGACTTTAAGACTCTGTTTAAATGGTTCAGGGAGAACCCTCTGGCTGAGTATCCTGATTTGGTGTATCCTCAGATTGAGTATCCTCCAGAAGAAGAACCTGAAGAAGAGCAACAAGCTGAACAGCATCAAGCTGAAGAGATTGAAGATCAAAAGATTCCTGTTGAAGAGGAACCAATTGCTGAAAATCAGATGATTCCAGCTTCTGATGTTCCTACTTCTTCTGCTGGTCCTTCTACTTTTGTTATGATGGAAACTTTCAAGGAACTACAAGTGAATCAAGCTTTAGTGTTTAGTCGCCTGGACAAACAAGATGATACAAATGAAGAATTTAGAACTTGGATGCAGAGACAGGAAGATTCCTCCAAGAAGCAAGCTGAAGACTTTGCTGAGATTAAGAACCTTCTGGCAGCTTTAGCCTCTAAGCTTAACCAGTCGTAGTATTTGTCTTGTGTCTTAGTTGTTTTTCTTTGTTTTTGCATCTGTTTTGTTGCATCTGCTTTGTACTCCCTTTTGATTAATCAATGAAATATATTTATTTCTTCATTTTGTGTGTCTTTCATCTGAATCTTATATACTTTTGATGTTATGAAAAAAAAAGGGGAGAAGCGTGCTAATTGAATTGATTTATAATATCAGTTGTTGGGCTTAAGTCTCAACATTCCTAACAACTATATTGAAACTTTTCTGTCTCTGATAGTTTTGCAAGAATGTGATACTCTAAACAAGCTCAATATGGGAGAAGCGAATATGGGGAGAAGTATAAATGGAGAAAATCTCTCAAGAGTTGAAGCAATCAAGCTTAATGTTCTGATACATAAAGTTTCAAGCTCTGATACAAGCTATGCTTTAAAGTGCTCTGATACAAACCTTGATCTGATAGCTCTGATACAAGAAGTTTCAAGATCAGAAAGAAGCTATGCAGAAAAAGGGAGAAAAGCCAAGTGCTCTGATACAAGAAGCTATGAAGCTCTGATACAAGCAAGCCTTTTTGATGCTCTGATAGAAGACTTAAGATAAAGCTCTGATACAAGTGATCTCAAAGAGAAATTCAAAGCTATGAAGCTGTCCAATGGAAGCTCTGAAGTGAAGCTCTGAATTATCTGAAGTTTAAAGTTCAACGTGAAAGTCTCATCTGAAATGAAAAATACTCAAGGAAGTCTTTTATTTATAAAATCTTCTAGTATTAATTTAAGGGGGAGATTGTTAATCTCAGGGGGAGACATATTCACACACTTTGATTAATATGCTTTTTGCTATATCTGTGTATTGTCTTTTTCATATGATATTTTGGATACAAATTCATATCAATTCTGTATGTTTTTGTCATCATAAAAAAGGGGGAGATTGTTAGAACAAGAAATGTTCTGATCAATATTCTTAGTTTTAATGATAACATTATATATGAATTTTGTATAAGAGAATGTGGTACTTTAATTATTCACGTTTTCCATTTCAGGAAAAGTATAAAAGAGTATGCACAAAATCAGCGCTTAGAGGCTCTAACCCAAAAGTTATGTAGTGCTTCATCAGAACATGGTCTGGCAGACATCAGAAGATAGTCCTGCAGAATTAGAACATGATCTAGAAAGCATCAGAAGATGGCAGTCAGAAGTAAAGCTCTGAAGATCTGATGGTATCACGTTCAAAGCACTTCTAAAGTTTGAAGACAGAAGTTGCATCTGCACCAAGGCTGAAGACTCTGATATTCAAATGTTCATTTTACATATTCTGAGTCCAGAAGCAAGTACAAGATGAAAAGGCTATAACATCAAATCTTTGACTGACAAAAGGAACGTTAGAAGCTACAAAAGGCAAAGTCAGTAAAAGCAGACGAAGCATGGCTCGAGGTAGTTGACAAAAGAGTGAAACATTAAATGCAACAGTGTATTATTCACGCAAAGCATTAAATGCTCCCAACGGTCACTTTTCCTCAGCGTCTATATATAGAAGTTCTGATTCAGAAGCAGCAACGAACTCTTACGCAAAAGAACCAAAACGCTGTCAAACTGAAATCACACCAAAGCAAATAAGAACTTCATCTTCAACCTCACAACTTTGTAATATCTTAGTGAGTGTTAGAACTTAAACTTAAGAGAAAAATCACTTTGTGATTATAGCTTATTAAGAAGCATTTGAATCTCTTGTAATATTTATTTTACATTGATTGTAAAAGGATTTCCTAGAGTGATCAAACTGTGATCTGTAGACTCTAGAAGACTTAGAGGGTATCTAAGTGGAGAACCATTGTAATCAGTTTGATTAGTGGATTAAATCCTTAGTTGAGGTAAATCACCTTGTCAGGGGTGGACTGGAGTAGTTTAGTTAACAACGAACCAGGATAAAAATAATTATGTGATTTATTTTTATCTACCATTTTTTGAAGTTACACTTATTCAATCCCCCCTTTCTAAGTGTTTTTCACTCCTTCATCCACAACCCAAGAAAATAAATTCACTATTAGTAGGTTAGTACAATTAGTCTGATAAGTAACAATAAACCCTATGATATCCTGTGCCTTTTTCTAACACTATCCAATGACTTTCTATTTAGAGTCTCCCCCAAAACATGAGAACCTACTCACTTTCTTCTCTATCACACAAACTATGATAGGGGATAACAATAACTAAACCCTACTGATTAACTTCAGTCACCACTATGAGTGAAATTGAATCTTACAACTCAACTAGACACATCTATTTTACCAAGTTACTAAAACATAGTGTTGTACATAAAACAATAAGGTATCCTTGTTAACCTAGCTCTCTAAAATCTTCAATGTGAATGCTTGAATTCCAATGTAGGTTGTGAGCTCCTTATGTAGCATAATTCTTCTAGGCTTTTCTGCATGGATATCAACTTGGATTTCGTCCAGAAATAATGCTATTACGTTGAATATGATTTGGTCCACAAATATCTCCAACAAAAAGATATGATTTAGTTTATTTCAAATTCAAATTTAAATCTAATTTGATCGTTGCAGTTGTCCAACAAATTATATAATCATATTGTTTAATCAATAACAATAAATCTTTTGCAGAATCTTGTCCAAAATGCAGCAGTTTGGCCCAAATGTTGTACCATATATCGTGACATTGTGTTCATCATGTGTCCCTTATGCAGTCCCATAAAACTTAAGAAAGCTAGATCAATCTTGAACACTTTGAACACTTCTCCATCTTCGTGTTTTGCAAAATGCAACCAATCCACAAAGAACTTCATTGGCTCAAAAAGGGATTTCAAATAAATGCATTTTAATACAATCTAATATACTAGTTCATGTTTCTAATCGATTAGAAGTTTGAAATATAATTGATTGTAAGTTCAAAAAAGGAAGGAAAAGATATCTAGCCATTGATCAATATTAAAGCGATGTCCTAATCATTTGGGACTCATTTTTGAACTGAGTTAATCAATTATTCAAAAGTGTTAATCGATTAGATAAACCGAGGAAGAATACGTAGCAGCTACATCATATGTATGTTATGTCGTGTGACTTAGGAATCTTTTCAAGGAACTTGAAATGTCACGAGAAAAACCGACCAAATTTTTTGTAAATAACAAATCAGCCATAGCTCTTGCAAAGAATCATGTTTTTATGACTGTATCAACCATATCAATTCACGCTATCACTATATAAAGTGGTGCACATAGAGAAAAGATGTGTATGTTAAATATGTGAAGTCTCAAGATTAAGTAGCTGACATCTTCATAAAATCACTCAAGCATGAAGACTTTATCAAGTTACTTGGCATAAAAAATCAAACTTGAAAGGGGGTGTTGAATTATAAACATGATTTGATTCATTGGACTAATATAGGGTCAAGCTCATTTGTTGGTCTTAGTGGTGTAGTCCAAAGAAGGTTCTAGAGAGATGTATAAGTAAATTAGTGTAGCCATAATAATAAATGTATGTGGTAGAAAGAAGTGTGTAGAACCATCTCTCCAAATATCTAGAATAATATATATATATATATATATATATATATATATATATATATATATATATATATATATATATATATATATATATATATATGTAAAATTCTTCATTAAATCTTATAAATAAGGAGAGCTTATCATTTATAAAGCATGTTAACAACAAAACAAATACTACTTTAGTAACTATTATAAACAAATATTCTCTTTTTAGGCTCATTGAATAATTAATGTATTTGACCGGACTTTTTTCAATTGTTAAAGTTACTTTTAAGTTGAAGTTGAAAATAAGAGTTTTTTAAATAACGTTATAACTTTTCAACTTTAATTTTTTTTAACTAAATCGTTTGATATATACTCCCTCTGTCTCATATTATAAGAGAAATTTACTTTTTAGATTCATTGAATAATTAATGTATTTGATCTATATATAGACCAGATATATTAATTATTCAATGAATCTAAAAATTGAATTTCTCTTATAATATGGGACGGAGGGAGTATCTATGAAAATATTATATTTAATACAAAGATGAGACAATCTAAAAAAAAGTGAGAAAATATGATTTTCCGTCTAAATTTAATAGTGTCTGATGTAAAGTATTTGCAAGTGAAAGTAGTGATTTTTATTCATACTTTTAAAAATAATAAAATAAAATACTACTATAATATATTTTAAGATATGAAATATATTAAGAAAATTAAATGAATTTTTTTTATATATATTTGAAAATATGTGAAAATAATGTTGGCACGTCAATGAATAATATTTTTTTTAATTAAATAAAATAAAATAATATGGGAAGAATTATGAAAATATAGGTTGGAATGAAGAATTAAAAAATAATTTATAATAATATTAAAGTTCAAATTGTATAATTATGTACAAGTAAATATTTTAAAAAGTTAATAGAAGCTCCTTAAATCGTATTTGTATTCATAAAATAAAAATCACTTTTTTATAAGAAATTTTTTATAAATATTATTTGGCCCTACTTCTCCTTTAAAATATACATAAATTATATAAATTATTTAGTAAATTTAAAATAAAATATGTACTTAATTATAATAGTGACAGTGTCTAAAAGTAAGTAAACAAATGTGTAAAGCACTTTCTCAATAGAAATTATCTTTCTCTTAAATTGTCTCTTCTTTTATTCCTCATAAAATCTCAATATAGTCTTTTTCCTCAATAAAAATTATCTTTCTCTTAAATAGTCTCTTCTTTCAACTCTTCATAAAATCTCAATATAGTTTTTTTTCTTTCTTTTTTTCAACATAAACACTCTACTACCAACCGATCACATCCTTGCATTTGAAAAATGCAGCACCAATATTAAAAGTGAAGCCTATTATATATCATCATGTCTATGTTATCTTGTATATCGAGTGCATTCTATCAATTATCAATTATTACAGAGTTAAATACGTTTTTTTTCCTATAAATATTGCAGTTTTCATTTTTAGTCCCTACTTACTTTTAGGCAACGATTTTTACAAAAAAAATCGTTGCTAAAACCAGCTAGAACCGTTGCCAAAATTCAAAAAAGATCAAAAATAAAACTGTAATATTTACAGGGATCAAAAACTTATTTATCCTATTATTATTATATATGTAAATGTAATTCCAATTGGTGTAATTGTTTTTTTCTTGAATAAAAATTGAATCAGCCCTGTTTGACATAAAGAGAAGTTCAAAATTCAATAAGTCCACCTACCATAAAGCTGTTTTGGCTTAGAGTTTTCAGTACTAAGATATGAAAAAGAAAGTTTGTCATATTGGACTCTAAAGAACGTGCAAAGATGTACGGTTAGTGACTAGACCTACATATCCTTTAAGTTTTTTTTTGCTTGGATTTGATTCATTTGCTTTTGCTTTACCTTACTATATAGGCTTTCAAAGAATTGCAGATAAATGTGGATAAAAACATAGGAAGGACAAGTTTGGGTCCGACAAACAGCATTGAATATATTTGAGAATGTCACCACCTTACTCTGCTTACATTCTACACCTTTGATGTCTCTTTCAAAAAGTGGATTCTTTTCCTTAAATTAGATTAGTAATTATTCAGTGTATTGTAGCATTCAATCTTAGTCATCATAACTGAAAATGTGATTAAGATTCAAGGTTGGAGGAAGATGCAAGCAAACCTTACATGATAGAAAAGAGAGGATTGATTTGATTCATTTATGTTTCGCTATTTATGCGTTTGATGATTTATTGAGATGTATACATCATGTTATTTGCAAATATAAAATAATAATATCTAAATAGTAAAAATGAAAAATGTCATGCAAATATTATAACCAATAATATAAAAGGACAAGTTATGCTTGAACACAAACATAGTGCAGAAACCAAATTAGATAAATAGCTATTAAATCAATTAATGTATATGGTATGTAGCAAGAGTTTAAAATTTAATGAATGTACTCTCCCCGTCACAAATTATAAGAGAAATTTATTTCTTAAATTTATTGAATAATAATTTATCTGGTCTATATATAGACGACATGTATTAATTATTCAATTAATTAAAAAAATAAATTTCTCTTATAATTTAAAAGAGAAATCAAATACCAAAATTTTTTTTATGTATATTGATGATACTCGATTATACTATAATACTTTTTAATAGTTTTAACCGTTTTTAACTTAATTTTAGATTATCATTGTGTAATTTGTTGTAAATCATAGAAAGAGTTAAGACTACTGTGAAAAGTCTTATTTTATTTTTAAATAACTCTAGCGAGACAACTCTGTCATGTTTATCTATGGTGGAGGTTACAATAATCAGAGGCAGAGCAAGACAGGCACACAAAAGCATGAAGATTAAAATAAGTGTTTATGGAGAAATCATGACATGACTATGGAATGAAGAAAAATTTTGTTGAGATTGTGGCATGATGATATTAGATTGTGGCGCCATTAATATATAGTCATGTGTTGCCAAGTGGACTAAATGGCAGATCACGACCAATTAGGTCTAATCGTGGGGTGGTGAGACAAATGAAATACTTACTATAAAAAAATTATCAATAGTACAAAAAACACATTTTATCTCAGACGCGAAATATATTTAATCTCAGCTACAAAAGTGAGGTAACTAAGGGCTTCATAAAAATTGCCACTTTATCCATCGATTAATCAAAAATTGAGGAGTTAAGTTATTTGCATATGAGTTCGAACCCCAACATCTACATTTTTATTATTTTCAAAACTAGTGTATCATATCTCTCAGTTTATCAATATCGAGGGGTAAGATATATTGTTTTTTATTTAAAAAAACTCGTTACATTATTTACACAGAATATTAATAAATTAATTTGTTTACAAACTACATTGTTTACCTAAAATATTACATTGTTTACATAGAACATTAAAGTAAAAATTAATTTTCCTAAAGATTTGATTTTAGATCTTCGAATCATTTAAATTTTGGAGTAGATCAAATGTTGTGTGTCAGATATTCTTTATGACTTTTGTATGCATTTGTTTCTGATATAAAATAAGAAAAGGGTTAGATAAATAAATGATTTTCTCCTCAAATAAACATTTAAGAACACAAACTTTAATCCCAAATAATTTTATTCTCTTGCAATTCATCATAATTTTTTTTTGTGGTAATTGCTCTGGAAAGCCTTAAAGTGGTGGATGTAGATAGTTTCAAGTGCTTCATGATGTTTAATCATCAATTTTTAAATTTCAACATGCTTTTATAATGGAATTTTTTTATGTTTCATGCGGATTACTAATGCTAATGTCTTGAGCGTTGATACTCATGAAATGGATTGCAAGATTTGTTTAAGGAGGGTGATCATTATCCTCAATAGTCACGCTAAATTATCCCACCAGTTTTGACAAAAACTGAGGTAAAATATATTTATCCCTCAATTTTAGTAAAAAACCGAGGTCAATAAGTTTTTTTTTAAAAAAACATTATTATTTTCATATAATATTAAAATACATTGATTACAACAAATTCAAGTTAATAATAATAACAAACAGTCAGTCTAAAAAAATGATGAGAGAGAAAGTTTTCTGTTCTCTCTCTGCTCTCTCTTAGTTTCCTTCACGGTTCAGTCCCGGAGGTGCCGCCGGTGTTTTAGTGCATTTAGCGCTACTTTTATGGAGTGGAAAAAAGCTCGGAGATGGTTATTTCGTTCTATTGGTCCAAGGTGGGACAGTCACCAAGCTTCGGGAGTCCGGCGGGATGAAACATTTGGTAAGCTGCAGTCTATTTTCTTCTTGGAGATTCTGGATAAAATTAAGGCAGTGGATATTTTTGATTTGTTCGGCTGTCATGGAGAGGTGGTGGAAGTGGTTATACCTCCTAGAAAGAACGAGGTGGGAAAGAGGTATTGTAACACCCCAAATTCTGTACTAAACAAATAAGGCATACATTTGTATAAATCAGAATAAAGAAGCATGCATCTCACGAGGGCGTTACACATAATTCATATAAAACAAAATTTTATCTTTAAACATGCAATGGTCATTTCCAAATAACACGAGATTTAAAATAACATGCAAAACCACAGCGGAATAATCATCTCATTAAATAAATGGTAAAATCAGATGATTCCCATACATCATCCACCATGTCTCAACATCTCGGCTCAAGGTCACTCATCAACAAAATAACATATTCAAATACGAAATACAATATGAGTAAACAAATGTCTCATAACATCGAGTCATAAAAATATAAACCCAAATCTCATGTGTTACATATGACCAGAGCACAAATGACTACTTAATTAGTCACGACACTCTACAAAATATCTAAATCTCTAAGCTAAGCCTTCTTCGAAGCACCACTATCTTCGAAAACCTGCCCGTTACCAACAAAGGGCAACATTCAAACAGAAGGGTGAGAATTCAAATTATTATAGAAAACATAATAATGGGAAATATACAATCTAAACAAGCATGCATTTCACAATTCATCACTCTTCTCAAAATAGCAATCCATATACAATATATTAAGATTCCCATGTTCATGTCATACTACTTAGCTCATTCAATTCTAAGCGATCAAACATGATTCACATATCTACATATATACACATATCATTAGTACATATAAATTCACATCTACATCACATATGTTTCATATATATCACATTCATAACACAACAACCTTTCATATTAAATGAATTCACCAAATCCACATATATGCATATCCACCAACATCATTCCACACAATTTATATCACATAAATCACACCAACAATAACATTTCACACCGACACGTGCGACTCAAGTGTGACTCAATACGATATGCATGTGGATCCCATCCGTTATCATTTCCGGTCACGCCGATTGTCTTTCCTCTATAGACTAGATAACCACCTCGAAAGCCTCATTCCGTGTTAAGCTTTCAAACCCCATACTGCGCTAGGTTTGGTACAAGCAAATAATCTTCACAAGATTACCCAACATTTCCTCTTTCAAAGACTCATGCTTGTGTACGTGTGCAACAAAACAAGACGCATGCATTTAAGACGATCTCTCTATTTCTTAAATTACACAATCACATATTTCCAACTTTTCACAACATTACACATGATTTCACTTCCAAACAATGTATCACTTAACATACATCAATCAATCACGTATTCAAGTCTAGCATCATCATTTATTCAATCCACATCTCGATACATACACATTTAAATGATCATTATCAACAAGATAAATTCAAATAGTATATATATATATATATATATATATATATTCATTCCAACATATCATGGATATCACATCACTTAACACATCTATGAATATTCACCACAAGTCATTAATTCATAATGCACACATAAGTAATCACATGTTATCCATATATTAACATCAAATTGAAACTACTCCACATCAACTAGCATTTAGCAAATAAATTTCATAATTCATTACATTAACATCACATAATGCATCCATGAATATTGATCATACACGGTTCATCCATAACATACACACATAATTACATGTTATTCTCAATTAAAATCATAATTAAATTAAACAATTGCCAACTAATCCTACTCTATCATATGGACAGTTATTTAAGTTTCAATATGCTTCAAACGGAACATAAAAAGGAGTTACGGATCAAAAGATACAACATTTCAAAGTTTGGAAAAGTTCCATACAGCAAGGTCCGCTTAGCGAGCCAGGGGCTGCTTAGCGGACCTGCGATTTCACAGAAAAACATAGCAACATTCAGAACTACGAAATGCACAATCCACTATTCCAAATCACTTCCAAACATCAATAAACATCAAATACAACCAGTATTAATCATTATTGAGCCATAACATTCATCAAAATCATGTTTAATCATGTAAATCCATAGAAATTAGCATCAAAGTTAGGGTTCATACATTTTCATGAAATTTCAAAGATTGAAGAGAATCACACAAACACATACATTAACCAATCATATAATCTATAATATGTTGCAACGGTTCAAAATGTTGAGTGGAGTTGATAAGGGATCTCTTGAATCACTTTTTGAGGAAAGTGAGATTAAGGAGGCGATTTGGAGTTGCGATTCTTCTAAGAGTCTGGGGCTGGACGGATACTCTTTGATGTTTTTTAAAAAGTGTTGGGAGTTTATAAAGAAAGATGTAGTTTCTTGTATAAAGGACTTTCATTCCGGGGCCGTTCTTTCCAAAGCTATTACCTATTCGTTTTTGGCGTTGATTCCTAAATTTAATAACTCGTGTGTAATACGGTGAACTGACTTTATCGAAATATCACGGTAAGCAAGAGTCGTCACCGACTTTTATTTTATCCAAATTAATGAAAGGCTAAAATAACAGAAAAAACCTTTTTAAAAGAAAACCGAGTTCGGGGGTAATTTATACAAAGGGAAGGTGTAAGGCACCCTTTGCATCCTTGGTTTTCCATGGGCTCTTAATTGCTTTGCTCTTTCAGAAACCAAAAGTTTAGAAATGTAGAAAAAGAAAATAAGGACTTTAGCTCGTAAATGAGCGTAGCCTTATTGAAGTTTTTAAGAAAAAGGGTAGAAAAAGGAATTTAAACCAGAGCATGCAATTAAGGGCAAATTATCTTGATATTTGTAAAAAGATTCTTTTAGCCTTTCAGGGCTATCCATACCATAGGAGGGTAGGAAGTCCTTTTATTTGGAGGTTAAAGGGTCGTCGAAATTATCGTTCGCCATAAGACTGTCCCTGCCATAGAGGGGCAGGTAGTCTAAGGGAAGGATCATAATAGCCATTATTATTTAGGCAACTAGAGGACGCCTCAGCATTTCGTAGGCAACTTCGAGGGACGAGATCATATTTAGCGAATCGAAGGCAGCATCATTGGGACTTATGATCTGAATGAATTGAGGGCAACATTGCTGAGGCGTCCTCGTATTCGAGGGACTTGGCCATTCTGCACTAAAAATACAAGGCAACAAGGCAACAGGCAACAAGAGGGGTTACCATGAAAGGTGTGTGGGTGCACAATCACGTGATTAATTCAAATAATTTATCTTGTAAAATTAATGATTCTATATTCAATTCGAGGTTACACTCCCTAAATTACTAACCACGCTGTAATAATAATAAGTAGTGTTAAGTGCCTTCAAGGCCACACAATACAATCAAGGAGCAGATACACAATAAGCCATGGGGAGGGGGAAGAAAAGCAATAAAGATAAAAAAATCCCACAAGGCAGATAGCTTTGACATAAGTAATAATAAAAAAGGAAATTAAAAAGATGAGTTTTAGGGTTACCGAACATTTGAGCTTTGACCGGTTGGTTAACCCTGAAAATTGGAAAAGGAAAAATAAACAACAAAAGGGTGAGTGTAGGAGGAGTTCATTAACATTTGAAAGTAAACCCTAATTTATATTTTATAAGGAAAAAATAAACAATATTTAAAATAATAATTAAATAAGGACTTAACTTTTGATCTGATATGGCGCGTAGTCGGACGAACCCTGATGGTAACCCTGAAAGACTGCACAAAGAAAAAAGGAAAAAAAATTCAGTGTAGGAATGATCCTCGTAAGTCCTGATTAGGGCACAAGTTACCATGGTTAATAGAATAAATAAAATCAGATTAATTAATTATTGGTTTTTTAAACCTAATTAATTAAATCGGTGAAAATAAGGTTTCGATTAAATATCCTAACCCTAATATTTATTTTTAATCAATGAATAAAAATTAATTAAAATTAAACAAATAATTTAAACAAATTAAATTAATTTAAACTAAAAAAACATATTATTAATAATAATAAAAATATATAAATGTTTTATTTATTATGTTTTTATATAAAAAAAATTTTTAAAAAGGTTTTGTTTTTTTAAAGAGTTTTTTTAAAAAAGGTTTATATATATATATATATATATATAATATATAATAAAATAAAATAAAATAAAAGAGTTTATGTAATTAAAAAGAAAAAAAATTTGAAAAAAATACTTAGCTGATCCTGTGTGGTGTGTGGCTGAAGGTGCATGGTGCACCTGCCTTCCCAAAGGCGTTAGATCTGTTGCTGGAACAATCTTTTGGTTGATAGTACAAGGCATCATCGTACGCACGCAGGTGAGAAACACTGGATCGGCGAGGAACAAGAACCAAAACGCCCGCCCTTTTTCTGTTTTGAACGGGCCAATCACATGATGACACGAAGTCATCTTCTTCACAAAGAAGGCCTGTAAATTTAGCTATGCTTTTGCCTCGACTCCAGTTCGTAGTAGATTAAGCTGTAAATCATAAAACGCATATACACAAAAGAAATTTGTCGCGAGCCCTTGGTTACAATCGTCCAAGCATCACGAGTCTAATGATACCTGCAATTAGCTCTGATTTTTCCTATAAAGAGAAACCCCAATTGGAGCTCTCTAACCCTAACAATGGCGCAGCACTCAAATCAACATATAAATGCAATTCAATTTCTAGAATCCATCAAAACAACAAAGCAAACACAGATATGCAATTAAAATTCATGAATGATGCGTATAATTGTAGAATCGAGTTTGAAAAATATTGAACAAATCGTGAGTTATGGAGAATGATTCTTGGTGTTTAAAGCCTTGAATTCGATTGGAAAAGCTTCCTTGAGGTTCCTGGAACATGTTGCAATCAACAAAACAACCTGAATTGACCTATAGTTCAGAATTGGTGTTTGAGATTTTTTGCTTTTTGAAACTCGGGTTTAGGGTTCTTGGATGCAGAAATTCTGTAACCTAGGGCTTTGTGTTTGTTCTGTTTATATAGGAGAATGATTAGGTCAATGCAAACTGAATAGAATCTCCATGAATCTTTGATTGGAATTTGATTTGAGAAAATTTGTTAAAACTTCTAAATTTGGCCTTGATTGATCTTTCTTGCACCTCAGGCCATGTGAACGAATTTTGGGTGATTTAATGAGGATATTTGATTGATATTTGGCTTAAAATTAAAGCAAAATCATATCTTTCATTAATTTATTATTTTATGTAATTAAATTATGATTTAAATGAGAAAAAATCATAAAATAATTAATAAAAATAATATAAAATAGAAAGATAAATTTTTGGGACGTGCATGGGCTTGAGATGAAGATGGGATGAAAATAATATAGGCTCATTTGAAAATATTTGGAGTTTTGGACCTTTTCTCTTCATGCATACCCTTGAAAATAGGTGAAATTGTGCACCTTGCCATTTCTTCATATCTCAACATTTGTTCAAGTTCTTGGACTTTTTAGAAACCTTGAAGAGTCCTCTAATCAATGCTTTTGGTCCCATGTCAAAATAATTTTCCATGCTCCTTGTATGCTCTTTTGAAGAAGATGACTTTTGGTTGACTTTCAAAAGGGACCTGTAATATTTTGAGTCATATCTCCCAAATGAAGCATTTTTAGACTTGGCATGTGAGATACAAAGTTGTAGAGAATTCAATTTCCTTAAAAATGAGCTTTGTATGGGAAATTTATGATGTTCCATGTAGGAGTTATGGCTGGTCAAAGTTCAGTTGACTTTCTCCTTTGAAAACCCTAATTTAGAAACTTTTGAATTTGTTGATTTTTGATCTTTCCTTGATGAACCATGATCAATCCTTGATCAAATGGTGAATGATACTTCAAAATGAGGTTGTTGACAAAAAGTCAGGAGTTTTGACTGTACTTTGACCACACTTGACTTTTAGGTCAAACTAGTCGACTGTTTACTTTCTGAGCAATTGAGTGATCAATCCTATGAATTAAAGCCTGAATTTTGTCATGGAGATAGTTTGAAACATCATAAGCCATATGAGATTCCTTGGGGCCTTTGGTTCATTGATTTTTTTCCAGGAAACCACAAACCCTAGTTTCTTGAGCCTTTGTTTAGGAGGGATGTCTTTGAGTCTTGAACTCTGATAGGAGTTTGATTTAAAAGAAATAAGATGGGCAAATTTTGGGGTATGACACCGTAGGATTTAGACGAATATAGGCAGATTTGTTTGGTTGGAAGCATTAATAAAATTATATCCAAGGTGTTGGCGGGAAGACTAAAAAGAGTGACTGGTAGCATCATTTCTAATAGCCAAAGTGCTTTCATACCGGGAAGACAATTGTTAGACGGAGTTTTAGTAGCAAATGAGATGGTGGATTATTCTATTAAGGAGAAGAAGGGTTTCTTACTTTTCAAAGTTGATTTTGAAAAGTCCTATGATAAGGTTAGTTGGAATTATCTTAGTTTTATGATGAAGAAGATGGGGTTTGGGGAGAAGTGGTTGAAATGGATGCAAGCCTTAGTTTTCTCTAGCAATATGTCGGTTATGGTGAATGGAATTCCTACAAATGAGTTCAAGGTAGAGAATGGATTGAGACAAGGAGACCCGTTATTTCCTTTTCTCTTCGTTATTGTAGCGGAAGGATTGAAGGGGTTAATTAATATAGCGGTGGAAAATGGAGATTACGCGAGATTTCATTTCAATGGGATATGTTTTATTGATGTGCTTCAATTTGCGGATGACATGCTTTTGGTAGGAGACGGGAGTTGGGCTCACCTATGGGCTATCAAGGCGGTGTTGAGAGCCTTCGAGGTGGTATCAGGTCTTGGAATAAATTTTCACAAAAGCAAACTTATCGGTATTAACATCAGTGATAATTTCATGGACGTTGCTACTAATTTTCTTGCGTGTAAGAGGGAGAAAAAGGAGTTCACGTTTCTAGGAATTCCGATTGGAAGCAATCCAAGAATAATTACTTCTTGGGACCCTCTGTTGAGGAAGTTTAGAAAGAGATTGACTAGTTTTAAAGGGAGGTTTTTAAGCTTTGGAGGGAGAATTACTATGCTAAAGGCGATTTTAGGGAGTTTAGCCATATTCACGCTGTCTTTTTATAAGGTTCCTAAAAAGATTGTTAAGGAGATCATATCAATTCAAAGAAACTTTATATGGGGTGGATCGGAAGAAAAAAATGTATCCATTGGGTGAGATGGGATGTCATTTTCCTTCCAATCGAGATAGGAGGTTTGGCTGTAAGGAGGATAGAGGAATTCAATTTGGCCCTTCTTTGTAAATGGAGGTGGAGGATATTTCATAACAAGGATACTTTGTGGTACGGTGTTTTAAAAGCTAGATATGGCGGCGTTAATTTGCACTTAACGAACGGAGGAATGAAAGGCAAGGGGATGGTTGGCACTTCGGTGTGGTGGGCTGATTTAGTGAAAACAGTGGGAGAAATCCATTCTGGTTTGTACAACGAATGCTGCGCATACTCAGTGGGTGATGGGTTCAGGATTTCGTTTTGGCAAGTAAATTGGACTCAACATGGTTGTTTGAATATGTTGTTCCCTCTCCTATATTCTGTTTCAACTTTGCAGGTGGTGTCTATTGCTCTCATGGGTGGATGGAATAATGACAGTTAGTTGTGGGGGGAATTCGGAATTTCGCAATTTCGCAATTCTGGCTGGAAAACACAGCTGTTGCAGCAGACATTCTGTAAATAAGGCAGCTGTTAAGCGCTGTTTTGCAGTGTTCCAAAAGTAGCGATGCTGTGTCGTGGAAGCCGAAGACGGACGACGAATTTTTAGTCAGATCTTGTTACCATTTATATGAGAAGAACCGCATTCCGCTAGGTTCTGTAGAAGAATTTGATGCGGATTTTAAGTAGGTTTGGAGGATGGAAGCTCCTTTGAAGGTTAAAGCTCTCGGTCGGAAATGCTTCATCAACAAATTACGGACAAGAGACACGTTATTTTTAAGAGGTATTATTAGTCGTTCTTCTGCTTCTTCGTGTGTCTAATGTGGTGTGAAGGATGAAACTTCTACTTATTCGTTGTTGCTTTGCCATAATTTGGGTTTGGTTTGGAAAGATGTAACGGATTGGATCAGTTTGAGAGATTACAAGGCGGGAAGTTTTAAGGAGAGTTTCTTGAAATGAACTTATTTTTATAAGAAACGGAGGATAAAAAAGGGTGAGGAAGGAGTAGTGTGGTTGGCGGGGTTTTGGAAGTTGTGGAACGTGAGAAATGGTATTATTTTTAGGGGAGATCATTGGAATGTTTCGGATATCGTTTGGGAAATAAAAGTTTTGGTTTGGAGGTGGGCGTCTATTGGGAAAATTACCCAATCCAATTTAATTTTTACGAGTTTAGTAGAAAGTCGGGTTTTTATTTAGCGTAATGTTCAATTGGCATGTAATTTCCTCTTCGAGTTTTTCCAACTTTCTTTAACTTGAAGTAGATATTTCATTATCTTGAGCAAATGCTTTCTCAAGGAAGAGAATAAAATATATAATGGTGGATGTAATAGTTTGATGTGGATTCATGTCATGATAATACCATGAGCTTTGTTCCTTCATGAATATAGGATAGAGATTCGTTGTTGAAGTTGTGTAATAAGATCCCTCGATTTTGTTAAAAAAACCGACGGAAAAAGTATTTTTTTAAAAATAAAATTATAAAATAAAATAAAAAAACCCCTCGGTGTTAGTAAAAAACTAAGGTAATAAGTTTCAAGTAAAAATGGTGAATAATAAAGATATGAAAGTAACATATCATGTTTCAATTTAAATTTTTTACCACTCACAATTTTTTGTGTGCAGTTTACCTCACGTTTAGGAATAAATTTCTCAATATCGTCAACTGAGGAAAACAATGTTGTTTTCTTTGATTGACAATTTAGGAAGGTTATTCCAAAATTACAACAACAACATTAACATCATTATGTGAGATAGATTGCAAATGCAGAAAAAAATTGTTCAAGATAGAAGAACACAGAACATTGAAGATTTTTCTGTCTTGTAATCCATCCC
This sequence comes from Vicia villosa, assembly GCF_029867415.1. Lineage (NCBI taxonomy): Eukaryota > Viridiplantae > Streptophyta > Magnoliopsida > Fabales > Fabaceae > Vicia > Vicia villosa. Next base: position 193,509 of record NW_026705179.1, read on the forward strand.
AAAGAATGATGCATTCGAGTTTGAGGTGGCTATATATAAACTAGGATTAGGGCAAAATCTCCTTAAAGAGTGCTTTTATAGTAAAATTTGATTATTCTATCTTTCGGTTAATACGAAAATCGAATGGATAGATAATTTAGTTTACACTTATAAAAAAATAAAAACATAAACGGTAATAGTTGGAATTCGAAGATGTCCTGAATTGTTTTTTTCCTCGATTATATTAAAAATTGAGGAAATAAGTGGTTTTTATTTAATTAAAAAATAAAACATGACGTGCTTTGACATTAAGTTGGGTTAGATAAAAATTTTATTATAAAATGTATTATTTATAATAGTTTATCTTAGCAAATTAGCAAGAAAGATTGATGCTTCTACACCATTGGGGCTCAATTTTCATCTTTTATTCATGTATTGTTCATTGAACTTTTTAGTTACGAATAATCTGTTTACGAGTAGCTAGCCACATTTCCCTTAATTTTTAGATTAATTTATCTTAAATTGCTTGGACCATGTAATATCCTTTGTATTAATTTGTGCAATGTACATCTAATTTTATTCGATAAAATTTATTCTTAATGATTTTTCTCTATCGATGAATTATCAACTCGATCTATATATATATATATATATATATATATATATATATATATATATATATATATATATATATAGGATGTATCAAGTAGGAGAAATTTTTAAATAAGAGATAGGAGTATTCAATGCTAATCATTGGATTAATCAAGAGAGAGAATTAAATTATTTATTAAAATATTAATATAATTATTATTTCTCTCTCTTGATTAATCTAATGGTTAGCATTAAATCCGCTTATCTCTTATTTAAAAATCCTCCTACTTGATACATTCCATATATATATATATATATATATATATATATATATATATATATATATAATCAGATTGTAGGGTGTATAATAGATGGGATATACCAAATTGTACGTAACTCGAACTCGATCTTGACATTTATTCAGACAATTTTTATAGACTATAACCCGACCTTAAATTCGGTGAAACTCAACAATATTTGGGTCCGATAAAGACAAAACAATGCAAAGATAAGACCCAAATGATCCTAAGACAAGTCACCAAAACATTAAAAAAAAAATTATGAACATTTTTTTTTTAATATTTAGTAAAAAAACAGCAGAAACTCTAGGATGTATCGAGCACATGCATCTAACAAAAGGAAAATAATCATCTTGAAATTTTAACACATAGTTGCAAAAACTCATTGTTTAAAAAATTAATCAACAAACAAATTAGCAAACAAAAATATTTCCGACAAACTATTCAAGAGTAGTAGCAATATTGTCCTACCCCAAATTAATTAATGGTTTGCATTCATTACCAAAATAATAAGTTGTCAATTTTTTTATTTTCAAATATACTGAATTAATGTTAACCACATAGGTTTTTTTTTTTTTATAACAAAGGTAGCCCACACTAAATAAAGGTTGGAAATTGAACAATATATATTTGTTCAAGTTGCAATAATGTCATACATAAAAGGAAACAGAAAAGAAGAAACAAAGAACACATGCATAATCTGTTAATCTGACAAAATTAAAGCGTTGAATCATCTTCTTTTTAGAATGCTTTTCTGGCAAGAAATTGTAATATTAATATGGATTGAGTATCACTTTTTTAACAAAAGGTTGTTTGGAGAATGTTACGATTTGTCCTTTCATTCAAAGACAATATTGTACCCTCAAACCTGACATACAAAGTTAAAAATTTACAAACAGGGTGCATGCAAGTTCTAAGGTAAAAAATAACAAGTATTGTAAACTTTTGATAGGATGTAACACATTTTACTTATTTTGATTTTTAGGATGTAAATAACCCTCTGAAATTAGTGTCGTAGGAAACGGGGATTGAGTTTGAGAGAGGGACCCTTAAAACTTACTCATTTTGTTTTTCTCTGGGATTGATTTAGTCAATAATTTATAGAAGTTCAAAAAGAATTATATTAATAACGTTTTGGTTGTTAGTAAGATCCAATAAACAAAACCTAATAGCAAAATATTGTCTTACAAAGGAAAGTTACGCTATCTTATTTTCTTTCCACGCTATATAATATTTCTCACGAAATTGCCATGTTAATCTCCCAAGTCAATTCAACGGTTAGCCGCACCCTACACATGTGCAACTTCCAACCATCTATCTTAATTAAAGGAGAAAACACATTATTTCACGTATATCAATTATTTCTATTCAAATTTCACTTTCACTCTTTTATTAATTTGAGTATTAAAGTGTTAATCTTGCACTTCATTTTCAGTATCGAAAAACTTGAACCAGCTAACTCACCGTGAATTCAACTTCTCTGATCTTCATACAGTTCTAGAGTAGAACATTAACACCGTTTGTGAGAACCAACTGTTGATTTCTACGATTTTCATGATTCATCATTTCTCGATTCAATTGAATGAGATCCAGATCTCCTTCAATCGAATGAGAACCAGATCTCCGTCTCTTGGCCAATTACTCCAAGTTCATAACCAAACTCCTTCCATCTAATGCACCGGACGATGGCAGCTTCCAAAGACACTTGTTTCGTCATTCAACGACAAGCAGTTGTGGTTGCCGAAGTGGCTAGGAATCCTCTGCCTCCTCCTCGAGGTATGAACGATCAAGTCTTAATAACAACACTCTATGTTCATTAACCACCAAGCCTTGTCCAACATAGGGCGAATCCAAGAGTTTCTCAACTTCTGATGACTTTCTTATAAAGTGTACTAATACGGTCATAGTAATAAAAATAAATCTGTCTCCACATGGATTGCATATTTGAACAAAGTTATGTGATTTAAAAAAATACAAAGGGTTTTAGATTGACTACGCGGAAAATTAATCACGTGAATAGAATTGATAAAATATAAGATAATGCAAAGGCAATTAGATCTTTATTCGAATCCCCTAATTATCCTCTATTGATGAATGTGAATTACTTGAATAACAATTACTCTATAATTATACGACAAATTAACAACATTATTGTACTTAATTTCTTGGGTTAAATACATTTTTAGTCCCTATAAATATGCGACCCTGCATTTTTAGTCCCTTCAAAATTTTCTTTCAATGAATGGTCCTTATAAAATTACTATGCACCTAGTTTCAGTCCCTACTGTCAAACCAATGTGTATTTTAGAATGATTATTTTACAGACATGTTCATAATGTTTTAAAAAGTTCCTGGAAAAAAAAAAGAAACTCAAAATTTAATTTCTAAGTTGAGATTTTCATTACTTTTATCATTATTTTTTGAAATTTGAAAAATTCATATTTAACTCTTCTCATTTTAAAAAATTCTAAAACTTGGTAAATAAATATTTTACTGTATTCTAAACATATATAAAAAAAATTATTCAAAAATTTAAAAATTAAAGGGTAATTAAACAGTTTTTAAAATTTTAGAAAATAGTAGGGACTGAAATTGCATGCATACAAATTTTAGAAGGACCATTCATTGAAGGAAAATTTTATAGAGACTAAAAATACAGGGTCGCATATTTATAAGGACTAAAAACGTATTTAACCCTAATTTCTTGGTGTACAACTCACTAATTTAGACTACAAATCCCTAATGCCTTAGACAAATTCGAAGTAAACAAGGTGTTTTATATTCGTTAGTTCTCTAGCCACAACTTGTAATTACCTATTTATAGTTACTTACTAAGTTGACAAATAGCTTTATTTCAGATCGGAAGACTTATGGTCAATAATCACAACTTACCATCGTGAATGCCATGCATTCTATCGTGCACACGATACCTTTTTCTTTTATCTCATCGTGAGCACAATGCCATATGATTCCCACACAAATTTTCCAATAGCTATCTTGCTTTTTGCTTGCAAATTTTTTTACTTTTTCATCTCTTATCCTCTACTCTTTACTTGATCAAATAGTGGATATTTCTTCTCCCATTTCTTCTTGATTTACTCAAAAAAACATCAAATTAATTAAAAATTCTTATAAAAATTACATAATGATAGAGCGTTATCAACTTCCTCCGTTCTCCAAATTCGATCTACAATGTGATCTATGCAAACCTTTTTCAGATCTACTTTACCGCTTGCGGTGACCAAATGCAAAACATTTAATGGTTTCGATCTTTTGCCAGCTAATCTTAGCCAGGTGGTTGATGAAAGAAATTTTGGTGGGTAAGTATTTTTGTATCGTCTCCCCAGGGATTAGTGCGACGTCATGTTCCACAATTAATATGAGTTTAAGGAAAAGTTTATAAAGGTTTTGATTATGAAAAGTAACAATTTGTGAAAACATGTAAAAGCGGTAAAAGATTCAGAAATTAGCGATTAAAGAAACATATCAGGATTTGATTTCATTAACCTATTTCATATGTATTAGACTAATCTAGCATGCGAACTTCATTATTAATCGAGATAATCGTGTATCACTCATGCGAACAAAATGATTTAAAACTATGAAGAACATTTCAAGTTTCTATACAATGTATTCTTGTTATTTTCTCGATTTCTTTTTCACCATTCAATCATTTTTTGAAATACGGTGCAATTTTTTTCTTTTTTCTTATTTTTCTTTATCTTTTAAATCTTTTTATTGGTTTTCTCTTTTTTTTTTCAAAGATGCACTATTTCACTATTTTTTTGTTTTTCTTTTCTCAATAAAACAACCTCTCCCAAACTTTAAACATTTCTTTCTTTTTCTTTTCAAGAAAATATTCTTCATTATTGGTGTTTTCAACAAAATTGGATTATCTGTTTGCTTTCAAGAAATTAGGAATGAATCAATGATGAGATTTTTTTATGATGCACAACAAATTCACCAAGTGGTATACTTAGCTATTTGTTGGTTTTTCAATTGATTCATTCATGAATTTTATATCTCAATGGAGTTCACACTCACTCTCTCAAAAGCTGAAATGAAGCCATTTTTGGTTTTGTGGTATTTCTCATTATAAAAAAATGCCTTGATTCTTTCCATGCTTTCACAAATTCACAACAAATGCAAGATTTAACATGAATCAACCGAGTTAAAACAAGAGTTACCGGTCATCCTTAGCAATTTAGTGAGCAATGGAAAGTTTTCTCACAATTTCTGGTTTAGAACTAAGTGATTCAAGCAATTGAAACAAGTTTTTGCAAAATGACACATGAAATGATTTTGCATAAAGCACAAAATTTATATCATTAACACTACATTTTTGTGATCGTCTTTGAATCTTGATTGAGTCTTCCTTTACCTCTTTATACAAGTTAGGAAACTAATCTTAAAGACAAACTCAAAATTTTATTTGTTAAAAAAATTAAACACAACAATTAAAGTAACAACTTATACATAACTTAATCATCAAAAGTAAACGGTGTAAACATCAACAAAAAGTGTTTTTGCATAAGTCAAAACAGTTAATACAAATCCTAAGATAATTAAAAAAACTGAATTAAAAACATAAATATTAAAAGCAATAAAATCTTCACTTTATCGCCTCCTACTAACTCTCCATATCATTATTTGAACCAGATTCACCAACACCTTCTTCATCATGGCCAGTTGTCTCCCCTATATAAAATGGCCTGTCCTTAGGCAAATCACAATGCTCCCTGATCTAAAGCTGCAACTATTGCATGGATTTATGCATATACATGAAGGCTCTTTTGTTGGCCTCCAGCATATTCCAAGTGTAAGAATATGAGGCTGTGAGATATTGGATTGAACTCTAGTATGGTCGAAGTGTAGCTTCTTGGTTTGACAGTTCGACAGGGTTAAGCATGAAGTCAAAGGTTGTTCACATGCTGGTGTCAAAGTGTGCATGCTGTAGTCGAAGATGGGTCGAGCATGCAGGTGTCGAAGATGCTAGGATGTTAGCATGTTAAATTAGGTTTTAGTGTTTAAACCCTAATTTGTAAAGTTAGCTTGTTTATTAAGTTGGCTTGTGTAATGGGACTTGTGGCAAAAGCCCATTAGTTAGTATGTTAGGTTTTATTATAAATAGCATACTAGTCTCTCATCATTGCTACGCTACAAATCCTAATTTAGAGTGAGAGAGATTTTTTTTTATTCTTGTAAACTTGTAATCTTGTTTTACGAGAAAGTAAAAGAATAGCAGTTATAACCAATTCTTGTGTTCTTCTTATCTTCCCTAATTCCTATTATATTTTGTTCTTGACATCGTTTTTCACAACAAATTGGTGCGGTGAGCATGGAGAAGATGCCTTCAACAAAGTATGAGATTGAAAAATTCACCGGAGTGAATGATTTCGGTCTGTGGCGCTTAAAGATGAAATCCCTACTAGTTCAGCAGGGCTTCTTGGAAGCGTTGAAGGGAGAGGCAGCCATGAATGCAGAATTGACAGCAGCGGAGAAGACGAATATGATCGAAAAAGCACACACCGCAATTTTGTTGAGTCTTGGTGATAAGGTTCTCAGACAGGTATCAAAGGAGACGACGGCATCAGGGTTATGGGTGAAACTTGAAAGTTTGTATATGACCAAATCGCTGGTAAATCGACTATACCTGAAGCAAGCTTTGTATTCATTCAAGATGATTGAAGACAAAGTGTTAGCTGAGCAGTTGGATATGTTCAACAAGCTGATTCTTGATCTTGAAAATATTGACATGAAGATCGATGATGAAGATCAAGCGTTGTTACTATTATGTTCTTTGCCTCGATCACATGCTCACTTCAAAGAAACTCTCTTGTACGGAAGGGAGTCCCTGACCTTTGAAGAAGTTCAATCAGCCCTGTATTCTAAGGACTTGAACAAACGAAAGGAGCATAAACCTTTGACTGTTGGTGAAGGTTTGGCCGTTAAGGGAAAATGCTTACGAAAGGATGGCAAGTTCGACAAGAAGAAGGGCAAAAGCCAGTCGAAGTCTTACAGCGGCGAAGCATCTGGCATTCGATGCTATCATTGCAAGAAGGAGGGTCACACAAGAAAGGTGTGCCCTGAACGCCTGAAAGATCATGGAGGTAAAGATAATGGCAATGCAGCCATTGTTCAAGATGATTTCGAATCATCTGATGTCCTTGTGGTTTCGAGCGGTGACTCTAGGAAGGAGTGGATTATGGATTCAGGTTGCACTTGGCACATGACTCCAAACAAAGACTTGTTCGAGGAATTATGTGATCAAGATGGTGGATCAGTATTGCTGGGAAACAACAAAGCTTGCAAGATTGCAGGTGTTGGATCTGTGAGATTCAAGCTCCATGATGAGTCAATAAGGTTGTTGACTGAAGTCAGGTATGTTCCTGATTTGAAGAGAAATTTGCTTTCTCTTGGTGAATTCGACAAGAAAGAATATGTTTTCCAAGGAGAGAAAAGTATCCTAAGAGTCATGAAGGGGTCGAAGGAAGTCTTGAGAGGCGTGAAGAAACAAGGCTTGTATACCCTTGAGGCTGAAGTTGTAAGTGGTTCGACAAATGTTGCATCCGCAAAACCTTTTTCGAAGACAGAAGTCTGGCACATGAGATTGGGCCATTTCAGTGAAAGGGGTCTGGTCGAATTAGGGAAACAAAATCTGCTTGGTGAAGACAAAGTCGAAAAGCTGAAGTTTTGTGAACCCTGTGTACTTGGAAAATCTTGTAGAGTGAAGTTCGACAAAGGCAAACAAAGAACACATGGATCCCTTGATTACATCCATGCTGATCTTTGGGGGCCTGCAAGGTGTCCATCACATTCAGAAGCAAGGTATTCTCTATCCATAGTTGATGATTATTCTAGGAAGTTATGGGTATTCATCCAGAAGACTAAGGATGAAACTTTTGAGAATTTCAAAAGTTGGAAGACTCTGGTCGAAAATCAGACTGGCAGGAAGGTCAAAAGGTTGAGAATCGATAATGGCCTTGAATTTTGCAATGAGGCGTTCGACAGTTTTTGTGTTGTCTCTAGTATTACAAGGCATAGAACTACTGCAGGTACTCCACAGCAAAATGGTTTGGCTGAAAGGTTTAATCGAACTATTTTGGAGAGAGTCAGATGCATGTTGACTAGTGCCGGATTAAAGAAGGTATTTTGCGCTGAGGCCGTTTCGACAACAACATATCTGATAAATAGATGTCCTTCGACAGCGTTAGATATGAAGACACCTGAAGAATTTTGGTCGGTACATCCACCAGATCTCGACAAACTGAGAGTATTTTGCTGTGTAGCCTATGCTCACATTAGGCAAGACAAGGTCGAACCTAGAGCTCTGAAATGCATGTTCATGGGATACCCTGAAGGAGTCAAAGCTTATAGGCTATGGTGCCTAGAGCCAGGTCACAAGAGGTGTATCACCAGTCGAGATGTAGTTTTCAATGAAGCTGAGATGGCTTTCAAGAAAACTGATGATGATGATGATGGTCGAAGTGCAGAAGAGCTGGAACAGGTAGAGATTCCTGTTGAGGTGGAGCAAGTTGATGCTGAATTGCATATTCCAGATGAAGTCGAAGAAGAAGCAGAAGATGCTGAGGAAGTTGAGGAAACTGCCGATGACTACCTATTGTTGAGAGATAGGTCGAGAAGAGTCATTAAGCCACCTCAGAGACTTGGGTATGCAGATCTTATAGCTTATGCATTAATCTCTGCCAGTGAGGTTCTTGATGATGAACCTAGAGATTATAAGGAAGTTATGAGGATTCAAAATAATACTGAATGGCTGAAGGCCATGGATGATGAGATGAAATCTCTTCATGATAACCACACTTGGGAACTGATCAAGAAACCTGCTGGAGCCAGTTTAGTCAGCTGTAAATGGATTTTCAAAGTTAAGGAAGGAATCGAAGGAATGACTTCGAAAAGATACAAGGCGAGGTTGGTTGCAAGGGGTTTCACTTAGAAAGAAGATGTCGACTTCAATGATGTGTTTTCTCCTGTTGTGAAGCATAGGTCCATTCGAATGTTGCTTTCCATGGTGGCACAGTTCGACCTTGAACTGGAACAGATGGATGTGAAGACTGCGTAGATGGATGAAACGATCCTAATGAGGCAACCTGAAGGGTATGTCGAAAAGGGGAAGGAAGATTATGTGTGCAAGCTAAGAGATCTTTATATGGGAGGAAACAATCTCCTCGACAGTGGAATAGGAGATTCGACAAGTTCATGGCACGCATAAGTTTCATTAGAAGTCAGTTCGACCACTGCGTTTACTTCAGATTTCGACCTGGTAATTCATTTGTTATTTGTTGCTTTATGTGGATGATATTCTCATAGTAAGCAACAATGTCGATGATGTGATGAGAGTGAAGGCTGAACTCAATAAGGAGTTCGATATGAAGGATCTGGGAGCAGCTTCCAGGATTCTTGGAATTGACATTCGAAGAGATAGAAAGAAGTCAAAGTTATGCTTATCTCAAGAGGCATATCTATGAAAAATTCTCGAAAAGTTTGGTATGTCGAATTCGAAGCCAGTCGTGACTCCGAAAAACCCTCAATTCAAGCTGAGTATTGATCAGTGTCCCAGTACTGATGTCGAAAGAGCCTATATGAATAGCATCCCATATGCTAATATAGTTGGTTCTTTGATGTATGCTATGGTCTGTACTAGACCCGACATAGCATATGTAGTAAGTCTTGTAAGCAGGTACATGGCGAATCCTAGAAAGGCTCACTAGAAAGCCTTGAAGTGGATTTTAAGGTATATAAATGGGTCTCTGAACAGGGTCCTAATTTATGGTGGAGCCTTGGGTGAAGATAGTAAATAAGTAATCGAAGGATATGTCGACTCTGATTATGCAGGTTGTATGGATTCTAGAAAGTCTATTTCTGGATATGTTTTCACTATGTTTGGCACTACAATTAGTTGGAAAGTAACACTTCAGAAGGTTGTTGCTCTATCAACCACTGAAACGAAGTATATTCCCCTAACTGAAGCTGTGAAAGAAGCATTGTGGCTTGAAGTTTTTGCAAAGGAGCTGAAACTTCAAAATCGAGGTATCATTGTTAAATGTGATATTCAAAGTGCAATACACCTGTCGAAGAACTCAGCATATCATGAGCGAACTAAGCACATCGATGTGAGGTTGCATTTCGTCAGAGGAGTAATCGAGCGTGGAGAAGTCTAAGTGTTGAAGGTTTCGACAGATCACAATGCTGCTAATATGATCACCAAATCATTGTCGAGTTGCAAATTTTTCCACTGTATGCAGCTGATAAAGCTGCATAAAGAAAGCTAGCTATTCCCTTGATGTTGTAGAGTTAGATCCAAGGTGGAGATTTGTGAGATATTGGATTGAACTCTAGTATGGTCGAAGTGTAGCTTCTTGGTTTGACAGTTCGACAAGGTTAAGCATGAAGTCGAAGGTTGTTCACATGCTGGTGTCAAAGTGTGCATGCTGTAGTCGAAGATGGGTCTAGCATGCAGGTGTCGAAGATGCTAGGATGTTAGCTTGTTAAATTAAGTTTTAGTGTTTAAACCCTAATTTGTAAAGTTAGCTTGTTTATTAAGTTGGCTTGTGTAATGGGACTTGTGGCAAAAGCCCATTAGTTAGTATGTTAGGTTTTATTATAAATAGCATACTAGTCTCTCATCATTGCTAAGCTGCAAATCCTAATTTAGGGTGAGAGAGGTTATTTGTTATTCTTGTAAACTTGTAATCTTGTTTTAAGAGAAAGTAAAAGAATAGCAGTTATAACCAATTCTTGTGTTCTTCTTATCTTCCCTAATTCCTATTATATTTTGTTCTTGACATCGTTTTTCACAAAATAGGCTTTATGCCTCGGATCCCAATTATCAAAATAAAGATTTGTTGAGCTAGAGGGTGCGGAAGTTTCACATGCAAACTTATTTTTCTTCCTTATACAGTGCCTGGAAACATACACATCATTAATAATACATGAAATAGTATTGTGCACATGAGTAGGAATTTGACCTCGACCATAAGCACAAATAGTCGTGATAAGAGCAGGGAAAACCAAGGGGCAATTTTCTTTCGCCCCGGGTTAACGACCGCTTTCAACCACCAACTTGAGCTCATTTGCAATGATTCTGGCCACATCCAACTGCTTATCTTCCTAGATAAAGTGCAAGAGGAAGGCTACAACGATAGGAGCAATGGAGTAGTGCAATTTGGGAAAATACATACTTGTAGCGGGGAAAAATTGAGATCAAAGTCATTGACTGACTTGACTCATTATTTTAGTGAAAGTACTCAGCCAATTGAATAAACACTTTGTCATTATGGGGAAAAATACTCAGCCAATTGCCTTGAACAATAGAACAAATGAATTCTTTGCTTCACAAGTGAAAGAAGAGCTCCAACTTGGATAGCTCAACAAGTATGCCTAACTCTCTCAAGTGGAAAATAATCCTTTGTATAAATCAATATCAAGACATTAGGGAATTACATTTCCACCATAACAATTGCTCATGCTTAAACTCTTTGAAACAAGAGCCACTAAGGGCAAAAGATATTTTAAGAAAGTGTTTTTTTTAAAAGAATTTTGCAAACATAAGAAGATTTTGAAAAAAGAGAGAAGATTTTGAAAATCAAAGAAGATGGAAGGAGATGAAGGGATTATCCTAAAGCATAAAGTAAAATCTAAGGACAAGAACAATTTAACCAAACAAGAAGCCAAACTTGGCATTAAAGAGTAAATGTAGATTTCCCATCTTTTGGACTTAAACCAACCAAACAAGCACAATACCAAGCATAGGATCCATGTGAACATAACATCTCAATGTAGAACTTTCACCAAGCTTTGTAAGAGAACCATAGAACCTGAGACTAAAATTTGGCAGATTAACAGTTATGTGCGGATGAATTCTCAATCTCAATGACTTGGAATTAAACTTCAAGGACTTTTACAGAACCACCTCCATACACAAAGAGAAATAACCCAATTCCTTGGAGTAAACTCCAAGGACTTCCAGACAAGCGCAATAGATAAGATAATCACAAGGTCCATAGGTTCTCAAAGAACAAGGCACCTAAACTAAGTCCAAGAGATCCATAACTCCAAAATGCTAAGGGATAGTAACCATAGTCCAAGAGATTATTAAGTCTTTTATGGTTCAAGTTTGATTATTAATGTTTTAAGAACAAAATAAATAAGATTCCAAATGGACAAAGGAAGAAAAGTGTATAAACATAAACATAAACATAAACATAGGTCCAAATGGACAAAAGGAAAAGTACATAAACATAAACATGATAATGAAGTCAAGTAGTGATTTTGAGTCTAATACTTATGACAAATATGTGAAGTCAAGACTCTCCATCCAATGTGTTTTTATGAAGACAAAGTACAAATCAAATGATCATGTGAAAAAGTATGGAAAAAGCTTCAAGCACATATCAATTCAAGTATTCAAGACTCAACATGTGTGAAAGCTAGCATCAAATTATTCAAGAATTTTACTTTGAAGACTAGCAATGATCTTGTTTGATAGAGGTACAAGCATGCAATTATATTGATTATTTTAATGCTCAAATTGCTCTCCAAAACACTTGCAAACTTGGTCTATTTGGATGAAATACACTTTATGTTTCTGTTCTGAAAAATAAAGTTATTGGCAAAAATATGCTTAGGAAATCAATTCCCTCTTTTGGAGAAATTGATTTCCACTTTGTTTCAAAAAAAAAAATTTTAAGAAGTTCATTTTCAGGCAAGGAAATCGATTCCCTCTTTTGAAGAAATCGATTTCTCTCAAGAAATTTCAAATTTCCAGTTGCAACGTTTCACTTGGAAATCGATTCCCCATATTTCAAAAATCAATTCCATGTATGTCAGTGGCCTTTTTTAGTCTGTTTTCAAATATGAACGTGTCTCAAACTTTGTCTATCAATCTTTGCACCTTTTCATTGAATCATACTCTTTCAAAAGGGTGTTAAGGCACTATATAAACTACATTTTCAGATTTGAAAACTTAACCTCTTAAATAGCAATTTAACATCATTTTTATCATTCAAGTTTCAAAACAAGTGTTTGTGTTCTTGAACTTTCACAAAGAATTTGTCTGCATATATTTCCATCCTAGAAAAATTCATATGATATTTACAAACACTTTAGCAATATATTCTATCATTATAAGTTTCTTTTTTGAAGGGAAGATCAATTATATTGATATATCACTCAAAGTGATAATTATTCTACAAATTTAATATTGTTAAAAATCTTGTTGTATTCATATCTTATTTTCCAGGATTGTAGGAATTAAGATTACTTGGTTTTGTATTCCTTGTTGTCCAGGATTGTTGGAAGCAAGAGGTTGAAAGTGAGAGGATTGTTGATTGTTCTTGGTGGTGTTTTTGTTAGAAGATTATAAAAGAAACTTAAAATAGTGAAATCTCTTTCGTGTTGAAAGGGAGCTAGAGTACTCTCGGATTATGAGGGGAACCAGGGTACATCTTCGAGTTCTATACTTTTCCACATTTATCGCTTTCATCTTAAATCATAACTAGAAAAGAAAGAAACACATTTCTAAAAACTGAAACACTAAACCAAAAATAAGAACAACGTGTTTCTAAAAACCGATAAATTTTCAAAAACCTAATTCACCCCCCTCTTAGGCGCACTCAATAAATTACAAAATACATGAGCAATCGTATAGAGAATCGAAATAAAATTTTGTGTACCATATTGATTCCCTTACGAAGAAGAAACCATGACCACTTGCATAATTAGGGATGCTTTAAATTTTAAAAAGATGAAAGAATAATGTCATGGTCAGCTTACCTCATTTATTCTCACACTAATGCTTAAAGACTTTGATGAATTCCCAACTTATATGGTGCATATCTGAGAGGGCGATCAACAGATGATTTAAGACGCTAACTTCAAAATCATTGGAAGGGAGACAGTAGACTATGATATAAAACCAACTTTCTCGAAAAGAGATAGAACATCCATTATACTGTATACATATATTCTCATTTTCACTAGGGGAAACACTCCCTAATCAATAAACTCAACTCACATCTCTTGAGGCTTGGTCAAAAACGTCAGAAACCATTCCTTGGTATCTTGGAATCTACTTAATCAGCTGAAATATCATTTCCATCCTTCTTGGTTGAAACTGACAATGTTGCAATGGTGAAATATAACTTGATAGAATTGATAGAGGTATAGTAGAGTGAGCGAGTTAGAGCGATCCATATTCCCTAATAAAAGAACATAAGAGCGAAGAGAATGGGAACTTTAAACTCAAATGAAAGATTGATCCAACATGCAAAACTAATATCAGCTAACACGATTGTCTGGGTTTGAATCAAAGGTAGATTGAAACACTTTATTCGCAAGTAACTCACAACAAATTAATGAATACTTTTGGAACCTCTTTACACTATATTCAAGCACTTAAGGACATTTAATCAATAACACCCTTTCAATGGTGGAGATCTTCTTGAGAACAATCAATAGACGCTTAAGGAATATGAAGGTGAAACAACATCGACGCCAATTGGTAAAGACATGTCAATTTCTCTCAGTGTTGCACACAACTTCCAAGAGTATTTTTCAAAATTAGTGAATTAAGAGAACATAATTCTAAAAATTATGAAAGGTTATGTAAAATTCCCTTTGCAAGTTATGCACAAAAGTTTGTAAGTTATGAGCTAGAGAGAGAAATTTTAGTTTATATATGTTATACAAAAATGCACTATAAATGAGTAAAAATGATTATTTGATTCAAGTCAAGATAAAAAGAATATTTAGGTCAAGTATAGGAATTATTTGATTCAAATCAAGAGCAAAAAAAATATTTGAGTCAAGTAATGAAATATATTGAATCAAGTAAATGAATTTGACTCGAGTCATGAATTGCCCATGACTAGCCCAATATTTGAGTTAAGTAATTTTTGACTTGAATCAAAATAAGAAAACCAATCATGATTCGAGTCAGATGATCTCTAATTCGAGCCACATATCCCGTGGAAAATATATTTTTTTCATTCAAGCTGATTCAATTCATGAAATTTTCTAACTCGAGTTATGTTTCCCTATCCAAAATTCTAAAAACAAGAATGCTTATGATTTGAGTCAAGATTTTTCCTAATTTGAATCATGTCGGCTTGAGTTTCATGATTAAAGTTGAAAACTCTTTTACTTGAACAATTTTGCCTTGACTTTTGGCCAAAGACCTATTTTATGCATGCAAAATACATTTTAATAAAATAAAATTATCAATTCTAAGAGATGTGTATTGACCTAATGGCGAGGAGACACACTTACTAAAATGAACATTAAATAGAAAAATATCATAACCCTAAAACCTTAGGGATACTCTAGGAGCAAAAATTTCACATGATTATTGAATAACCTTTTTTGTCGTAATTGTCCCACACTCATCAAGTTAGATTGCATGTCTGGGACAAAAAATTACATTTTTTTTATCATTCCATGTTAGGGATTAATAGGACTTTTGGTCAAAGAATTATTTAATGCAAGCAAAATTAATTTTAATTAAAAAAAGCTCAAATCTAAGAGATGCACAATTACCTAATGGTGAGGAGATTCAATTATTAAAACATAAATTAAACGAACAAACACCAAAACTCTAAAACCTCATGAATACTTTAGGAGCGGCAATTTCACATGATTATTGAATAACCATTTTGCCCCAATTGTCCCACACTCATCAAGTTTCATTGCATGTCAAGGAAAAAAATAAACTTTTTATCATTGTTATTTTCACATCTTTTTGTAGTATGGCTACTTCTTCTCATTTTCCCTTTCATCTATTTTCATTTCATAAGCTATGTGATAAAAAAGGAATGGCAATATTCTCAAGATTTTCTCAATGATATACAATTCAATAAGAGATTCACCATTTCATTTGGTTTGTAAGATTTTGTATTATTGAGATGCAATCACCTATTTATCTTCCTTTTTCATTTACAAGTGATTCAGTTTTCTTCCCAGATATTGTAACTTCACCTTATTTGACTTTTGCATCAACATCATTGTATCTTTCCAATTTATCCCATGCGGTTATGGAGCTTGTTTTACCAAAGATCTTTTAAAAATCCTTTGAATCAACACATTTATGGATAAAGAACAAACCATCACATTCTCTCTTCTTATTTTCTTTGAAGAATTTCTTTTTTGCATCATTTGCGGTTTCAAGCAAATCTTTCAAACCAGTTTCCACCACATCACAAACATCAGGTGAATCAAAATTGATTTTCATCTAAATCATCCATATATCACAATTCTTTCAATCAATAATTCATAAATGTGAAGCAAAATTTCCACGAACCATCATAATTGAACTCACACGCAATCACTTAAACCCCTATAATTGTTCATGCTCGTGATACCAATTTATTGGGGACAACTTGTTATTATAGGGATAAGATTGAGAGAAAAGAGATAGATAATATAGTCAAAATAAGTATATTAACTAAATTAGGAAGAGTAATTATTATTGATACACATAGAAATTTATAGATATATAGTTAGTTATTACTTGCACGCCAAGTATTTATTTTACAAAAAAAAAAAAAAAAACTAATTGTAACTAGCTGAACGAGCTATTTAAAGCTAAATAAAATAAACTCTAACAACACTTGATCATAAATGAGTATTTATCTATAATTATCATCATCATCCCTTCTTAATTCAAGCTATCAAAATCTATTACTCCGAGATCCTTTATAAACTTCATGAATTGCACCCTTTTGATGCATTTAGTAAACACATTAGCAACTTTATTTTCGGTAGGGATGTACACAACCTTCTGTTAGAAAACGATTGGTTCTGCAATACGTCTCTGAATTTTGATGATAACAATGTGTATGTTGGTATGAAGAATTTGGTTATACTAATGTTTGTTTTGTTGAGTACTTAACAAACAGGTTATGATTCTGATGAAAAGGCGTGGCCAAATCATTAGAAGCCACCAGGTTTTTTTCTTTGCTACACATGTTCTGATGAACAGTAACAAGCACTTCAGAAGCAGGAGCATATGAAGTTATCACTCTGTTATGAAGTCTCAAGAAACCAGTTCTAAAGACCAAGTGTTGAAAGACTCTGAAGACGTGGTTCTAAAGAATCTGAAGACTTGAAGATCTGAAGACTCAAGTTTTTGAAGACAAAGGATTTTGAAGACCAAGTGCTGAAGACTCTGAAGATGTGACTCTAAAGACTTGAAGTTTCGAAGAATTCAAAGCTTATTCTCTTTTCTTCCGACTCATGTTGAGAGCCTCTGAAGTTCAAGAAGGAAATAAGGTAACATTACTATGTAGTACGAGATACAAGGTACAGACGAATGTTTCGTTCCACTACCAAGAAAGGACGGATGTTGCGTACTATCTTGTCTCCCACTACGATCAAGTCGCCAAACTTCTGGAAGTTCCAGAACTGCCCTCCAACGGATATATTATTGTATTAGATATATAAGGGCTTTAAGACTCAAAGAAGAAGTTGCTAATTCACGATCACATTTTCTCTGTATAGACTATTAATAGCTTCATATAACTTTTAATCTTAGATTTGAAAAAGAAAAGTTTACATCCAGCTTATATAGGAGCATTTTATCGTAAACAAGCCCTAATCAAAGGGTATTTGATTGTTCCTTGAGCGACCGAGTGAATGTCTGTAGTCTCGAGAAGTCTAGGACTAAAGAGTCTTAGAGGTTATTAGTCACAGGGTTGCCTGTGCAGGTGTTTGTCACAGGGGTTTCCTGTGCAAGGTTAGTCACTAGAGGTTTCCCGTGCATTGTAGTTAGTCACTCGTGGTAGCTTGTGCAAGGTTAGTCACCGGCGGTTGCCCGTGTGATTGTAATCAGTTTGGTTATAACAGATTAAGTCCTCGATTGAGAGAGGCGTAATCAATAGTAAAGAATTAGTGGTTTCGAGAAAGGGGAATTGTTTTTCTTAAAAGCTTTATGTTTTAAAAAGCCTATTCATTCCCCTCCCCTTTCTAGTGTTTTTCACACCTTCAGTTGGCATCAGAGATCTGGTTCCGAGTGGTGATAAAGAGTTTGAATCTTTATCAAGCACTTAACAGTGTTCAGTACCGGTCTAGAATGTGTGAAAAACAATGGTTGAATCCTCAGGAACTTCTTCTAACAATGTTACTATTTATAATAGGGATAAAGATCACTATAGTTCTAAACCTCATATGTTTGATGGAGAAAAATTTGATTATTGGAAGGACATAATTGAAACGTACTTTATGGCTTTTGACTTTGATCTCTGGGATCTGGTAGTTGATGGCTACAATTATCCTATAAATGCAAATGGTCTCAAAATTTCAAGAAGTGCAATGACTGATGATCAGAAGATGGCTTACAAGAACCACTTTAAAGCCAGGTCAATCATGTTATCTGTTATTTCTCATGTTGAGTATGAGAAGATCACTGATAAAGGGTCTGCAAAGTCTATATTTGATTCTCTCAAGATGACTCATGAAGGCAACACTCATGTTAAGGAGACAAAGTCTCTTGCCCTAATCCAGAAATATGAGGCCTTCAAGATGGAAGAAGATGAATATGTGGAAACGATGTTTTCAAGATTTCATATTCTTGTTGCAGGATTTAAGGTTCTAGACAAAGGTTATTCCACATCAGATCATGTTAAGAAGATAATCAGAAGTCTGCCTAAGAAATGGAGACCAATGGTAACTACTTTGAAATTATCAAAGGATATGAACAACACCAGTCTTGAGGAATTGATAAGTTCTTTAAGAAGTCATGAGATCGAGCTTCAAGAAGATGAACCTCATAGGAGAGGAAAATATATGGCTCCTAAGTCTAAGTCTGGAAGAGAATCAGAATCAGAAGAAGAAGAAGAGGAAGAATATTAAAGTGAAGATGAGATATCCCTGATATCAAGAAGACTGAATTAGCTATGGAAACATAGAAAGAGAAAGATTCAAGGATCAAGAAGATTAAAGGATAGAAATGGATCATCTGGTCAAAGAAGAGCTTTTGGAAAAGAAGCTATATGTTACAAGTGCAAGGAGCCTATACACTGCAAGAATGATTGTCCAAAGCTTGAGAAAGATAAGAAGCCAGAGAAAGCACTCAAAGCCAAGAAGGATCTCACAACAACATGTGATGATTCTGATTCAGAAGAAGAATATGATGAAGAGCAAGCCAATGTAGCCCACATGGCTGAATCTAGCATAAAGAAAGTCATTTCAGAAAGAGAGCCGACAAATGAAAATGAGTTAGATTCTGATGATGAAAAAGAGGTACTTTATTTTCTTTCTTGTTCTAAATTTGAATACTGTTTTTCTAAACTTATGAAAAGATATCATCTTCTGATGGGTATATACAAAACTCTAAAGAAGATTTATGTGGTTACTTCTGAGAAAGCTACTAAGCATGAGCGAGATAAATCTGAAAAATTATTTATCTTAGAAAAATCAAATCTCACTCTTAAGAGTAAAGTTTAATTATAAGAAGAAATTTTATCTATAGCGTTTGTTATTGATGAAGTAATCAGATTTGATAGAGCTTTTCAGCATTTCTTAGCTAAAAGCATAGATAGAAGCAAAATGGCTTAAATGACCTATGGTGTTAGTAGAAATGGTAGAAGAGGCTTGGAATACAAGGGACCATCAAAGAAAACTAATGAGACTCCATTTGTTATACCAAAACCTTTTGCTGAACATTTTGTGCTTTCTGGCACTAAACTAGAATGTTTTGAAAAGGACAGCTCTGATACTGTCACATCACAATGATAGACACAAAAGGAAACTTCTAAACTTAAATATAATGCACAAATTCCATATAATTATTCTGTTGCACAAAATTTCAAAGGTGTTAGAACCTGTGGAACTGCTAACAAGAGAGGACCCAGAATATGGGTACCTAAGGATGAGATTATTTATGTTGCAGATATCCTTGATGGCTCCACTCAAACACCAATCATGGTACCTAGACAGTGGATACTCGCGACACATGTCGGGATAAAGTCGTGTGTTTCAAAGTTTCGAACTTAAGCCTTGAGGCTTCGTCGGTTTCGGAGGTAATCAAAAAGGAAGGACTATTGGCTCCGGAACCATAGGTAATGGTAAGCTTCCATGTAATAATAATGTACTTTTAGTAGAGGGCCTGATGCATTACTTATTTTCAATTAGTCAACTTAGTGACAATGGTTATGACGTTATCTTTAATCAAAAGTTTTGTAAAGCTGTTAGTTAGAAGGATGGCTCAGTTCTTTTCAATGGTAAGAGGAAGAACAATATTTACAAAATAAGGTTGTCTGATCTGAAAGATCATAATGTAAAATGTCTTCTATCTATTAATGAAGATCAATGGGTTTGGCACAGGCGTCTGTGCCTTGTCAGTATGAGAAAAATATCTCAACTGAACAAGCTAGGATTAGTCAGAGGTTTACCAAATCTGAAGTTTTCTTCAGACGCTCTTTGTGAAGCATGTTAGAAAGGAAAGTTTACAAAAACCTCTTTCAAAGATAAGAAAGTTGTATCTACTTCTAGACCATTAGAACTTCTTCATATTGATATGTTTAGACTAGTGAAAACTGGCTATATCAATGGAAATAAATATGGACTAGTCATTGTTCATGACTATAGCAGATGGACTTGGGTAAAATTCTTAAGACACAAGGATGAGCCACATTTTGTGTTTTCAACTTTCTGTTCCCAAGTGCAAAATGAAATGAATTGCAAAATAGTCATGGTCGGAAGTGTTCATGGTGGAGAATTTGAAAACAAAGACTTTGAAAGTCTATGATAAAAATGGTATTTCATATGATTTTTCCTGTCCCAGAACCCCACAACAAAATGGTGTGGTAGAAACGAAAAATAGATCTCTTCAAGAGATGGCTCGCACCATCATCCAAGAAACTGACATGGCTAAGCACTTCTAGGAAGAAGCAGTAAACACAACATGTTATGTTCCAAATAGGACTTTTATAAGAACTATTTTGGGTAAGACTCCATATGAATTGTGGAAGAATAGAAAGCCCAACATTTCTGATTTCCATCCCTTTGGATGTATATGTTTTATGTTAAACACTAAAGAGAATCTGAGTAAATTTGATTCCAAAGCACAAAAATGTTTGTTGTTAGGATATAAAAGCTAAAAAGGCTACAGTATCTATAACACAGAAACATGAATTGTGGAAGAATTAATTCATGTCAGATTCAATGATAAGATTGACCCTGAAAAGTTAAAGCTAGTTGAAAATTTTGTAAATTTGGAGATCACTTTTATAGAGCCCCCCGGAAAAGGAATCAAAAGCAAAAGATGTTGTTCCTTATGATCCTCCTCAACAAAAGAAGAACATACTTACCACTTCACATCCTGAAGATCTGATTTTGAGAAACAAGGATGCTCCTGTCATGACCATATCAGTATTCAAACCCTCTGAAGAAACTCTTCTTGGATTAATGTCTCTGATTGAGCCGGTATCCATTGAAAAAGCTCTTATAGACAACAATTCGATTCTGGCTATGGAAGAAGAGCTTAACCAATTCACCAAGAATGATGTTTGGGATCTTGTTCAGAAGCCCAAAGATGCTCATGTCATTGGAACCAGATGGGTATTCAGAAACAAGTTCAACGAGAAAGGTGAATTCGTCAGAAATAAGGCATGACTGGTTGCACAAGGTTATAGTCAACAAGAAGGAATAGACTATACCGATACACGTGCTCCAGTCACCAGGTTAGAAGCAATTTGCTTATTAGTCTTTTTCTCTGTTAATCATAACATTACTCTTTATCAAATGGATGTTAAGAGTGCTTTTTTGAATGGGTACATATCTTGGGAAGTGTATGTCAAACAGCCTCCAGGATTTGAAAACTCTGATAAACCAGATGTTGTTTATAAACTGAAGAAATCACTCTATGGTCTGAAATAAGCTCCCAGAACTTGGTACGACAGATTGAGCAGTTTTCTTTTAGAAAACAAGTTTACCAGAGGAATGGTTGACACCACACTCTTTTGTAAAAATTTCAACAAATACATTCGTATAGTTCAAATTTATGTTAATGATATTATTTTTGGTTCTGCTAATCCCTCAATTTGCAAAGAATTTTCTAAGTTGATGCAGGCTGAATTCGAAATAAATATGATGAGAGAATTGAAATTCTTTCTGGGAATTCAAATCGACCAAAGACCAAAAGCAACTTACATCCATCAGATCAAGTACACTAAGGAACTTCTGGAAAAGTTCAACATGCTTGATTGCAAGTTAGCAAAAACTCCAATGCATCCAACATGCATTCTAGAAAAAGAAGAGGTAAGTGGAAAGGTATGTTAAAGGCTATATCGTGGTATGATAGGATCTCTCCTATATCTAACTGCTTCAAGACCTGATATTTTATTTAGCGTTCACTTATGTGCTAGATTCCAATTTGATCCAAGAGAATCTCACTTAACTGTTGTTAAAAGGATTCTGGGGTATATAAAAGGAACAACTAACGTTGGCCTGGTGTATGAGAAAACATCAGAGTATTCTCTTTCTGGATTATATGATGCAGATTATGCTGGGGACAAAATTGAGAGGAGGAGTACTTTTGGAAACTGTTAGTTTCTGTGAACACTATGCCATAAAAGACCTATGACAGCGCTTTTTTGGGCTTTAAAAGCGCTTAAAAGCACTGCTGTAGGTGGCGCTGCTATAGGTTTTAGCAGCGCTTTTGGTTTAGGAAAAAGCGCTGGCGTAGGTAGGCCTAAGGCAGCGCTTTTTCTTAAAAAGCGCTTTCATATATTGGCATAAGGCAACGCTTTTTCTTAAAAAACGCTTTCATATAAAGGCCTAAGGCAGCGCTTTTTCTGAAAAAGCGCTTTCGTTGGTGTTTTTAATAAACCTATTATTTTTATAAATTCTAATATTTTGACATATCTAAAATTCTCACTAATATTTTGAGAAATACATTTATTATATTAAACAAATACAAATTTAAAAAAATACATTTAATATTAAACATTTTATGAGTTAGTATTGCATATATTTATTATCAAAATACAAATAAAACATCACTAATTTTATAAGTGCTCTAGAAGCTAAGCTTACAATCAAATTCTCAAAACACAAAATACAATACAATTATATATATATATATATATATATATATATATATATATATATATATATATATATATATATATATATATATATATATATATATATACTGATTTGCTCCCTAAGAAATTTCCCCAAAATCGCAACTTGAGACAGTTCCTTCCTTTCTCTACTTAGCCTCACAGCAAATATCGCCATTTCCTTCCCTAAAGTAGTCGGTGAAGCTGGCTGAAGGATATCACAGAAAAACTATTAAGTTCAAAAATATACAAGCAATAACAAACAAACAAACAACAAAAATATCACCAAGTCCTGGCTAGTTGTTCTGAGTCGGCATTATGTGCAATATCGCAAAATCAAAATCCACAACAATGCATTGATTTTCAAATAGCCTAATAATGCAAAAATCAACTTACTTGTCCATGAGTACGAGAAAGCATAGAGATATGAGCATTATCTTTGGCCATTGTACACAAAGCTTTGATTATTTTATCCATGGCATGAAAGATAGCAGAATTCATCGCTTCTTTCAACATCAAGGCATGAGCAAGGTTATTTATATCCTCAGATATGCATGCAAAGTGAAAAATTCAAGCACCTGTTAAAAAAAACTTTATTTAAATTCAAACAATCCAATAAGAAAAAAAAAAGTGAACCACATATCACAACCTTAGCAATTTCAGCATTTGACTGGCACTTCTGTTTCAAGAAATACTCTACATCTTTAACATCGTGATTTGTAATCTTCTCGAATCTTTTAATCTTGTTAACATCAGCTTCACCAAAGTTGTCAATCAAACCTTGTAAGAAAGACTTAGCATCTTCACTAAAAGGAGGTACTTCCGAAATTTCACTAATCTCAAAAAACTTCATCAGCCATTTAATCTAAACAATATAAGCACAATCATAGATTACAAGATTCTTTAAACACAAAAGGGAAGAAAAAAAATGGGTGTACCTCAACAATGACCCTATAGTAATTGAGTCCATATTCACCCATGATAGGAGCCAAGTCTTTAACTTTTTCCCTGTAACGATCGTCTAATGGGGATAAAGCTGTAATTGAGGAATATCCATACCTCCATCAAACTTCAAGGCACCAAAGACATTGTTTCCAATTATGGTCTTTACATGACACAATATGGTCTCCTATTGTTGTCTTTACAAGAACAACATCAATTGAGAACTGCCGGAAACAACACTTAGAGTACTAAAAATAGTAGAACATATAAAGCTTTAGGTTCAGATTCATGTAAAATGATTTTTGTTTGTTCGTATTATCATATTATATACTAAGGAAGTTGTAATAGTTAGAATAAGTTGTAACCGGTGTGCTCTATAAATTAAAACAATACACACAAAATCAGAAAACATTTGAAAGCCCAAAATAAATCCCACATCAGGCCTGCTAACCAAATCATCAAAACCTAATTCTGTCAGCAAGTATATAAGCATTCAATGCACAGAAATCAAGGGCAGACACTGTTCATTCACTGCAAGAAATCAGCCGCAGAGCCAACATCACAAAAACCCTAAACAATTTTCAAACATCATCATCATCCAAATACACAAAACCTTCAGAAATCATTTGAAGAAAAACAGAAAGAACATTGTTCATCATATTCATCAAGCATCAAACCCAGAAAAAACCCAACATTCATCAAACAAAGACCCTCATAATCTTCATCATTTTCCCAAATCATAAACCCTTCAGAAACTGTTGAGAGGGAAGAAGAGAGACTCAACGAACATAAAATCAGAAAGATCTCACCGTAAAATCATCATCATCTGTTTCTGGAACCACGTCACCATCACCAAAACCGATATGTGATCTTCGTCATAACATCATCATCACCGAATCAGAACAACAAGCCTTCAACAACAACAGAAACGTCATCACTAATGAACCGCGACAATACAACAAACAACATCGTTAAACATCGTATCAACGGACAAAAACGCAGCAACCACAAATGTTCAACATCACAACAACAATCTTCAACCCGCGCAACTGTTTCATTACCGACATTCAGCTTTCGAACCCAACAACATCATCTCCATGAAATCGGAGAAAGCTTCGAATCAGAGAGAAGAAGAGGACGAACGGAGATTCACGTCAGAGAAAGAGAACAGAATCGAAAAAGGGTTTGAGTCACAGGTGATAAGTTGGAGAAGAAGAGGAAGACGATCAGAGGAAGAGAGAAGCCATCGCAATTTTGTTGAAGATGAAGGGTGTAACACCCCATAAAATTCTTTATTTAATTTAATTGATTTTTTGGATTAAATATTAGAATTAATTGAGTTAACTGAGAAAAATGGGAATAATGAGACTAATGGGCCAGTGTCGCTTTTAGTAAAGAGGGGGGGTGTATTGGTAGACCCTATTACTAATTAAAATAGTTTTATTTTATTTTCCACAAAATAGAGGAATTGGGGGAAAGAGGAATAGAACTAAGGAGAAGAGAAGAGTCTGAACGTGAAAAGAGAAGAGGAGCGGAGAAGTGCGACACGAGGAAGAGCGAAGAATCAACCTTCAGGTAAGGGGGGACTCTTCCGTTTATCTTCTATTATGGGATTATAGGTAGTATGATAGAATTTGATCGTGTTATTCGTATCAATTGGGTTGTGCTTAGGTTATAGAAGTGTTAGGTTTTGGGAGGATTGATGCATAATGATTGTATTGACTATGTATGGTGTTAATTGGATGGTTGAATGTATTATAAATGTGTTATAATATGTGTTTATTTCACTGTATGCAAGTCTGGTTGGAATGGGATTGGTTTGGTAATGAATTGGTGAAGGAAGGGCAAAATCGCAGGCTATTTTCTGCGATTCGGAGTTCTGGAAATCGCCAGTTCGCGCCGCGTCCAGGAGTTGGCGCCGCGAACTGCTTGGCAGAAAGCCAGGAAGTTGTGTTGTGTTCAGTACGCGCCGCGAACTGCTTGGCAGAAAGCCAGGAAGTTGTGTTGTGTTCAGTACGCGCCGCGAACCCTTGTTTGCGCCGCGAAGGCGTAGTTCCTATTCGTTCCGCGCCGCGAACCCTTGTTTGTGCCGCGAAGGCGTAGTTCCTATTCGTTCCGCGCCGCGAACTGTGTGTGGCGCCGCGTGCTGTTGGCGATAGGCCGTTTTGAAAAGTTTAAAAATGTGTAACTTTTAAACCGTAAACCGGATTTTGGTGCCGTTTCGAGTACAGTGAAGCTAATCAAATAATTTATATAATCAAATGGTGTTTTGAGTTGTGGCTTAAATTATTTTTAAAACACCCGATCTTAATTGTTTGTGATGGGATATGCTTATAGGTACACTAATGAATGTCTTACCTGTATGATGTTGTGGTTATGAGTGGTGTTTATTATACATGTATTGTTGGTATGAAATATGTGTTTTATTGATGATTATGACATTGATTGATTTGTGTGGGTGATGAGCATGTTATGGTTGATGCATGCATTCATAATCATTATGTGGCTGGTCCTTGACGATGGTGGATGAGTGGTAGCTAATTCCCATTGTGTGGAATTAGTGAGTGGGTGTTACCGTATCCTTGACGATGGTGGGTCGGTGAGTTGGGTTATCCCAGATTTTGGTACCACATGCATGTAGTTGCATTGCATTAGGCTGTTTTGCTATTATAACATGAATGGAAGATTGTCCAATGTTATAATATGTGTTAATTTGGTTGTTTGCTTACTGATTGTATGGTTTGAATCTGATCATAACTGTGATTGGGTGAATGGCATATGAAATGATATTTTATTATCTATATCTTATAACATTAGTTAAATGTGATTGAGACTCACCCTTACTGTTGTTATTTTTCAGATTAAGGAGTAGCTCTCGTACTTGGTGAGGATTAGCTCGTCAAGTAGTTCGTTAGAGTCAGTTGGGTCCGTGTCATGCTCTGGTCGTGTAACACTGGGGGCGTCGTTTAGAGTTACTTGTTAAACTCTTTCTATTTTGGGTGGATTTCCTATGTTGGTGTTTTAAGTCTGTGACTTGGCTGTTTGTTATTCAGATGTTAAAGATAATTCCGCTGTGTTAAACATGATGATCTGAATAAATTTGGTTGACGTTCTCTTTTATGGCATGACATGAGTATTATTGTTTAATTATTTGGAAGTTGTAATGCCCTTTTCATGTTTACTCTGATTATTGTTTATTATTTATGCGGGGTATTAGAAGGGTGTTACAATAGTGGTATCAGAGCATAGTCGGTCGTTTGAGTCAGAGTCTTAGTGTCGGTTGACCCCTCGTATGCAATTAGTGTAAGATTGACACTGTCGATACTTCTTGTTCTAATAAATATTGTTTGATATTTAGCAGAACAATGGCCGGAAGAGGAGGAAGGAATGATGATGCGATTGCTGAGGCTCTCGATATGATTGCTAGTGTGTTAGGAGGGAATGCCAATGGAGCTGGAATTGGTGCTGACAGGCAGCTAAACAGTTTTCAGAGGAACAACCCTCCGTTGTTCAAAGGCACTCACGATCCCGAAGGCGCCCAGAAGTGGCTAAAGGAAATTGAAAGGATCTTCCGGGTGATTGATTGTGACGAAAATCTGAAGGTGAGATATGGGACTCACATGCTGTCTGAAGAAGCTGATGATTGGTGGATGGCTAGTAGGGACGAACTGCAAGCTGCAAGTGTTGCAATCACTTGGGCTGTGTTCAAGAGAGAATTCTTGCGGAGGTACTTTCCTGAGGATGTTAGAGGCAGGAAAGAGATTGAATTTTTGGAGCTGACACAAGGTAACATGACCGTGCCGGAGTATGCGTCCAAGTTTGTTGAGCTGGCCAAGTATTATGTCCACTACAATAATGATGAGGCTAGTGAATTCTCGAAGTGTGTTAAGTTCGAAAATGGTCTCCGTGATGAGATTAAACAAGGTATCAGATACCAGAGGATTCGCAGGTTTGTCGATTTGGTTGACTGCAGCCGAATCTTTGAAGAGGACAATATTAAACTGAAGTCGTCACACTCTCGCGAGTTAGTCGACAGGAAAGGGAAAAAGCATATGGATCGTGGTAAGCCATATGGTAAGGGTAACCAGAATGCTGGAGGCTGGAAGAAGCCTAGTGGGGGAGACTCTTGTGCCCCTATTAAGTGCTTCAAGTGTGGAGAACCTAGACATCGCATTCACGAGTGCAAAAGTGAGGAAAAGAAGTGCTATAGATGTGGAAAGGCAGGTTACATTGCTATTGAATGCAAAGGGAACACTGTAACTTGTTTCAACTGCGGGGAAGAAGGTCATATTAGTCCTAAGTGTCCTAAGCCGAGGAAGAATCAAGCTGGTGGTAAGGTGTTCGCCTTATCTGGTTCAGAGACTACTCCAGAGGATCGGTTGATTAAAGGTACGTGTTTTATCCATGGCACTCCTTTAATTGCAATAATAGATACTGGAGCAACTCACTTGTTTATTTCATTGGATTGTGCTAAACGCATGAATTTGGAAATATCTGATATTAATGGAAGTATGATCATTGACACTCTTGCGTCGGGTTCAGTGACTACTTCGCTTGCTTGTTTAAACTGTCCAATTGATATTTTTGGTAGAGAATTCGGAATGGACTTAGTGTGCCTTCCGTTGGAACAACTGGACGTTATCCTGGGCATGAATTGGTTGCAATTTAACCGGGTTCATATCAACTGTTTCACGAAAACGATTATTTTTCCTGAAGATGTCATTGTTGAGGACTTAGAGATGACGGCTAGACAAGTGGATAAAGCAATGAACGACGGGGCTGCCGTGTTTATGTTGATTGCGTCCATGGAAGTGAAAAAGAAAGCGGTGAGTAGTGACTTACCGGTAGTATGTGAATTTCCAGAAGTTTTCCCAGAAGATGTAAGAGAATTACCGCCAGAGAGGGAGGTGGATTTTGCTATTGAATTAATTCCTGGAACTAGTCTTGTGTCGCTGGCACCTTATCGTATGTTGGCATCGGAATTGACTGAGTTGAAGAGTCAATTAGAAGAGTTACTTGAGAAGAATTTTATTCGTCCTAGTGTCTCACCGTGGGGTGCACCGGTGTTACTAGTGAAGAAGAAAGAAGGTTCAATGAGGTTGTGTGTGGATTACAGACAACTGAACAAGGTTACTATCAAGAATCGGTATCCCTTACCGAGGATTGATGATTTGATGGATCAACTGGTTGGAGCGTGTGTGTTCAGCAAAATTGGCTTGAGGTCGGGACATCATCAGATTCGGGTGAAGACGGACGATATTCAGAAAACGACATTTAGAACGAGGTATGGTCATTACGAATATACAGTGATGCCATTTGGAGTAACCAATGCGCCGGGGGTTTTCATGGAGTATATGAATAGGATCTTCCATCCTTATCTGGATCAGTTCGTAGTAGTATTTATTGAAGATATTTTAATATATTCTAAGAATGAAGAAGAGCATGCGGATCATCTTAGAGTGGTATTAGAACTATTGAAGGAAAAGAAACTTTATGCAAAACTGTCAAAGTGTGAGTTCTGGTTAAATGAAGTGAGCTTTCTTGGGCATGTAATTTCCAAGGATGGTATTGCCGTTGACCCAACGAAAGTAGAAGCAGTGTCTCAGTGGGAAGCTCCGAAGTCAGTTTCCGAAATCCGTAGTTTCCTTGGTCTTGCGGGTTACTATAGAAAGTTCATTGAAGGTTTTTCAAAGTTAGCGTTGCCGTTAACTAAGTTGACTAGGAAGGGTCAAGCTTTCGTCTGGGATTCGAAATGTGAAGAAGGATTCCAAGAGTTGAAGAAGAGGTTGACTAGTGCGCCGATCTTGATTTTGCCGAATCCGGCGGAATCTTTTGTTGTTTATTGTGATGCTTCGTTGTCGGGATTAGGAGGTGTACTAATGCAGAATCAACAGGTAGTCGCTTATGCGTCGAGACAACTCAAAGTGCATGAGAGAAACTATCCGACTCATGACTTAGAGTTGGCAGCAGTGGTATTTGTGTTGAAATTGTGGAGGCATTACCTATATGGTTCAAGGTTTGAAGTATTTAGTGATCATAAGAGTTTGAAGTATCTCTTTGACCAAAAAGAGCTGAATATGATACAAAGAAGGTGGTTAAAATTTCTCAAGGATTATGATTTTGAACTGAATTATCATCCGGGTAAAGCAAATGTTGTTGCCGATGCATTGAGTAGGAAGTCCCTGCATATGTCTATGCTTATGGTGAGAGAATTGGATTTAATTGAGCAATTCCGAGATTTGAGTTTAGTATGTGAAGACACTCCTACCAGTGTTAAATTGGGTATGCTGAAGCTGACTAGTGGTATTCTTGAGGAAATCCGAGAGGGTCAGAAGACTGATGTAGAGTTGGTTGATAAGTTGACTCTGATTAACCAAGATAAAGGAGGTGAATTCAGAATCGACGAGAATGGTATAATGAGGTTTGGTAATCGTGTTTGTGTTCCTGACATTGCCGAATTGAGGAAGAGTATTCTTGAAGAAGGACATCGTAGCGGATTGAGTATTCATCCTGGTGCTACCAAGATGTATCATGACCTAAAGAAGCTGTTTTGGTGGCCTGGAATGAAAAAGGAAATAGCTGAATTTGTATATGCTTGTTTGACTTGCCAGAAGTCGAAGATTGAGCATCAGAAACCGTATGGAGCTATGCAACCGTTATTTATTCCGGAATGGAAGTGGGATAGTATATCTATGGATTTTGTTTCAGGTTTGCCGAGGACGGTGAAGAATTGTGAAGCTATTTGGGTTATTGTGGACAGGTTGACAAAGTCTGCTCACTTTATACCAATGAGAATGGATTACCCAATGGAGAAGCTGGCTCAATTGTATATTGAAAAGATAGTGAGTTTACATGGTATTCCTTCGAGTATCGTGTCAGATAGAGATCCAAGGTTTACATCCAGATTCTGGGAAGGTTTGCAGAAGGCCTTGGGTACTAAGCTGAGATTGAGTTCTGCTTATCATCCACATACGGATGGACAGACAGAAAGAACTATTCAATCACTAGAAGATTTGTTGCGTGCTTGTGTGTTGGAAAAGGGCGGTGCTTGGGATAGTTATCTACCCTTGATCGAATTTACTTACAATAATAGTTTTCACTCGAGTATTGGTATGGCTCCGTTTGAAGCTTTGTATGGTCGGAGGTGTAGAACGCCTTTATGTTGGCACGAATCTGGCGAAGGTGCTGTGATTGGGCCGGAAATTGTTCAGGAGACAACAGAAAGGATTAAGATGATTCAGGAGAAGATGAAGACTTCTCAGAGTCGTCAGAAGAGTTATCATGATAAAAGAAGAAGGACACTTGAATTTCAAGAAGGAGATCATGTGTTCTTGAGGGTGACTCCTACAACTGATGTTGGTAGAGCACTGAAGTCAAGGAAGTTGACTCCGCGTTTTATTGGTCCGTTTCAAATTACGGAGAGGGTTGGAGAAGTGGCGTATCGTATTGCGTTGCCACCGACACTTGCGAATCTGCATGATGTGTTCCATGTATCGCAGTTGAGGAAATACATTGCTAATCCATCTCATGTGATCCAAGTCGATGATGTACAGGTAAAGGATAATCTGACAGTTGAAACTTTGCCTATGAGGATTGAAGATCGGAAGGTGAAACAATTGCGTGGCAAGGAGATAGCATTAGTCAGAGTAGCTTGGGGAGGACCGGCCGGTGGAAATGTTACGTGGGAATTGGAGAGCCAGATGAAGGACTCCTACCCGGAACTCTTTGCCTAAGGTGTGTTTTCGAGGACGAAAACTTTTCTAGTGGGGGAGAGTTGTAACACCCCATAAAATTCTTTATTTAATTTAATTGATTTTTTGGATTAAATATTAGAATTAATTGAGTTAACTGAGAAAAATGGGAATAATGAGACTAATAGGCCAGTGTCGCTTTTAGTAAAGAGGGGGGTGTATTGGTAGGCCCTATTACTAATTAAAATAGTTTTATTTTATTTTCCACAAAATGGAGGAATTGGGGGAAAGAGGAATAGAACTAAGGAGAAGAGAAGAGTCTGAACGTGAAAAGAGAAGAGGAGCGGAGAAGTGCGACACGAGGAAGAGCGAAGAATCAACCTTCAGGTAAGGGGGGACTCTTCCGTTTATCTTCTATTATGGAATTATAGGTAGTATGATAGAATTTGATCGTGTTATTCGTATCAATTGGGTTGTGCTTAGGTTATAGAAGTGTTAGGTTTTGGGAGGATTGATGCATAATGATTGTATTGACCATGTATGGTGTTAATTGGATGGTTGAATGTATTATAAATGTGTTATAATACGTGTTTATTTCACTGTATGCAAATCTGGTTGGAATGGGATTGGTTTGGTAATGAATTGGTGAAGGAAGGGCAAAATCGCAAGCTGTTTTCTGCGATTCGGAGTTCTGGAAATCGCCAGTTCGCGCCGTGTCCAGGAGTTGGCGCCGCGAACTGCTTGGCAGAAAGCTAGGAAGTTGTGTTGTGTTCAGTACACGCCGCGAACCCTTGTTTGCGCCGCGAAGGCGTAGTTCCTATTCGTTCCGCGCCGTGAACCCTTGTTTGCGCCGCGAAGGCGTAGTTCCTATTCGTTCCGCGCCGCGAACTGTGTGTGGCGCCGCGTGCTGTTGGCGATAGGCCGTTTTGAAAAGTTTAAAAATGTGTAACTTTTAAACCGTAAACCGGATTTTGGTGCCGTTTCGAGTACAGTGAAGCTAATCAAATAATTTATATAATCAAATGGTGTTTTGAGTTGTGGATTGAATTATTTTTAAAACACCCGATCTTAATTGTTTGTGGTGGGATATGCTTATAGGTACACTAATGAATGTCTTACCTGTATGATGTTGTGGTTATGACTGGTGTTTATTATACATGTATTGTTGGTATGAAATATGTGTTTTATTGATGATTATGACATTGATCGATTTGTGTGGGTGATGAGCATGTTATGGTTGATGCATGCATTCATAATCATTATGTGGCTGGTGCTTGACGATGGTGGATGAGTGGTAGCTAATTCCCATTGTGTGGAATTAGTGAGTGGGTGTTACCGTATCCTTGACGATGGTGGGTCGGTGAGTTGGGTTATCCCAGATTTTGGTACCACATGCATGTAGTTGCATTGCATTAGGCTGTTTTGCTATTATAACATGAATGGAAGATTGTCCAATGTTATAATATGTGTTAATTTGGTTGTTTGCTTACTGATTGTATGGTTTGAATCTGATCATAACTGTGATTGGGTGAATGGCATGTGAAATTATATTTTATTATCTATATCTTATAACATTAGTTAAATGTGAATGAGACTCACCCTTACTGTTGTTATTTTTCAGATTGAGCAGTAGCTCTCGTACTTGGTGAGGATTAGCTCGTCACGTAGTTCGTTAGAGTCAGTTGGGTCCATGTCATGCTCTGGTCGTGTAACACTGGGGGCGTCGTTTAGAGTTACTTGTTAAACTCTTTCTATTTTGGGTGGATTTCCTATGTTGGTGTTTTAAGTCTGTGACTTGGCTGTTTGTTATTCAGATGTTAAAGATAATTCCGCTGTGTTAAACATGATGATCTGAATAAATTTGGTTGACGTTCTCTTTTATGGCATGACATGAGTATTATTGTTTAATTATTTGGAAGTTGTAATGCCCTTTTCATGTTTACTCTGATTATTGTTTATTATTTATGCGGGGTATTAGAAGGGTGTTACAAAGGGTGTCGTTTTTGTGTTGAGGAGGAAAAGAAAATAACGTGTTTTAACCAACACAAACCCTAATCCCTTTTCCTATTTATTCTTCTTTTTATTATTATTTTTTTATTCTGTTAGTTAATTAATTTTTTTTAAAAAAATTTAATTTTAAATTAGCTACGAGAGCGCTTTACAAAAGCGCCTTTGTAACCAGCCTATACCAGCGCTTTTATAAAAGCGATTTCTTAAGGTAGCCTATAGCTGCGGTTTTCAAAAGGGCTTTCGTAGGATCATCTATACCAGCGCTTTTTTCCCTTGTTTTTTAGTTTTGTTTTTAGTGAAACCTATAGCAGCGCTTTTTCCTAAAAGCGCTTTCATATATGTGCTACTAAAAGCCAAATTTGGCGTAGTGGAAACAATCTGATCTTATGGTCAAGCAAGAGGTAGTTAACAATCGCTCTTTCGACAGCAGAAGAATAATACATCTTAGCGTCTCTGTGCAACACTCAGATGTTATGGATGAAGAGTTAGCTGGAAGATTATCAAATTTATGAGAGTAACATTCCTATCTTTTGTGATAATAATGCTGCTATTTGTTTGAGTTAGAATCCTATCTTGCATTCTAAGGAAAAACATATAGAGATAAAGCATCATTTTATCAGAGGCTATGTTCAGAAAGGGATTATTTCTTTAAATTTTATAGATACAGACCATCAATGGGCTAATATCTTCGCAAAACCATTGGCTGAAGATAGATTTCTATTCATTCTAAAGAATCTGAAAATGGACTTCTGTCCAGAGTAAGATGTCATCATAACTGAATATGTTTGGTTAGAATCTTATAACAAAAGATTTTGATTTAAATCTTTATTTTATTTTTATCTCGGCAATCAGAAGGTGTTTCGGCCAAAAACATCTCTGATCAGATGGAAGTAGTCTGATCTTCCAGAATCTGAGAAAAATTAAAATGTGTCACTTGAATTTAATAAATGTGTGTAACCTTGGTTATGTAGTTCATTCTACCAAGTGTCACTCAAGCAGTGAGCTTTAATTTATGGGAATTAATCACAACCAAATTATAACGACCATTTATTACTCCTCATATCTTCAGTCGTTTTCAAAAAGCTTGTCTTTACATTTCCCACTCATGTTCACGAAGCCGTGTATTTTTTAAGTTGCCCTGACTATTTACATGTGTCTTTCATTCAAAAAAATTTCAAAGCTTTAGTGTTTACTTCTTCTACCCTCTGTTTAAATACTCTCCTAGGAACTCTTTCTTCATATGGCTGTCAGAACCAGAAACTCTACGAAATGTTTCATTCCTTATGGGTGTGTTCTGTCTTTTGAAAATGAAAGTTGTGATATTTATGAAGACTAGTATTTTTTATATTTATCTTCTTTTTATTTTTTTCCTTGTACTCCATCTCAATATATCAACAAAGTTGTTATCCCTTCTTATGTCTTATATCTTATGTTTTTCACACGTAATATATTTATGATTATGACAAAAAAGGGGGAGAAAATCTGGAGTTAATTTTGATGATTAATGATCAATTCCTGAGATAAAACTGCTTACATTTACTAACCCTATATAAATTTCTGTTTGTGTTAGAAATGTTTTTTGTTTTTTAGGATGTCATCAAACTCTGAAATATTTGTGTTAGACTTTGAAAGCTATGAATATCAATTTTAAAATCAGATATTAGCAATCAGACTCTGAGAGTGCATTGGCAGTCTAACTCCGAGAATGTGATTCTGGAATAAGACTCTAAGAAGATGTCATACTTAATCAGGCTCTGAGTTTTTACAAAGATCTCATTTTAAGCAACCAAGCCTTGAAGTTGACAGTGAGGCTATAAAAGACCTCACTCAGATCTAACAAAAGCAGGCTCTGAAAGATTTCATTTATGCACTGCATTTTCCAGAATGGAAATCAGGCTCTGAAATGAATCTATCAATCAGGTCCTAAAAATGAAATATCTCTGATATCAAGACTCTTAAGATAATATCTGAACTATTAAAACCAGGGGAAGTTACCCAGAATGGTCAATAGTCAGGATATCTGATCTTTACCAAGTCTCTAACCCAGGGGGACTTTCTCATAAAGGATAAGTATTCCTCGTCTTTTTCTCTCTTTGGAATTTTTATGATTATGTACAAAATTGTGTCATCAAAATACATAGTTTTATCATCATCAAAAAGGGGGAGATTGTTAGAACAGGAATGGTTCTACAATACTTCTCTAAGTTTGGATGATAACAATGTGTATGTTGGTATGAATAATTTTGTTATACTAATGTTTGTTTTGTTGAGTACTTAACAAACAGGATATGAATTTGATGAAAAGGCATGGCCAAAACATCAAAAGCCACCAGGTTATGTTTTCGTAATACACACATTCTGATGAACAGTAGCAAGCACTTCAGAAGCAGGAGCATATAAAGTTATCACTCTGTTACAAAGTCTAAAGAAACCAGTTCTGAAGACCATGTGCTGAAAGACTTTGAAGACGTGGTTCTGAAGACTCTGAAGACTTGACGTTTCTAAGAATTCAAAGCTTATTCTCTTTTCTTCCAACTCATGTTGTGAGCCTCTAAAGTTCAAGAAGGAAAAAAGATAATGTTACTATGTAGTACGAGGTACAAGGTACAGATGAATGTTTCGTTCCACTTCCAAGAAAGAACGGACGTTACTATCTTGTCTCCCACTACGATCAAGCCACCAAACTTCTGGAAGTTCCAGAACTTCCCTCCAACGAATATATTATTGTATTGTCTATATAAGGGCTTGAAGACTCAAAGAAGAAGCTCCTAATTCACGATCACGTTCACACTGTATAGAATGTTCATAGCTTTATATTTCTTTTAGTCTTAGATTTGAAAAAGAAAAGTTTACATCCAGCTTGTGTAGAAGCATCTTATTGTAAACAAACCCTAATCAAAGGTTATTTAGTTGTTCCTTGAGCTACCAAGTGAAGGTCTATAGTCTCGAGAAGTCTAGGACTATAGAGTCTAAGAGGTTGTTAGTCATAGGGGTGCCTATGCAGGTGTTAGTCATAGGGGTGCCTATTCAAACCCCCCTTTCTAGTGTTTTTCACACCTTCACCTTCAACTTTACCTTGGTGACATGATCCCTTAGAAAATGAAAATTTGTCTCTATGTGTTTACTATTGCCATGAGAAATGGGTTTTTTGGCTAGATTAATGCACAATTTGTTGCTAATTTGCAACTTGATTGGATATTCCAACTTAATCATCAAATCATTAAAAAAGGATTAATATAATATTATTAACAAACAGCACCACTAGTAACATACGCAAGCTCAGAACTATATAAAGCCACCACATGTTGCTTATTTGAACACCGTGATAGTGGTGCTTCTAGGAATTTGAAAAAGTATTCGGTTGTGTTTCTCCTGTCAATCTTATCACGACATGAGTTACCATCAAAGAACTCAATAAGCTAATTCTTTTCATGCATTTTTCCTATTGAAAATAGAATACCATAGTTTAGTGCACCACTGAAGTCTCTAGAATTCCATGCCAAGAAAATAAGCTAACTTACCAAGGTCATACATTTCAAAATTAAACTTTATCTTAGCCTTGAATTTATCATTTTCTTTCATACAAATTCTTGTTGTTAATAAGATATATACATAAAGGCAAATGATCGATAAATCCACTCTCTTATTTTCCTTTAATATAGACTTTGTAACACCCTTCTAAACCCCTCGACAAATAATTAAAAATTTCAGAGTAAACATGAAAACAAGAGTGCCACAATTCAATTTAAACCAATTTATTCATAAATCATTTGTCATGCTACACATAGGAACAAATCATCACATTATCATAATCATGTTTCTACACAGATGGATATTTATCATACAGATAAGCATAACATCATCTATACGCTATCCCACAAATTTATTACAATAACAACAGAATAGAGTATCCTCATAGACTCTAGACTAGCGTTCTCTAGTGTTACAATATCAGAGCATGACATTGACGCTATACTTAAACAGACTAGCCTATGAGCTATCCTCACCAAAGCCAAAAGCCGCTACTTGCCAATTTGAAAATGTCAACATGTAAGGGTGAGTCTCATCGCAATTAACAAATATTATTGCATCATAAATAATAACATATCATAGTTATATTAATCACCTAATTGTATTATATTCAGGCAATTCCACAAATACACAACCAACACATCATCACTTCATAAACTGAAACACATTCAATCATGTTATGAAAATCATGCATATGAATGAACTGACACTATGCATGTGGTACCATACATGGGATAAACCCATCCAACTGATCTTTTCATCATCAAGATACAGTCCAACCGGTACAAATTCCGCACAATGGGATTATGCCCACCATTTGATCCACAACATCACCGGGATCCATCACCAAAATGCGTATGAATAAATGCACACATATGACATACTTATAACATCATCGATTTGATGTTTCACATCGTCTCATTACAACTCACCATTTCATCACCAATAAGCATGCACATGTATTATCAATCATTCAGTTATATCACATATAATCATGTCAAAACACCTCCAAGTCACAATGAATTCAAAGTAGTTACATCAACATAACAACACATTGTTACATTCACACACATATATGTACACAATGCTACAATCCATCAATTAAATTAAATCAACATTTAAAATAAAATAGGGCCACTGCCCATTTCATCAATTCATCATATAAAGCTTTAAATCAGCTTCACAACGCTCAAAACGGCGCTCAAAACGGATGTACGGTTTGAAACTTACGGCCTTCGGAAAATTTGTGAAAAATTTGTATGTTGTAGGTCGACGCACAAGATCCATAGGTCGACACATAGAATTTTCTGTCCCCCTCGGGTTTGCTCAGGCCGACCCATGAGTCGACTCATGCTGGTCTTTTGGGAACCTATAGGTCGACGCATGATCTTCATAGGTCGACGCATGCTGCGCTGATGCAAAAAAAAATTCTGCGATTTTGACATCTTTCCTCTCCCAATCTCAATCAAATCGCACCATAACAGTCCCCACACCAAAACATCATCAAATAACATAACATAATACAATTATAACACATTTTAGTGGCCATCTAACACTAAAATGATTCATCAATCACATCAATTCAACAAAACAGCCTAAATCTCCCAAAACCCCAAAACCTAAACATACAATCCAATTGTTCTGACTAATATACCTAATCAATATTATCACTTAAGATACGATAAGAGAAGTTAATCGGAGAGTCCCACTTACCTTATTCAAGAATCCTTGGTTGGTCCTCTTCCTCTTCTGCTCCTCTTTCACGTATACTCCTTTTTCCCTTAATTCCTTATTTTTATGAAAATCAATTTTAATTTAGTAAAAGGCCTACTAACATAGCAACCCCTCTTTACTAACACTACACTTGGCCCAATAGCCTATCTCATAATTCTTTTCAATTAATTCCACAAAATACCGAATAATTCTAAATAATAATTTAAATTCCGATTAAATTAAATTTAGAAAATATGGGGTTTACAGACTTCATACTTACCATTGCACTTACTAAACCCTCGCTTCATGAAGATTTTGGAAAATGATCATAAACGCACCTCTTATTGTCAATATAAGGCCTTATGTAGAATGTGCACACTCTACATTCTTTCCCCTTTAATTCAAAACATTGAGGTTGTGATATAAAACCTCTTCATCTAGATGACCATTTAGTAATGTTGATTTAATATCAATGTGGAATATAAACCATCCTTTATATTACAGGCCAATGGAATTACTAGTCTAATACTCTCATGCCTTGCCATAAGTGAGAAAACTTCATCATTATCAATTCCTTATTTTCGCAAGAAACCCTTTGCAGTAAATATTTCCTTGTTCTTGACTAGCTTTTCTTCGGGATTTACCTTGAGCTTGAACACCCATCTCACATCAATAATCTTCTAACAAATAGGTAACTCGATTAATTCCTAAGTCTTATTCTTCTCTATAGATGTTCATTCTTCCATCATAGCACCTTTCCAACCTTATTCTTTCAAATTTTTTTGGTAGTCAACTAGCTAAACATATGCAAACTTTATGAGATACATCATCTCTCCACCATCATCTACTTCATCGTCACGAACTAGCTCACAATTAGCTAGTCTTCTTGGAAGTTATCTTACCTTTTGTGGCCTAGTTTGGGCTCCTGCAGGTTTTTCATCTGAAATTGTATTATTTGTTATGATATTAGTGTCATTCTCCTCTGCTTGATAAGTTTCATTTTGAAATGGAAATGATATTTATGTAGCATCTTCGTCATTGACTTCCTAATTTTAGACTTCATCTTCCATGAACAATATATGTGTTGGTGGAAAACTAACAACATACACTTACCAACAATAACAACAAAATCACTTATGAATAAGAACAACAACATACATCAACATTTATCAACAAAAAGACAATAACATACCTTTTATTGAAAATACTCATAGAATGATCTGAATTTGATCTACTTTGTGTTGCTATGAAGAAAAAATATAAGACAAATGAAGCTTCTAAAATAGCTTCATAATTCTTATATTGTTTCTCCATGGCAACACAACCCATTTATGAACCACACCCATAGTTTGGGTTCTCTTGAACCATATTTCAAATTATAAACAACTTAAAGAATGTTAACCTGTTTTCAAAAGATAAACTAGCATTAAGAACATATTAACATAAACGGAAACATAACCCAAAAGAGAATTAAATAATTCCAAATGAAAAAACCATTTCTAAGAAGAACTAGTGTCATGAATGGAACAAATATGAACAATGTAAGAAAGCTAATGGAGAAGATTACCTTTTAGTTTTAACATATATTAATTAGTATCACGACGAGTTTGCTGCATTGGAAGAGAGACATGTTAGGGTTCTATTTTGAGAAAAAAAGGAAGAAAACTTATGAAGAAGAATACGAAAGAGAAAGTGGATGAACTTGATTACCTTTAAGTTTGAAGATGCTAATGAGGACGAGTTTTCTGAATATGGAATAGAGCATTGTTTGGGTTTTGTTAAGGAATTGTTGACCATTTTGAGGGAAAGGTTGATAACTTCGTTAATATTGTTGAATAAGTGACCTCAAGCATAAGAGGAAGGGTGAATTGTGGATTTGTAAAATTATGGATATTTTTCCCTTTCTCGATTAGGATCGTGTTAGTAATTTTTTTGAGTAGTAAAACACATCGAAAGTAAAGCAAATATATTATATTTCAGAAAATTAAAGAGGATAAGGATAAAAAGATTGCACCAGAGAGTTATCTAAGTTTGATCAAAAGTTGTCTTAGTTCTATCCCCAAGAGTTCTTCTTGAGATTTTTCACTATAGTCTTATGAGCTTTTATCGGTTATGCCCAAGAACCTTAATACAATCCGACCTTTTGAATTTTGAACAAACTTGTTCTCAACCTATGGACGGTTATCACTCAAGATCAAAGCTTTTCACCAGTTAAGCTTCAAGAACCAACAACAGAGATCTATGGTTGATCTCAAACAAAAAAAACTTAATTTTTTAAAGGTAGTGTACCTTTAAGACTATCAAATACCAGTACAACCACTTAAAAAACCCTCCTTACAAATAAAATTTCACTCCAAAGCACTAAAGAAACCGAAGAAAAAAATTTGTAGAGAGAAAAGGAGAGAACTTAGAGAGAGAAATTCTAAACAAAAATGAAATTGTTGGAAAGTGGCGTGATTTCAAGTGAGGGAGACCTCCTTTTATATATTGGTTGGAATCACCAAGAAAGGAAACAATCCATGAGCCTCATTAACTACTCAATCGATTGGTTTAATCGATTAAATTGAAAGAATATGGGCGTTATGATTCTCAAAATGGAAGGTTATGATATATGTCAGTTGCCAATCATTTAGGTTATGTAGATATGTCTTGAGGCTTAGGTTTGATCTTTTTTAATCGATTAGGATAATCAATTATATTAGACAAAATTTCCCTTTTAGTCATTTCTATAGCTTCTAAGTTATTTGTCACAACTTCCAAGTCATTTTTTAAATATTTTTCTTTTAGGAAAAGTGTTTTTAGTGTGTGAGTTGCCTTAGAACTTTTAAGCTACTACCGTATTTTTATAGTACTTAGCTCTCTCAGACAGACTGACAAGACTTGGAGAGCTTCCATATCTTTATTTTTAAAGATACTTTTGAGACTTCTTTTGAGTTCTTCAATTGACTTTGACTTGATAGTTGACTTTGAGTACTTTAGGTTTGTAGATACGTTGTTGTCACCAAACTTGGCTTTTACATGCAATCACATAGATCCACACACACACACACACACACACACACACACACACACACATATATATATATATATATATATATATATATATATATATATATATATATATATATATATATATATAAGTAAAACTTATCATTACATTTGTTAAAATAAATTATCATAATATGTAAATACTATTCATAACGGTTTTTGATATTAACCGTGATAGTAAGTATTTTTTATTATAATATATTTATATGAGTATAATGACAATCCTTTTTTGTAACGAAAAGAAGAAAAAATTGTTGGTGTTGGGAATCTAAGCAAGTAATCTTTAATATATCACAACGGTTGTGTTGAATGACCGTGATCAAATAAATTTTAATAAAATATTAAATTAATTAAAGCGAGCAAATATCAATTATTACTACGATTATTTAGACGGCCGTAGTAATATAGTGTTACCAAAGATATATTTTGTAATAGTGCGGTCACCACTATGTAATCCAAAAAAGGAAGGAAAGATTCTCAAGATTTTCTCAATGATATTCAATTCACTGAGAGACTCACAATACTACTTTATTTGGTATGTCAGAGTTAGTAATCTTGAAATGTAATCACCCATTTTTTACCATTATTCATCTCAACAACTCAAGTTGACTTCTCAAAGATTTTAAGTTCGTCTTCTTGACTATGGCATCAAAGTCATAGTTTCTTTCCAACTTATCACATGCGGTCTTTAAGCTGGTTTAACTAGAGATATTTTCTAAAGCCTTTGAATCCACACATTGATGGATAAAAAACAAAGCATTGCAGTCTCTCTTTTTGTTTTCTTTGAAGGCTTTCCTTTGTGCATCACTTGAAGTTTCAAGCAAGGCTTCAAAACGGTTGGAATGTACAATCACACAATCGGTGAACAATAGAGGTTTAGGGTTTGTGGAGAAGAAAATAGTGAGAAAGAAAAGAGAATTAGAGAGAGTGTCATTGAGGATGAGAATCATTTTCTGCATTAGTTTGAGATGAGAATGCCTCCAAGACCTTTATACAAGAGTATTACAATAATTGGAACTCAAAATAAAATATTAAAAATACAAGGAAAAAAAACTCGGGCGTGTAACCAGTTAACACATCTGGTAGATAGGTTACACACACAAACCGAAAAAAATCTTATATCAGGTGTAACTAGTTAACGCATTTAGTTAACCGGTTGCAGCAACTTAAAACCAGCTTTTTAAGGTTCCATAAATGATTATTCTCCAAATGTAATCGGTTACACCCCATGTTAACCGGTTACAACACTTGAATTATTGGATTTTCACTCAACACACCACCTTAATTCAAGTGCTCCAAGTTCTTCATGCATATGCTCATCTTAACCTCTTGAACACGTCATTTGTGACTCCCTTTGTACACAAATCAGCAACTTGGTCCTCGCTTCTACAATATCGCGGTCTTAACTTTCCTTCACTAACAAGCTCCCTAAAATAGTGAGATCTCATCTCATTGTGCTTGCTTCTCCCATGTGCAAGTAGATTCTTAGCAAGATTAATAGCTGAAATATTATCAACCAAGAGTGTGACAGCCTCAACAAGCCTTTTGTGCATCTGTTGTACCTTCGACAAGGGGATTCACCCCATTCTAGATCACTTCAAAAACATCTTGGTGGCCAAACAACACCTTCATTTTCTTGCACTATTTGTCGTAATTCTTCACTTCAAAGGGTTGTAGGTTTGTACGGACTCTACCATTGGAGACGATATTCATGTTTGCACTGCGGATTATGAATCAGAACCAAGTTCTTGATGCCAAATGTCGGAACATATAATCACACAATTGGTGAACACTAGAGGTTTAGGGTATGTGGAGAAGAAGATAGTGTGAGAGAGAGAGAGAGAGAGAGAATTAGAGAGAGAGATAGAGTAATTAAGGGTGAATCATTTTCTGCATTAGTTTGAGATGAGAATGGCTACAAAGAATTTATACAAGAGTATTACAACAATTGAGACCTAAAACAAAACACTAAAATACAAGAAAAAGCAAAAAAATCGGGCGCATAACCGGTTAACAAGATTGTTAACCAGTTACACAAACAAACATAAAAACATCTCATATTAAGTGTAACAGGTTAACGCATTTAGTTAACCGGTTACAGCAACTCAAAACTAGCTTTTTCAGTCTCCGTAAGTGATTATTCTCCAACTATAACCGGTAAAAACACTTGAATTATTTGATTTTAATTGAACACAAACTAGTTCCAACCATATCAAAAACATCTTATGCACCAAATATGACTATTATCTCAATCACTCATTTATCCAATTCTTTTTATAAAAAAAAATGGTAAATATGCTGCGAAATTTTCATGACCCACCATAAACTCACTTGCAATCACTTGAATCCTTAGAATTGT
The DNA here is from genome assembly GCF_029867415.1 of Vicia villosa. Lineage (NCBI taxonomy): Eukaryota > Viridiplantae > Streptophyta > Magnoliopsida > Fabales > Fabaceae > Vicia > Vicia villosa. Next base: position 237,751 of record NW_026705179.1, read on the forward strand.
TCTTGCTCTTGATACCAATTTCTTGTGAATAAGTTGTTATAAGATGGAGAAAATAGATAGAAAGAGATAGAGAATTTAGTGAAAAGATTTAGATAAACTAGATGAAGAGGAAGTATTATTGATACACATAGAACTTATATATCTATAACTGTTTTACACAACAAACATAAAACCGAAAATTAACTCTAACTAATTGAATTAATTATTCAAAACTAGCTCTCTTCTTTGCTCGGTTTTTGTTTGTGCTCCTGTCAATCAAGAAACTGTTTATCTTTTTTTTTTTAGAAATCAAGATAACATTAAAAAGGAGAATTAAGGGTTCTCCAACCCGATTACAAAAGAGATAACGGGAAAACCCCGCCAAGGAAAAATACTAACCAATTACATTACGAGAGATAGTACAAAGGTTCCCTACAAAACTTGTAAAAGGAATGATTGGGATGAGTAATTTTTCCGCAAAAAGACCATCGCCAAGCCAACATCTTAATATTTCAAACGGTGTTGTTTACACTCCAAGCCTCTTTACGAAAGCAAACACCATTCCTAACCAACCATAAGCACCATGTTGTGGCAAACCAAACTATGTCCAACTTTCTATCCATCACCAATTTACTATGGAAGAATGAGTGGCATTCCATAAAATTTGATAAACACTCTTCTTCAAAAATAACCCCTTTACCCACCCAAAAAGCTATCTCACTCCAAATATTTTTTACCACCCAACAACCAAAAAATAAATGATTCCTTGTTTCCGAACTATTACCACAAAAAATGCACTTTAATTATACCATAGAAAAAGACATACCTCTAACCACCAAGAGGTCCTTCATAGGGAGTCTATTGTGAAATAACCTCCAACCAAAAGCCTTTATTTTAAAAGGAGCTTCCATTTTCCACAAAAGACCGAAAGCTTCCGCATGGTTAATAGGAGGACCATATAAAAAATTGGACTTTTCGTAGAACTCATAACACGAAGCAACCGAAAAATCCCTTTCTGAATTACCATTCCAAACCACAGTGTCCTTTCCTATCGCCCAACCATTGAAATTCTCCAAACGGCTCTTTAAAGACAACCATTGAGTCATGAGAATCGGATTTTCCTCCACGAGAACGGGCAACCCTGAGTCCCCCCACTTCCACTCCTCCTCCGACCACCCCCCCATTGCCGCCACTGACACATTCTTTAAACGAGAGACAAAAAATAAATCCGGATAAGCTTCATATAAAGCCGAATCACCCAACCAAGTTGAAAACCAAAACGGAGTGTTATGACCATTACGAATAATAAAACGACAATTTCCAACCATAGGATCATTAGAACCAAGAGAAGAAGGAGATGCAGAAGAATTAATCTTTAAAATGTCTTTCCACCAAAAAGAACAAAAAGGCGAAACTTTTACCTTACTATCCAAACCGAAAGCCTTTGAAGAAATATCTCCATACCAAGCTTTCAAAACATCATACCACAAAGCGTTTTGGCCTTGAAGAATCCGCCACCTCCATTTGTTAAGAAGCGCCAAATTAAATAAAGCCAAATTCTTCACCCCTAAACCACCTCTTTTCATCGGTAAAGTGACATCCCCCCACTTTATCCAATGAATGCATCTTTTATCTTCCGCACCACCCCATAAAAATCTACTTTGAACTCTAGTGAACACCTTCACCACTTTCTTCGGCATCTTGTAAAATGACCTAGTAAAAATGCATAACGAACTAAGCACGGATTTAAGGAGAGTTATTCTACCTCCAAAATTCAAAAAGCGATTTGTCCACCCTTTCAAGCGATTCCTCATTTTTAAACAAAAGAGGTTTCCAAGTGGCTTCCTTCCTCGGATTGAATCCGATAGGAATACCCAAGAAATAAAAGTTGCTCTCCTCCACCCTACAAGAAAGAAAATTGGAAGCCGCCTCTAAGAAATGAACATTAGTATTAATTCCTATCAACTTACTCTTGTGATAATTAATACCAAGTCCCGACACCATTTCGAAAGCCCGAAGAATCGCACGAACCGCCCACATATGTTTCCAACTACCTTCCCCCACAATCAACGTATCGTCCGCAAATTGAAGAATATCCACTTTATCATTATCATTAAAAGAATAATGGGAGAAACTGTTTATCTATTAACAACAACAACAAAATTTCCTATACTCACGAAGCATTAATTGATCACTATAGACACAACTAACTAATCACTCAATTAGTGGACTAAATTATGCTTATTAATAGATATGGTTTTAAATCAAGTCCAACTTGGACTATGCGCACTAAGGCACCAACTCTTGGGTAAACCAATTCTGATTGGCTTTTACTTGAATTAGACAAAATAAGAAAATACTAGGGTCTAATTTCTAGCATCACCAATTCTCATAATTCATGTTGTGAAAATGATGATCAATGATGCGACACAATATACCTAATTAACTTGCACACTTAGAAAATTATATGTAAAATGAATAAACTACAATATCTTGTATCCATTAAAGGTTTTTATATTATTTTATAAACGGGGCCTGTTGAAAATTGAAAAATGGAGAGAAAATTGATTCGTGATGGCTATATTAATCGCATAGTTAAATTTAAAATTGGGAAACACGCATATCCGTAATATTTAGAATAAATATAATTTAGGTCGTAGATTTAAAACTTTAATCCATTTTATAAAAAAAATGGGACAAAATTGATCCCATGACACTTTATTTTTAAAGTTAAAATTTATAAAAATTTATGTTAACACATATATCCATAAAAATTTATAAAAATAGAGAGGATAATCATATCAAAAAATATTAGCCTAAAATTTTGTTTCATCTTGATTATAATGGGGAGGGGTGCAACGGACTCCAAACATTATACTTTTGAAGTTTAAAAACAATTTTAAAATTACAAAATACTAAAAACATTTTATTAATAAAAAATTTAACACTTTTCTTATTTTTTTTGTCTTTCTTATTTTCAAAACTAAAAATCAAAAAGTAAAATCTTTAAAATATTTTTTAGTTTTTTAATTTTTAATATTCTCAATTAGATAATAGTTTTCAAAAATATTTTTGTAAAATTAGATTATCAAATAAATTTTTTTATTTTTAAATTTTAAAAACTATAAAATAATTTTACCAAATCAAATTAAACAAACCCTAAATAGACCCTTAATGTTTGCTCTTTTTTTTTCCTAAGAGTATAAAGTAACGATATGTTTTTATTATTTTAAAAAAATTAACAAATCTTTAAAATAGAAATAAATAAACTAAAATTTAACAATAATAAAAATAAATTAGAATTTTAAAATTTTATCTCAAAGAAAAAACAACTTTAATTGATACAGAAAATTAATTTAATCTACAATATTCTTTTATGTTTTTATGTGCCATATTTTTTAGAATTTTTTAAAGATTAGATCATTTAGTTTAACATTTTAGAATTTTGTTATTATGAATATTGAGAGGTCTGGAGAACGACCAAACTGTCTATTAATAAGTCAAATATTTAAGATTTAACAGCCTTTAACATTATATATTTATCCAATATTTTAAAACATTATAGATATGAATATTTTCTCTTATATATTAAACATTTCCTCCGTTCTTAATCCTTAATCTATGTGAAATTTTAGTCACTCACACTTAAATTTCAAAAATCTTTTTCATAGGTGTGAGTTATCCACATCATTAGTCTTAATTTAAATTAGAATTTATTTATCCAACTTTTAGTATAGTCAAGTCAATCATACCATTCAACCATCAATCCTCTAACTATGTGATTTTAGTGAATCGAATAAATGGTCGAACCAATTTTTATAACATTGCTTTTAAAACATTTGAAATCTAAAATTAAAATAAACCACTATTAGTATCACAAATAATTGTAACAATATAGGTAAAAAGTGAAAAATACAAAAATGAGAGAGAATTTGAAAAGGGGAACAAAAGCACCTACACATAGGGCCCATGACATGTCCTCTCAAAAGACCAATAGATGTTATTTTCATCTTTCTCCACTACACTCACAAATTCTTTCACCACCTCCATTATACCTCTCCTTCCCACAAACATCTATTAATTCCTCCTCACCCTCATCTCTCTCACACACACTCCCAATAAAATAATCAACCATACACTATTCACTCACCATGTCCATCTCATTGCAAAACGACACCGTTCAAGCCTCCTCCTCGTCCTCAAGACCCGATGCCACCACCGATCAGCCATCGGCGGTCGCTCCTTTAAGCCGCTACGAATCACAAAAGAAACGAGACTGGAACACGTTTGGACAATACCTAAGAAACCAAACACCACCAGTTTCTTTGTCTCAGTGCAACTTCAACCATGTACTTGAGTTTCTCCGTTACTTAGATCAATTTGGAAAGACTAAGGTTCACTTACACGGTTGCATCTTTTTCGGACAACCCGATCCGCCCGCGCCGTGCACTTGTCCGTTGAGACAAGCTTGGGGGAGCCTCGATGCACTCATCGGACGGCTTAGAGCCGCGTACGAAGAACATGGTGGTTCACCGGAGAATAATCCGTTCGGAACCGGAGCTATTCGGGTTTATCTTCGGGAAGTTAAGGAGTGTCAATCCAAAGCTAGAGGGATTCCTTATACAAAGAAAAAGAAGAAGAGGAGTCAAGTTAAGGGTACTCATAATAATTCTTCTAAGTCCTTCAAGCAGCTAGCTTCTTGAGATTCATAGTAAGTTTTTCATATCAAATTAATTAATATTTTTATGTATTTTTTTTACTGTTAATAACCACTAAAAATTCACACATAATCTTAAGGATCAGGATCTCAACTATGTTGATGACATTCAACTTAATAATATTTGTTTCTGCAATTGAGTTTAGATTTGCCGACATATTTGTATAGTTTTTGACAAGAAATGGTTGAAAATTTGGAAGCCATTTTTGACTTTAGGGTAAAAAATATTATACTGAGAATACAAAACCCTAGCAGCAGAATACAAACCCTAAATTTGCATTGTTAATTAAGAAATATAACTTATTGGTGTATAGAATAATTTATTGATTAAAAAATGTAAGAATAAAATTTAACAGAGGATATATACTTTTTCTTTTGCATACTCATTCTCTCTTCCCTTTTCTTTCTCTCTCCTATCATTCAAGACATAATTATATTTCCTAATTAAATACTCCCTCAGGTGCAAACTTTATGCCAATTTTGGGCCTATTTCTGATTCTGCAAGATTTCTTGTGCTCCCTATGGTCATGTGACTTTGATATATAATCCATATACGTTGCATGTGATTTTGATATACAAACTTACGTAGAATCTAAAATGTACTTTGGATTTATTTGTTTATTTTCTAAATAAACAAATATATAATACTAACTCAGTGCTTCTTTAAGACCATTTGTACCACATTAGAGACAAGGTGGAAAAGTTAGTTGGTTTTGATTTGTCCCTATTCTATCCTCACAAACGTTTTGTTTCTATAGGTATTCAATGTTTGTATATATATAATCTAACAACTTTATTTTTGGTACAAAGAGGATTGAAACTATAAAATCACATAAACTATTAATTAATTGGTTTGTTTAAATTAATTTATTTTAATGTGTCGGTAAGCCTCTCCATTATTGTCGCTCACTAAGTTCTTCAACTTAATTGTGTCCATAAATTTAGAAAGTCAATATCCATTGATGGGCACTAGCCTACAACCTTAAGATATACAATCCACATATTTGCACATCATTCATATAACGAAATGACAATGATCATGATAGAAAAGACAATAATCCAAACGGATGATATGGCTCCACCTTTCGGTTGATCATTAGACTTGTCAACAATGTCTCTTCAAAAATATTGTCTCCCCTATAACCTTAAGACTAGAGGGATTTTGTAGATGTTTTGCTTTAAGATGAGTGTTCACTTTGTTTCGATTGAATAGTAGGTGGGTTGTGAAAAGTTTGGATCCTATTATTGTGTCTAAATGATGGTTTGAATCATGGTCTTAAATTGCGGCTGCGGATGCGGTTGCGGTTGCGGATGTTGCGATTGCGGTTATTGCGCTTGTTGCGATGTGCATTGCGGCCGTTGCAGCGTGAATTTTTAAAAGGAAGTGTTTGAAATATTATATTAAAAAACACTTAATGTTATGTTTTTTCTTTATATAAGAAGTAAATTGAGTTTTAGAATTCTAATATATTGACTTTTGAAGAAAATATTTAAAAAAACATGATTAAAATTGTCCGATAAGGTTCCTAATACATCCGGAGGCGAGATTTCAAAATCACACCGCAATTGCGGTCCGATGCGGTTGCGGAGGCAACCGCATCCGCAATATTGCGGGTGCAATTGCGGTTGCGTACCGCAATTTAAAACCATGGTTTCAATATTATTGTGGCTTAACAAACCTAATGGAATCTCTATAGAGATGTCTTAGAGCACTTTCCTCTTCTGTTTAGGCACTCTTTACATGATTATATTGGGGCAAGCATGAGTGATTAAGTCCCACATCGATTATGAAATGGTAGATGTTGGATTAATAATAAAGAAGATTCATATATTTAATGTCTTAAGATTTTTGGTGGAGATGTGACATCTCCCTCTCTTGTGGTCCTTGAGCAATGGGCATCCGTTGGTGCTCCTGATTTTTTTGGACTCCCTAACAAAAAGTGGTATCGAAATCGTGGTTCTGTTTGATGGATGAGCGAGAGTTGGATCCGACATTGAATCTTGTTATAGGATGTGATGGACTCATACTTGTGGGATAGATTGTTAGGTACAAGTGTTCCGCATCGGCAAAAAATTGGTGGAATGTTGAATTTATATCTCTTTTTAGAAGATGTTTAGTAAGGTTTGGAAATAAATTATCTAGACACACTTGAGTCAGTGTCTCATTTTTTTTTGTCACTTATGACTTAGTTAATATTGTCTTCTACGGGATTTTCAATTGGTTGGGAAGACAGGTAGTTCTTCATAAGAATCCTAGTCTTCTCTTTGAGTGTTTTCTTTTTGTAGGTGGTAAGCCGATATCTAGGAAAGGTTTTTATATAATCTGATATTGTCGTGGTTTGGCCAATTTGAATAGCCCAAAATGAGATTTTGTTTTATGGTTCTTCAGTGAATGTGAAAGACGTTGTGGAGAACAATATCCTTTTGGCGTCGAAATGAATTTTGGTATATTAGTGGAAAACTCTTGAATCTTCAATGAATGACTTAAGAACTTTGTCCTTTGGATGAATCAATATCTGATTGAGATTTCGGCCAATTTGAGAGTGCTTATGCTTCTTTGTGATTCTCTTTTTATGATTTTTGATTTAGTATTGATGGTCTAACTGGGCTGAGTTCTAACTTGTTTCTCTAGTAAAGTGTAGTTCAGGGTTGTTGTTCTGGAGTTTATCTTACTGTCTCTTATTTGTTGTTTAGCCTTGTAGTTCTTTCTTCTTCATTTTTGTTTTGTTTTTTGATTTTGTTGGTGTAGCTTTTGATATATTTTGTGACAATTATCGAATCATGTGGATTTATTACCTTTATTATTGACACTATTGTGTCTTTAAAAAAAGTGAATATTCAATCTATTTCTAATTATAATCTCGTTTTTAAAGTTGTATATAAATATAAATTTATGAGATTAAAGATAATGTATTGTCACTGTAAATTAATTTTATATTATCACTTAGTAAAAATATTTTTAGATCGATTTATTTTTTTTATAAAATATTGAGAGCATTAATATTTATTTATTCTCAAATATACCTTTTATTTAAAGTACTAATTTGTCTAGAAAGATAAAGAGCTAATGCTAGAATGCAAATGGTTTATTAAAAGATCTACGGACAATATGATCTCATTAAATTTATCACCTATTTTTTTAATATATGGGAAGAAAATTGTTGTTTATAATAAAATAATAAATATAACTATCTTTGATGTCTAGTGCCTACATGTGTATTTCACTTTTATGAATAAAACGTAATTATGTATTTACAAGAAAAAAATATTGAACTAAGTCCAAGAGAAATACTTTTTTGGACATAGATTTAATCTAAACACAAACACTATATATTATGTGATGTACAATTCAAAATTTACTTTTTCTTCTGATTTGTGTGTTCTCTCACATTAGGTTTAATATCCTCACTTAAAAATAAATTATGTAAAAATATTGTGTCCAAATAACACAGTTGCAAATAGAACAGAAAAATAAATCACGAACATGAATGAAAAAATTTAAATTATTAAAAGATACATGAGAACAGATCGAGAGTTCTTAGCAATGTCTTAGAGATTCCCTTATGTAAATGATGGTCTCTTTCGATCCAAATCTAACTTGTCCATTTTTTGTTTTCGTCTTTTTATTTTTTGTTTGGTATTTCTTGTACATCTGATTCTGTTCTTGTATTTTTTTTAGTCTACCCTAGCTTTTTTTTTTCTTATTTACTATATATATAACTTCTCCTCTTAAGAGATGATTCCTCTTTTTTGAGTTATCTTATTTTGCTAAGCTATTGTTTGTGTGAATTGAATGTTGATTTTTTTTTTAATAATTAATTTGAATCTAGTGGATTTCGAACATGAGACATAGAGAGAAGCACAGTTTCAGAACCCAAACGTTTCATCGCTAGATCACACACGCACAACTCTGGTATTTTGCTAATCTATTGCTTGTGTGAATTGGATGTTGATTTTATTGATTTTTTTTTCTCCATTGTTTTTCAATTTTGGTAAATTCTTTCATACTCGGTTAGGTATAGGTAGAGATAGGAATAACTCAAGATAGATAATAGAGGTCTAAGCTTTAGTTTACACAAGTTAAAGTCACGCTGACTTTTTTTAAACAGAAAAGATTTATAGATTTTTTAACAAGTTTATTTAGTTAAAAATGTTAGATTTTATACTATAAAAAAACTTTTTAACATTTAAATAAATATGCATAATTTATATTATTATTATTATTATTATTTTATTATTATTATTAGTAGTATTATAATATATTGTATTTTGAATACAAAATTAAAACCTAATTATGTTGAAGAACTAATAAAAATAAGTTGAATACACCTTACTAACAATATCATAAGTTGATTTTATAAGTTTTCCTAAACAAATAATCTCATAAAAATTCTCCTACTAAATAAGCTCAAATAAGTCAATACAAAAATATTTTAAGCTTTTTAATTTATATAAACAGTAATTGAATGTTTTATTTGCATATTTATATACCCATCGAAAAGTTCAAACTCAAATTTAAAAAATAAGCCTATAACAGATTTAGGATGGCAAACAGGCATGCACGTCCCGTTTAGGCCCGTCCTATAAAAGTCCGTTAAAAATCAGGGCAGGCGGAGTAAACATAGTTGAGGGTGCGAACTTAAAACCTTTGTCTGCCCCTTTAAAAAGTGAGGGTGGGGCGGAAAATTTTCGCAAACTTTGCACCTTTTAAGCCTAAAAATGTAAATTTTCATATAAATGTCCATGCCTGCAAAATCCTCAAAAAAACAGAGTCGGGCGGAACGAGCATATTAGAGATTGCGAGCTTAAAACCTTGGTTCGTCCTATAAAAAAGTGCGGGTAAAACAGACATATCCAACCACCCCTAAACAGATTACATATCAGACTTAAGCTTTGATATTTTTAACAGGTCATACTTAGGTTGGCAAAGCCTAACCTGAGGTACCAATATTTTTAATATAAATAAATTTAAAATTTTAATTTATTTTAAAATAAAATAATATTAAAACATGACATTAAATATACATGTTTTATTAAATAAAAATATCAATACTAAATTCAAAGGAATTGGAGTATTCTTTCGAATTCTCGTTCTTAATAGTTATATTCATGAGGTTTTTAGTTGTTTCAATTATATATATATATATATATATATATATATATATATATATATATATATATATATATATATATATATATATATATATATATGTATAATAATTATATTACATAATATTTACTAGTTTATTATAGGAAAGAAAGTATAATATTGTGAAACACAAAATATTACATAACATATTAAATAGTTTTTCTTTTTTGAAGTAAAATAGCATTTTGTTTGATAGTGTATTATTTACATTTTCATGTGAGTTTTTAGGCTATATGTAAAATTATAATTCTAGATATTATTTGAACAATCTACAATTATTTAGTAATTATAAGCCATATCATGTTTTGTATAATACCCAGTCATCTATTTTTACAATAATATTCAAAAAAATTACATCAGTTTCAACTTTCAACTTTCAACCTTCTTGAAGACTTCCTATAGATGTCATATACTCTTTAAATATTAGTGAACTTTAGAAGAATATGCATCTCAAAAGAGTTGAAATCACCTCAGAATTAATTTCCGAACGAAATTAAATAACATGAATTGTGTAAATAAAATAAATCAAACAAAAAAAAATTAATTTCACACAGAATTTAAATTAGATTCTTTCCGACTTATATCACTAATGTATAATCATAAGCTTAACGTCTTGTCCAAAGTTATATGTGAATTAGTGAGCTGATTATAGTTTGGATTGTTTGCATTCAGGGCCACAAGAATGACTTACTTGGATTGGGAACTCAAAACTTGCCAAGAGAAGGAGCATGACCTAGCTTGTACTACAAGTATCATCTGCACTTCATCCACTGAAAATTCATCACAGGAAAACATTGGTAGATCCCAATTTGTAAAACATAACAGCAAAATAATGTTTTAAAAGCAAGTTTGTGCTGAGTAAGTCTTAAATATATATATGTACAACAATCTTGTAAGTTTCTTACATATTAGACCTTATCTTCAACCATGCAACTTTTTCCACTTGTTTTCTCCATCCATTAAAGCATATATACTATTATGATCGAAAAACTCATTCAGTGGTGTATTTAGCAATATGTTTGACTGTTGATTTTCCACTGTCTGGCGAATTTCAAGAACTTGAGATATTTAATACCACTAGGAATTTCATCTTGTTGCACTCATTTTGAGAACAGATATGTAAAATAAAAAAAGGCTTAGTTGGGGCTCCTCACATTCAAGCCAAACATGTTTAGGGCATGTTAGACCATGTGGTTAACGTTAGGGCATGTTTGACACATTGAATTGGATATTTGATATATTGCTGTGTATTGGAATTGCATAAGAGGGAAATTACACATTATTATTATTCAAAGATTGAAATGTACAATCATTTGGAGTTGTATTTATACACCAAAGGAGCAAGAGCAACTAACATTCCTATAAAAGGCATAAGAAATAACTAATTAAAATTAAATAAGTAACTAAGATTAATTAGTATTATATAATACGGCCTCACAAGTTGGACCATGAATGGAAACAATGGACCATGAATGAAAACAAGTCTAAGTTTGGCCAAAAAAGAAGAAAAAGATCGAGTAGGTAGAGGTTTAGTTAGGCATGGCAATAAAACCCAGACTTATGAGTACCCATCCGAACTCGCTTCGAAGTTGACAGGGAAAATCCGCTTTAACTGAGTTTGAGTTTGGGTTTGGGTTTTTCCCGATTATAAAATATGGGAATGGGTCGGATAATGGGGAAAATCCGCCCCATTTATTTTAATATGTACATTATTATTTATATCTCATAATTTATATTATTAAATATGTGGCTGATGTTTTAATAATTTGATTTGTATTTATTATTTGAAATATTTGAAATATTTGAAATGTATGCATGAAATTTTTTGAGATTGTTTTATTTTGTTATTTATAATGTAATTTAATTTTTGAAAAAGTAAATATTTTTATTAAAAAAACTGATTTTACGAAATAGATGGTGGCGGAGCGAGGATACCCGAACTCGTTTCCGACCCGCCCCATTGTCATGCCTAGACTTAGTTAAGACATTAGTATTTTGGGCCGAATATGGAATTGGGAAGAGTTTGATGAGTCGTGATTCCAGTTTTTCTTTGATGATGTGACAATCGATCTCGGTGTGTTTGGAGCACTCGTGAAACATTGGATTGTGGCAAGTAAATGACAAATCTGTCGTCACAATAGAGAGAAGTGGGTCTTGAAAAATCAATGTGAAAGTCCTTAAAGAGGTAGTACAGTAATCATTGGACTTCTCATGTGAGATTGGCGAGTGCACGATATTCGGCATTTGAACTGAAATGTGAAATAGTTGTATGCTTTTTTTACTTTCGTGAGATGAGAGATTTGCCAATAAAGATGGCTAACCCGGTGACTAACCTTCTAGTTGAGGGGCAAGTACCCCGATGACTATCTGCAAAATCAGTAAGAATTAAATCAGTGTTAGTTGGATAAAATATGCTCTGAGTTGAGTAAGACTTTAAATATTATAAAATACCAGATAGAGACCAAGTCACTTCAGGGCCCATAAAGTATCGAAGAAGTCCTATGTAACACCCCGTTTTAATTTAGATTACTTTTAATTATTTTAATAATTATGTGATGCGATGTTGCGATGCATTTGGCGAAGAATGTGAGTACATATTAGCCTTGTATGATGTGGGGTTGTTTTGTGTGGGATCGTTAAGCGGAGAATATAGTAATCTTAAAAAATAGAAGAATTGATGTTTAAGGGTGCATGACTAAAGATGTAGAAATATGGGGGTGTAGTGAAAGATTTGGTAGTAATAATATTATTCTAATTATTAGTAGAATATTATAATAATTAGTATTTTATTAATTAATTAAATAAGAAGGGCGAAATTGAAATATTGAATTAGGGGTCCAAGGGGCTAAGTAGTCATATTCAGGAAGTTATAGGTTAGATCGTATCATTCTGTGCAAAGAGAGAAGTGGAGCAGAGAAAGAGAGAAGAGGAAGCGATCGTTGTTGAAGAAAGAGCATAGGGCGGTAGAGCTTAAGGAATCAAAACCTAAGGTAAGGGTGGGGTTCCGATTATCTAATAAGGGATATAATTGTAGGTAGATTGATGATTGCATGTTAGGTTTGGGGGTAGATAATTGGTAGGGTTGCTCATAATTAATTGAAATTGTGTGCAATTGATGTGATCATGTTGTTTGTTTTGATGTATTTGGTGTATGATGTTGATAATTACATTGAAAAAACCATAGATTTTGATGATTTTCGTATGGGAAAATAGGAGTTTTGGAGTCTTGAAAGGATAAAGTTTGTAGTAGCAAAAACAGAGTTTTTTTAAAAACTGCTACAGTGGGAACCGGTTCCTATAACAGGGGAACCGAGTTCCCAGACCCTCTGTAGCCTAAAAACTGGAAATATTGATAGGGGGACCGGTTCCCAGTTTAGAGGAACCGGATCCCAAACCTTCTGTTGCGTGAAAATGTTGTTTTTAAATAGGGGAACCGGGTTCCCAATTTGGGTGACCGGGTTCCACTGAGAGAAATGTAATTTTTTAAAAAATTTCAAAGAACCATAACTTTTGACTCGGGTGTCCGTTTGATAAGTGCCAAATTGTAGTTATTTTGTGTATGTAAAAAGTGGAGCTTATAGATACTTTTTGTAATACCGTTTGAATAATTCCCCGTTTTTGTGTATATTTGTATCATTTGTGTGTTGTTACGTTTTCGTGTAAATATATACTGTTTGATAGTTTTGTTGTCTTTTTGTAGGTATTTATGCATGTTCAAAGCTTTGAGGAATAAAGTGTCGAAGACACGGCGGCGAGCACGCGATTTTACCAATTCATCGGCGGACAAGGCTCAAAATAAGAATGATAAAAATCATCAATTTGGTTGCAATTTATTCATTGTTGGATAAAACATGAAATAAGCTTTCCAATGCTTCGAACCAGGCGCAAATCGAAGTTACGGTTCTCAAGTTATGAGCAAAACAATATTTTATTTTTCTGTTGAGCGGGCTAAGCGACCGCGCTAAGCGCGGTCTGGGAGCATTTTTGACAAGTTCTAGCAGAAAGTAGGGCGCTTAGCGCGGGTTTTTTGCGCTAAGTGTAACACCCCATTTCTACCCGGAAAATATAATGCGGAAAATATCAGAGTATTTTAAAATTTCTCAACAAATAAATGAGGCGTCACATATTCACTTCATAACAAACCACTTAATCGCATTTAGCGGATACATAGCACTTTCTTCGATCAATAAAACAAATACTCGGCATATAATACTCTTCAAAACAAGATAACTTCTTTTATTGGAATATAGAGGAATCATAATTCTCAATCTTTGAATTAAATAACATGTTATTCAGCTAAGATAAAACAATAAACAACAACAATTATAAACATCATAAATCACCCCCCTCCCCCCGAGTGCTACGTATCAGAGCGACAACCGACTCAAGTAACGACAACTAAATCTTCATACTTGAACACCTGCACGTTACCAATATAAAGGCAACAGCGAAACAAGAGAAAAGGGTGAGATATCAAATCATATAAGTGGGCGTATGATAAATTGTATATTAGGAGTCAGACATATAAAATCATTACATCACAAGTATCAACAGTTACCATACACATCATACTTTCACAATTCATAGATCTCACATACTTTTCATCGTACAAATATTCACTTCATTCATATATCTCATTCATTAACATCGCAAGCCAAATCACAACACTTCACAACATCATAAAACATCACGTATAAGTCACCCATGTATTCACAAACATCGCATATAAGTCATACATATATTCACAAACATCGCATATAAGTCATGTGTATATTCACAGACATCGCACCATAAATGTCGCAAATCCAATCACCAAAACATCGCAGCATATACATCACAAAAGACATCATGAGACACTACTCGTGCATATGCATGTGGTACCAATCGGAGCTTCAACCCCCGTCACCAATTGCCCAATTCAGAGGCACAAGGCATAAGCCTTCGTCACTAGTTTGCCAATCCAAGCCGTCACAGAGTATGCATATGAAATGTGACTCGATAAACAAGACAACACAACATACTCATCACAATCACATATCGTCACAAGGCATAAGCCTATATCACAATCACATTACCATTTATTTGAGGTAATTCACGTCACCATAATTTCACCTTCATTTATTCACAAAATTATCGTCACGAATATATATGTACAACATCACGTATCACCAATCACCACAAACATCGTCATGTTTCGACGCATCACGACAAACATATAATTTCAAACATTAACAAAATCATCACAGCATCATCATGTTTCGGTATATCTTAACAAATCAACACATTGAGTCAATTCACATTAGTCTCATAATTCTCTATAAATTAGTCGTTTAATCAACTCACTAACCCACTATCAACTAACCAAAATTACTCACCTAATATTCTCAAATTAATCAAATATATCCTACGTCACTACCTGTTATCTAATTTTCGGTTAAATCCTTAATATTCACGACTTTACGAATTTTCGGGCTATACTTCCAAGTCACAAAACATAGCTCAACCGGTTAGTTCGGATACAATTCTATTATTTACCGGTTATTCGATTCTTTCGGTTAAATTCGAATAATTAGTCTAAGTCTAAGTGTTTTTCAATTAAATAAACTAATTGAGATTAATTCAACCATTAATTTAATCAACCCATTAATGTCTCAATATATTCAATTCACTATTTCATCTCTATTTCTAACATCTACTGTTCAATTACATAATTACTAAATTAATGAATAATTACAAAATTCTCAATGTTCTCACTACTTTAATTAATCAACTATTAAATTATAATGACAAACATAAACCACCTCTTTAAATTATCAATTGTAGTTGTTCTCTTATATCTTTGCAACTCACTAGCAAGAAATCAAGTATTTATATTTAAAATTATTGGACATTATTCAATCATTAATTAATCGACCAATTAATATCACAATTTCAACAAAATAACACTACCACGTTAATGTACTAATTAAACTTAGCTACCACGTCAATTTTCATTGAATTTCGGGCAACTAATTATACCGATTAATTCGGCTATTTCTATCTAACGTGATTGTTTTGCATTTTATTAATTCTATGTTAGACACTTCTCATTCTACTGGTTTTCTAATATATATTTCATTCTAAAACCAATAACCAAAAGTCTTTTACACTAAAATTAAAAGGGATGAACAGTAGCATGGTTATAAGGATTAAAAGTGAGATTTATGTTTTAATAGTTAGCCAAACAAAACAAAGTGGAATAGTCTAATGAAAAGAAAGAGTGTAGGCATGGAGACCACTGTCTCCACACAATGCTACATATTATTTTCCATTTAACCAAAAAGAAAAAATAAGGAACAATGAGAACATGTAAGATAGCCACCTCCATTGCATATACCCAAAAACGTGAAACAGAGTGAAATGAAAACAAGTCACAAGAGGACAATAGCCTAAGCTGCCCGTCAATGGTAATAAATGCACCGGAATATGCTTCAGCACGATACATAGACACAATCATTCAAGTTCCATTCTTTGGTTTTCATGCGATAAATTACGACATAAAAATCATTTCGTTTGTACATTAATTTAGGAAGAGCAACATAAATCCAATCAATTTTTCTAGCAATAATTTAACACAAACAAGAGTAATAACTTCAATCCCTAATCTCCAACATATAATATTTCATAAACCCCATTATAGAAAGAGAACCACACCCTTATCTTATTCAATGTGAAGTCTCCGATTGCACTTTCGATAGAGCACCATGGATGGAAATCTCTAAGCTTTGTTCATCCTCTTCAAGACTTGCCTCCTTCTCTTCATAACTTGTTTCCTCCCAAATGAGAACACTACTCTTAATATCTCTAAAACCCTAATTTTATTATTTCAATTGGGCTTATTCTTTCACTTCCTCTTTATTATTCTCCACAATTCAATTTAGGCTCAATAAAATAAATAACTCTAATTAAATCAAAATATCACTTTTATTAATATTCCAACAATATAATAATTCCGCCTTATAAATAATATTATTATTAATATTATTTTCCGACCATTCGACTAGAAATTCAACTTTTAACTTAATAAATTCAAATACGCTTCTTAAATTAACACCGACAATCCAAATTCGACCAATATATCATATTTTCGGTCTAATCTTAATTACTCAGAAAATTCCCAAAACTTCAAATATTATTCCAATAATATTTCTTATACTGAAAATATCAAAACTCTTGATTAAATATCGATCCGCTATCCCGAACTAATATCGACTAAATCGTCTCAAAATACGAAAACTTCACTAAACACTCCGAACGTCTAGATTAAGCGAATAATCGAATTTCCGGGTGTTACAACTCTCCCCCACTTAGAATATTTTCGTCCTCGAAAATCTACTTGACAACACCATCGTAACCAAATCTCGTATCCAATTCTCAAATATCCAAAACGCGTTTGGTAACACTTCAATCACTACTTCTTCAGCACAACAACGATTCCACAAGGACACAAACACATTACTATTCTTACCAGATTCACAATAATCCACGACCCAATGCATCATCTTGGCTTATCGCATTTATCCCAACAGTCTAACTATCCAAACATCAAGATAACTCCAATTCACAGTCTTCCGACATATCGTCCTTCACTTCTTACTAGTCGTATAACAACAGTGCAACACAATGCTTCCGCTGCGCAACTCTGATAATTCTTCTTTAAGTCACTGCCTTGTTAAAACTCCGTCAACTGTATGGTTCACAAATTTTCAATCCAACACAGACTTTCCTTAATACTCATCTTCACATTGTTGTTTCACTTGTTACCTCCAAATCCTTCACCTTGCGACATTCACTTGCATAAAACTCACTACTCTGAATTGTTCATTTCTTCCTACTCTTACTCAACCATTCCTCTTATCAAAATACACAAACTGGTGAGCGACCACCTTCGTGACGTAACATCAATACTCTTTCTCTACTATTAAGATGGCCAGACAGATCTATAACATTCAGTACGATTGTCATCTACCATTAACAATGGATTGAGGGTGATCAGTTCCCCAATTTATCAATTAGTATTCGGCAACCATAGTGGAGTATAAATCGTCGCTACTTCATAATAGCGTCATCTCCGAATTTTCACTCAAATCCATTAACACATCATAATCCAATTATTCACCTTAGGTTTTTACAATACCCACAACTTCCTACTCGTTATATCTTGTCGATGAGACACCAACGTCCAAGCATAGTACAAAATATGCTTCGCAGTCACTTAGCATCACACAATCGTCAAACGTCTTTCCATCTCCAAAATTACTTCTATACTCGTCCTTCACAATTCATCTCATTATCTTTCCGACGCTTCAAACGGAACTCAAATCGGATATCCGGAACTCAAGTTTTAAAATTTTAAAGTTTCACAATGATTCTGAATTTTCTGCGACTTGCTTACGGAGATCCTACTCCGAAACTCACTTTTCTTCGACTCATACATATCCCAAACAGCCTCTAGCATAACTCCTTATAACTCGAGAGGTGCATTCTCTCATCGAAATTCCAGTTGTGATATCACCGAGACAACCATTCTTTTCACAGGTTATGCGCATCTTCGAGTTTCCAACTCAGACTCGCGATTCACAACACTTCATGCATCGACTACATCCGACAATCACTCATGCGAGTACACATAAGTCCACTACAACCTCATTAATCTATCACTTCTCAAACCCCGACATCTCACACAAAGGTTACTCACACTGACAACTTCATAATCCTCAATCGTGCTGAACATCGTAACTCTCTAACTCATGCTTCCAAAAATCATTCTTAACTTCACGTCGTCTTCGAATCCGGTTAACATCGGAAACTCTCAATAACACTTGCACCGTCGCTTGTCGATAGTACATCAGATTATCTTTCATAACAAAAACCTCTTCGAGAAACAAGGCTCCTCCCCCACTTATCGTCAAACTACTCCCTGCAACTAAACAAATAAGTACCAACAGTGTTTCACACACATGTCGTGTACTACAGGATAAAACACTGACAGCATTTAACTATCACACAAACTCAACAGACTCGACAACTTGGCCAGACAAGACCGACCTGCTCTGATACCACTAATGTAACACCCCATTTCTACCCGGAAAATATAATGCGGAAAATATCTGAGTATTTTAAAATTTCTCAACAAATAAATGAGGCGTCACATATTCACTTCATAACAAACCACTTAATCGCATTTAGCGGATACATAGCACTTTCTTCGATCAATAAAACAAATACTCGGCATATAATACTCTTCAAAACAAGGTAACTTCTTTTATAATATATAGAGGAATCATAATTCTCAATCTTTGAATTAAATAACATGTTATTCAGCTAAGATAAAACAATAAACAACAACAATTATAAACATCATAAATCACCCCCCCCCCCCCCCCCCCCGAGTGCTACGTATCAGAGCGACAACCGACTCAAGTAACGACAACTAAATCTTCATACTTGAACACCTGCACGTTACCAATATAAAGGCAACGGCGAAACAAGAGAAAAGGGTGAGATATCAAATCATATAAGTGGGCGTATGATAAATTGTATATTAGGAGTCAGACATATAAAATCATTACATCACAAGTATCAACAGTTACCATACACATCATACTTTCACAATTCATAGATCTCACATACTTTTCATCGTACAAATATTCACATCATTCATATATCTCATTCATTAACATCGCAAGCCAAATTACAACATTTCACAACATCATAAAACATCATGTATAAGTCACCCATGAATTCACAAACATCGCATATAAGTCATACATATATTCACAAACATCGCATATAAGTCATGTGTATATTCACAGACATCGCACCATAAATGTCACAAATCCAATCACCAAAACATCGCAGCATATACATCACAAAAGACATCATGAGACACTACTCGTGCATATGCATGTGGTACCAATCAGAGCTTCAGCCCCCGTCACCAATTGTCCAATTCAAAGGCACAAGGCATAAGCCTTCGTCACTAGATTGCCAATCCAGGCCGTCACAGAGTATGCATATGAAATGTGACTCGACAAACAAGACAACACAACATACTCATCACAATCACATATCGTCACGAGGCATAAGCCTATATCACAATCACGTTACCATTTATTTGAAGTAATTCACGTCACCATAATTTCACCTTCATTTAGTCACAAAATTATCGTCACGAATATATATGTACAACATCACGTATCACCAATCATCACAAACATCGTCATGTTTCGACGCATCACGACAAACATATAATTTCAAACATTAACAAAATCATCACAGCATCATCATGTTTCGGTATATCACAACAAATCAACACATTGAGTCAATTCACATTAGTCTCATAATTCTCTATAAATTAGTCGTTTAATCAACTCACTAACCCACTATCAACTAACCAAAATTACTCACCTAATATTCTCAAATTAATCAAATATATCCTACGTCACTACCGGTTATCTAATTTTCAGTTAAATCCTTAATATTCACGACTTTACGAATTTTCGGGTTATACTCCCAAGTCACAAAACATAGCTCAACCGGTTAGTTCGGATACAATTCTATTATTTACCGGTTATTCGATTCTTTCAGTTAAATTCTCAAGATACCGTTATTTACCGACAAACCGAATAATTAGTCTAAGTCTAAGTGTTTTTCAATTAAATAAACTAATTGAGATTAATTCAACCATTAATTTAATCAACCCATTAATGTCTCAATATATTCAATTCACTATTTCATCTCTATTTCTAACATCTACTGTTCAATTACATAATTACTAAATTAATGAATAATTACAAAACTCTCAATGTTCTCACTACTTTAATTAATCAACTATTAAATTATAATGACAAACATAAACCACCTCTTTAAATTACCAATCGTAGTTGTTCTCTCATATCTTTGCAACTCACTAGCAAGAAATCAAGTATTTATATTTAAAATTATTGGACATTATTCAATCATTAATTAATCGACCAATTAATATCACAATTTCAACAAAATAACACTACCACATTAATGTACTAATTAAACTTAGTTACCACGTCAATTTTCATCGAATTTCGGGCAACTAGTTATACCGATTAATTCGGCTATTTCGATCTAACGTGACTGTTTTGCATTTTATTAATTCTATGTTAGACACTTCTCATTCTACTGGTTTTCTAATATATATTTCATTCTAAAACCAATAACCAAAAGTCTTTTACACTAAAATTAAAAGGGATGAACAGTAGCATGGTTATAAGGATTAAAAGTGAGATTTATGTTTTAATAGTTAACCAAACAAAACAAAGTGGAATAGTCTAATGAAAAGAAAGAGTGTAGGCATGGAGACCACTGTCTCTACACAATGCTACATATTATTTTCCATTTAACCAAAAAGAAAAAATAAGGAACAATGAGAACATGTGAGATAGCCACCTCCATTGCATATACCCAAAAACGTGAAACAGAGTGAAATGAAAACAAGTCACAAGAGGACAATAGCCTAAGCTGCCCGTCAATGGTAATAAATGCACTGGAATATGCTTCAGCACGATTCATAGACACAATTATTCAAGTTCCATTCTTTGGTTTTCATGCGATAAATTACGACATAAAAATCATTTCGTTTGGACATTAATTTAGGAAGAGCACCATAAATCCAATCAATTTTTCCAGCAATAATTTAACACAAGCAAGAGTAATAACTTCAATCTCTAATCCCCAACATACAATATTTCATAAAACCCATTATAGAAAGAGAACCCCACCCTTACCTTTTTCAATGTGAAGTCCTCGATTGCACTTCCGATAGAGCACCATGGATGGAAATCTCTAAGCTTTGTTCATCCTCTTCAAGACTTGTCTCCTTCTCTTCATAACTTGTTTCCTCCCAAATGAGAACACTACTCTTAATATCTCTAAAACCATAATTTTATTATTTCAATTGGGCTTATTCTTTCACTTCCTCTTTATTATTCTCTACAATTCAATTTAGGCCCAATAAAATAAATAACTCTAATTAAATCAAAATATCACTTTTATTAATATTCCCACAATATAATAATTCCGCCTTATAAATAATATTATTATTAATATTATTTTCCGACCATTCGACTAGAAATTCAACTTTTAACTTAATAAATTCAAATACGCTTCTTAAATTAACACCGACAATCCAAATTCGACCAATATATCATATTTTCGGTCTAATCTTAATTACTCAGAAAATTCCCAAAACTTCAAATATTATTCCAATAATATTTCTTATACTGAAAATATCAAAACTCTTGATTAAATATCGATCCGCTATCCCGAACTAATATCGACTAAATCGGCTCAAAATACGAAAACTTCACTAAACACTCCGAACGTCTAGATTAAGCGAATAATCGAATTTCCGGGTGTTACAACTCTCCCCCACTTAGAATATTTTCGTCCTCGAAAATCTACTTGACAACACCATCGTAACCAAATCTCGTATCCAATTCTCAAATATCCAAAACGCGTTTGGTAACACTTCAATCACTACTTCTTCGGCACAACAACGATTCCACAAGGACACAAACACATTACTATTCTTACCAGATTCACAATAATCCACGACCCAATGCATCATCCTGGCTTATCGCATTTATCCCAACAGTCTATCTATCCAAACATCAAGATAACTCCACTTCACAGTCTTCCGACATATCGTCATTCACTTCTTACAAGTCGTATAACAATAGTGCAACACAATGCTTCCGCTGCGCAACTCGGATAATTCTTCTTTAAGTCACTGCCTTGTTAAAACTCCATCAACTGTATGGTTCACAAATTTTCAATCCAACGCAGACTTTCCTTAATACTCATTTTCACATCGTTGTTTCACTTGTTACCTCCAAATCCTTCACCTTGCGACATTCGCTTGCATAAAACTCACTACTCTGAATTATTCATTTCTTCCGACTCTTACTCAACCATTCCTCTTATCAAAATACACAAACTGGTGAGCGACCACCTTCGTGACGTAACATCAATACTCTTTCTCTACTATTAAGATGGCCAGACAGATCTATAACATTCAGTACGATTGTCATCTACCATTAACAATGGATTGAGGGTGATCAGTTCCCCAATTTATCAATTAGTATTCGGCAACCATAGTGGAGTATAAATCGTCATTACTTCATAATAGCGTCATCTCCGAATTTTCACTCAAATCCATTAACATGTCATAATCCAATTATTCACCTTAGTTTTTTACAATACCCACAACTTCCTACTCGTTATATCTTGTCGATGAGACACCAACGTCCAAGCATAGTACAAAATATGCTTCGCAGTCACTTAGCATCACACAATCGTCAAACGTCTTTCCATCTCCAAAATTACTTCTATACTCGTACTTCACAATTCATCTCATTATCTTTCCGACGCTTCAAACGGAACTCAAATCGGATATCCGGAACTCAAGTTTTAAAATTTTAAAGTTTCACAATGATTCTGAATTTTCTGCGACTTGCTTACGGAGAATGGATTGAACATGTACTTGAACCCCAGATTATCTTTCATAACAAAAAACTCTTCGAGAAACAAGGCTCCTCCCCCACTTATCGTCAAACTACTCCCTGCAACTAAATAAATAAGTATCAATAGTGTTTCACACACATGTCGTGTACTACAGGATAAAACACTGACAGCATTTAACTATCACACAAACTCAACAGACTCGACAACTTGGCCAGACAAGACCGACCTGCTCTAATACCACTAATGTAACACCCCATTTCTACCTGGAAAATATAATGCGGAAAATATCAGAGTATTATATGCCGAGTATTTGTTTTATTGATCGAAGAAAGTGCTATGTATCCGCTAAATGCGATTAAGTGGTTTGTTATGAAGTGAATATGTGACGCCTCATTTATTTGTTGAGAAATTTTAAAATACTCTGATATTTTCCGCATTATATTTTCCGGGTAGAAATGGGGTGTTACACTCAGCGCGGTCTGACGGTTTAAGACCAATAAAAGACACCACGCTTAGCGCGGTAGGCGTGCTTAGCGCGGTAGGCGTGCTTAGCGCGGTTTGGGATTTTCAGTTTTGCATATATGTTGTAAAATCATATTTTTTAGGTTTTTTATCACCTCTTCCCCCCAAGGAAGAGCTCTGATCCATTTTTTATAGTTTAGAGGTTTAGGAAACACCATTGGATGCTACATCATGTGGATTGTCTATGGATTTGTCTCAATTTCCTTGTAACAGTGAGAGTTTCCGGTTCATCTTCTTTCTTCCCTATGTTTCATTCCAATGGTGGATTTTGTATGTATATTTATACTTTTATTGTATGTACATTTGTTGATCTTGGGATTGTTTATATATTCACTTTACAAATCATCATTATTGTTGTTCTTGATCTTTTTGCTTAAATGTTATGGGTTTGTGTTGTTTTAGAAATAGACACCATAGACCTTGATTAGGAATGATAGCTATTAGTTTCTAAACTCTAGACATATATTTGGGGACTAATAATCTTAATGGGTATCGACTTTAATGCCTCCGTGTTGTTTGTGTCGGTTGATACATCGCTGATGTGAATAGTACGGTTGAGCTTTCGTCGGTGTTTCAGACATGGACACTAATGTGGCGTCTCGAAAGATGCCTGGTGATTTTGATGCGTATTGTGAGTGTTGAGCGATAGATTTTCAGATTTAAGTATTCAACGGATAGAACAAAATGCAATTCCATAAATATTTCTCTTAGACTATTGAGATTGTTTATTTGCTTTTATTTACTTTTCCCGCATTTACTTTCCGCACCCAATCATGAAACTTAGAACGCGAGATAGTTGAACGGCAGTTTTTCTCTACCAATCTTTGTGGACTACGATACGATATAACCTATATCACCCGGTAATAAATAATACCTATTACTTTTTGCTTGCCGCTTTACCGCTTCAACAAAATGGCGCCGTTGCCGGGGATTGGTTTTGAGATTAATCGCACTGCGATGGTTTCACGTTTTAAGTTTCGCAAATATGTGTATATCGTATATTTTGTGCAAAGACTCATACTTGTATATTTGTGTATATTTATACTTGTTTCGTTTTGTTTGGTAAACTGGTTAAACAAGTTGAATTCGGACTTGTTCTTTAATTCTAAATCTTCACTTTTCAACTTGTTTAGTCAATTTCACCATTCTGTTGTAAATTGTGTTTTTCTATTGTTTATGTACATGCACATATGTGTTGTTTACGTTTTTTTGTAAATATTATCGTATTGTAACGTTTGTTCAAGTGTTTGGTTAGGCCATTTTCTTTAGGTTGCGTTGACGCGAGAGCATTGGCGTATCATAGAGGAAGCTACTACCGTGCACAATAAAGGCGTTGAGCTAACGACGTAAAACGAGCGCTTGTTGGGAGGCACCCCAACGGTTGTATATTTTTCTATTTTACTCTTCTGTAAATGAGCAATGTAAGTGGTAAGTGGAGGTTGCATTGGAAATTCTGGTTTTCTGGTTTTTCTGGTGTAGCGCGCTTAGCGCGCTCACCGCGCTTAGCGCGGCCTGGGAGTTTCGGCCAGTGAACTCTTTTTAATTGTTCACTTGGCTCTCCTTTTTTCCCACTTCCACCAAGTCCTTATAGTGTAGTAATTATTAGTAATATGTGTTAATTCTTTTGTTGTTGTTTAGACTCAAATTTTGGTCCGATTACTTGAAGTCGCATTTGGTAATTCTCCAATTTTGATTGATTCAACATGCCAACTGTGCGGTAATGATTGTTCGAATTTGTACATATGAAGGTACTCGTTTATCGCTTTCTATAGCATAACATGTTTAAGAGACTTTTCATTTGTACAATTTTCATATTATTCATTCTTTTTGCATAACTTGTTCATGACTTGAATCACATTA
Source organism: Vicia villosa (assembly GCF_029867415.1). NCBI lineage: Eukaryota > Viridiplantae > Streptophyta > Magnoliopsida > Fabales > Fabaceae > Vicia > Vicia villosa. Next base: position 263,517 of record NW_026705179.1, read on the forward strand.
GTTTCCCCTTTTTACCATAAATGTGAGGTGACTTTCCATTGTGTACATATGCGAGTGACTGACATTTCTATTTTTAACTGGATATTATTATGTTTAATCTTTTGTTTGTGTTGATTTTGTGAACGCACAAAAGTGATCAAGGCACTTGTTTGATTTTGAGCACAACTACCATAGCCAAATGTCAATTCACCTTGTGAGTGTGTGACCATTCGTAACCCCTTTGTACCTTTTTTTCATTGTCCATTTTGCTTTTGAACTTGAGACATAGCTCACCTTTTTGATGGATTTTGATTATCGTTTTTCTTGAACCCTCATCTATGATGTTTAGTTGTATTTTTACCTTGCCTTAGAAAGTAGGGAGTTTTCAATGTATATTGTGGTTGGATTCAAGTTGGGGAGAGGATGTTTTCCTCTTTAATGGTTGGTATGTGGTTGTGAAAACAAAAGAAAAAAATGTGAAAAGGAAAGAAAAGAAAAAGAAAGAAAAAAGAGAAAAAGTTTGAAAAAGAAAATAACAAAAAGAGTTTGGAATAAGATTGTATTAATAAGTATTGTGTTTGGTGTGAAACATGTGATGAAGAAGAAAGTTTGATTGAAATTCCTTTGTTTGAAAATTTGTGGAAGTAATTACTCCCTTAGGTTTAGGCAAGTTTTTGTTTCGATTAGCTTTAGGAATTATCACTTGTTTGTTAACCGAGCCACATTACAAACTTTAAAGCCCTTGTGATTCGTGTCGTTGCATTTTCGATACTATTTTTGGATGAACGCATAATTTTGTCTTTTGTTTGCAAGTTTGTCGGGTGTGTGTCAAAGTCCTCACCTTTCGGTGTTTTTCATCTACCGATGAATTTTTGCTAGGCGTGATTCGTGATTGAGCTTGTTTTGTTTTAGAATGTTTTGTATGATTCTTGTACTTAAGAACCATTTCGTTTCCATGTTGTTGTTGTAGGATTGCGGTAAGTATTTACTTTGTTGGTACGTTTTTATTTGAATCGTACAATTGTTTCGTTTTTCCAAATCTTATTGATTCTTGATTCTTAGGATTTTTACTTTTGCGATTGAGTATTTGGCCTTGTTTGAGGACAAACAAATTCAAGTTGGGGAGAGTTTGATAAGTGCCAAATTGTAGTTATTTTGTGTATGTAAAAAGTGGAGCTTATAGATACTTTTTATAATACCGTTTGAATAAATCCCCGTTTTTGTGTATATTTGTGTCGTTTGTGTTTTGTTACGTTTTCGTGTAAATATATACCGTTTGATAGTTTTGTTGTCTTTTTGTAGGAATTTATGCATGTTCGAAGCTTTAAGGAATAAAGTGTCGAAGACACGTCGGCGAGCACGCGATTTTACCAATTCATCGGCGAACAAGGCTCAAAATAAGAATGATAAAAATCATCAATTTGGTTGAAATTTATTCATTGTTGGATAGAGCATGAAATAAGCGTTCCAACGCTTCGAATCGGGCGCAAATCGGAGTTACAGTTGTCAAGTTATGACCAAAACAAGATTTCATTTTTATGTTGAGCGGGCTAAGCGGGTTTGACCGCGCTAAGCGCGGGCTGGGAGCATTTTTGACAAGTTCTGGCAGAAAGTAGGGCGCTCAGCACGGATTTTTGGCGCTAAGCGCGGTCTGGTGGTTTAAGACCAATAAAAGACACCGCGCTTAGCGCGGTAGGCGTGCTTAGCGCGGTCTGCGATTTTCAGTTTTGCATATATGTTGTAAAATCATATTTTTTTAGGTTTTTTATCACCTCTTTCCCCCATTGAAGAGCTCTGATCCATTTTTGATAGTTTAGAGGTTTAGGAAACACCATTGGATGCTACATCATGTGGATTGACTATGGATTTGTCTCAATTTCCTTGTAACGGTGAGAGTTTCCGGTTCGTCTTCTTTCTTCCCTATGTTTCATTCCAATGGTGAGTTTTGTATGTATATTTCTACTCTTATTGTATGTACATTTGTTGATCTTGGGATCGTTTATATATTCACTTTACAAATCATCATTATTGTTGTTCTTGATCTTTTGCTTAAATGTTATGGGTTTGTGTTGTTTTAGAAATAGACACCATAGACCTTGATTTGGAATGATAGCTATTAGTTTCTAAACTCTAGACATAGATTTGGGACTAATAATCTTAATGGGTATCGATTTTAATGCCTCCGTGTTGTTTGTGTCGGTTGAGACATCGCTGATGTGAATAGTACGGTTGAGCTTTCGTCGGTGTTTCAGACATGGACACTGATGTGGCATCTCGAAAGATGCCTGGTGATTTTGATGCGTATTGTGAGTGTTGAGCGATAGATTTTCAGATTTAAGTATTCAACGGGTAGAACAAAATGCAATTCCATAACTATTTCGCTTAGACTATTGAGATTGTTTATTTGCTTTTATTTACTTTTCCCGCATTTACTTTCTGCACCCAATCATGAAACTTAAAACGCGAGATATTTGAACGGCAGTTTTTCTCTACCAATCTCTGTGGACTACGATACGATATAACTAAAGTATAGAAAAACACTTAGAAAGGGGGAGGGGGGTTGAATAAGTGTGACTTTAAAAAACTCTTAAGATAAAAACAATGAACACAATATTTTTATCATGGTTCGTTGTTAATGAAACTACTCCAGTCCACCCCCTTAGAGTGATTTACCTCAACTAAGGATTTAATCCACTAATCAATCTTGATTACAATGGTTGTCCACTTAGAAACACTTTAAGTCTTCTAGAGTATAATGATCACACCTTGCTCACTCTAGAAAATCAACACTTAGAAACCTCTAAGTCTTCTAGAGTCTACTGATCACAACTTGATCACTCTAGGAACCTTTTACAAATCAATGTAAAATAAATGTTTACAAGAGTATTCAAATGCTTCTTAGAAAGCTATAATCACAACTGTGATATTTCTCTTAAGTTCTAAGCTTGAATCTCACTAACATATTACAAGTGAAGTGAGGTTGAAGAAGAAGTTCGAGAGCTTTTGAATTTGACAACGTTACTGTATTTTTGCGCAAGAGTTGTGTATTCAGCTTCTCATCAGAACTTCTATTTATAGGCGTTTGAGAATATGACCGTTGGGAGCATTTAATGCGTTGCGTGTTCCGTACAGCTCTGCATTTAATGTTTCACTCTTTTGTCAACTACCTCGAGCCTTGCTTTTACGGCTTCTACTGACTTTTCCTTTTGTAGCTTCTAACGTTCCTTTTGTCAATCAGCCTAGCCTGTCATCTTGTACTTGCTTCTGATCTGATGTTTGTAGATACAACATTTGAATAATCAGAGTCAAACAACTTGGTGCAGAGCATCTTCTTGTCTTCTGACCTTGAAGTGCTTTAGCGTGATACCATAAGAACTTCAGTGCTTCTGCTTCTGATCTCATGTTCTTCTGATTCTTCATAGACCATGTTCTGATTCTGCTTGACCATCTTCTGATGTCTTGCGAGAGCATGTTCTGATGTTGCAATCTTGAACCTTCTGAGTCAGTGCTTCTGGCGCTGAATTGTGCGTACTCCTCATATAATTCCTGAATTGGAAAATGTAAAGGATTAGAGTACCACATTATTTTATACAAAATTCATATACATTGTTATCATCAAAACAAGAATATTGATCAGAACAAATCTTGTTCTAACAATAATCTATATCACCCGGTAATAAATAATACCTATTACTTTTTGCTTGCCGCTTCAACACTGTTTGACGCGCCGTTTCGAACCATTAGAAGCTAAAAATATTTTTTTATCATATAATAACCATTTCCATAACAGTAGCCTAATATTTTAAGGGAAGAAATCCAATATTCACAATAATGTTATATGTGTTTTAATACGAAGTATCGTGTTGTTAACGAATATGATGCGAGAGCAGTTTGGCTGCCTCATGTATGTTGTTTTATGATGATATTGATACCGTTATTCAGTATTTGCATGAGGATATCGTTGTATAAAAGTGTCGCATGCATTGCATAATTAACGAAGATGATTATTATTGTGAAGGATCGACATTCGGAAGTTAGTTGTTGCCTTCGTTTGGCATTACAAAGTTAGCCAGTGCCCACAGATGGCATTTGCAAAGGTTTTGGTACCACATGCATGATGTCGTGTTAGTAACATTGCATTGCATCTTGAGTTTTTTGATGATGTGATGATGAGGTTGTATTATATAACCAATATGTGTCTATGATGAATGATGATGATGTGGTGGATGTTTTTGTAATCAATTATGAAGCATGAATATAAATTGTTAAACTCAGGATCTAACTTGATGTATTTTTCATATGCTTATAATTATGCCCTTTATTATATTGTCGTTGATATCTCACCCTTTCTGTTTGAATTTTACCTCTACATGGGTAACGTGCAGGTGATCCGCAATATGCAAGGTTAGTGTGGTGTCATTTTTTTACCTCCCCGTTTCACTTGGGAGGACGGCACGTCGGACCCTTCACGCGAAATTTGGAAGGAGAAAGGCGACCTTGTGGGATAAATTTTATTTCAGTTCTTCCTACGATAGCACACGAACTTTTTAATTATCCTACGAGGAGGAGGGGAAAAAGATCTCAAATAAACCCTAAGAGTTTTCTAGGTGTGGGGATTTCACCTAATCAGAAGTTCTGGAGTCCGAGAGGCCGGTTATACATAGGGAAGGTTTTAAGCACCCTACATATTCGTAGTACTCTACGGGAACCTTCTCTGTGTCAATGTGTTTGTGTTTGCTAATTGATTGGGAAAGTTTCTCTTTTGTGTTAGGAGAGAGAATTGAATTGAATTGAAATGAAAGACAGATGAACTGACTGTTTTTGGTTTTTTGATCAGCTCACTAAGATTCCTTGTGAATCTCATGCCTACATATCCTTAATGGAGGTCAGAGCTTTTTGCAGTTCGGGGAACTAATTAGGGAAATGAATTGATTTTTTTTGGGTGCCTTGCTTGAAGCTCAAGTTTGAAGCTTTGAATTAAATCTCTGTTTACAGGAAATAGACATGAAGTCATCTTTACAGAGAGGTATTTCTACTATTCCACCACAAACATTTAAGTGACAGAAAAGCTGAGTTTGTTTCATAAGAGAGGGACCTTACTTGGTTGTGTGCAAGTATGCCAGTCGCGTGTCTCTTGAATGAAAGAAAGATTCTCGACCAAATTAGGGAAAGTTGTACAAGTCTGGGGATGTTCTAGAGCATGCCTTTCAGAGTCCTAAATGGGAGAATGTTTGAAATTGAAATGTTTGTTTGTTTGTTTGAATGTGGTGAAATAGGAGAAATAGCTCTCTATAGAGATAAGTCATGTCTATCTAGTGTATAAAATATTTGAATTTGACTGGCTTGTATGACGCCCAAGCTTGAGGCTTAAAAAGGTTTTATTGACTTTGGGAGATGACTCCACTGGGAATTTGACTTTGACTGAGGAAATTTGTGTTCTGTATCCCAGAATTGAGGCTGACTCTAGTTGGAGAGTGTTTATTTTATTTTGATTGAAGGGTTTATTTTAGTGTTCTATACAAAGCCCAGAATTGTGGCTGACTCTACCTAGGGAGACTCTATTTTCTGCCTTGTATGAGGCCCAAGGTTGTGGCTGACTGCTGAGGAAACTAACTATGAATGACTCTATTTTGTGCCTTGTACAAAGCCCAAGGTTGTGGGTGACTTAGTGGGGAAAAGATCCTAAAGGTTAGGAATCTCTTGACACAGGGAATGGTGTTTATCTGCCTTGTATGAATCCCAAGGTTGTGGCTACTTGATGGGGAAAGACTTACTGTGGAGACTCCATTATCTGCCTTGTACAAAGCCCAAGGTTGTGGCTGACTCTGGATAGGGAAATACCTATGAGTAGGGTTTTTGACTCTGAGGGAGTATCTGCCTTGTACGAAGCCCAAGGTTGAGGCTAACTCTACTAAGGATAACTCTGTTGTTTAGAGACTAAAGGTTGACCCTTCTAGGGACTGTGATCTTATTAAGCAGGGATTGATGAATGAAAGCCCAGAGTTGAAGGTTGACCTTACTGGGGAATTTATTTGAGTGATTGAGACTGACCCAGGGTTGACTCTACTGGGGAATTTTGAAGGTTTGAATGAAAGATGATTTGGAAGCTAACCCTTTCCAGGGAATTTGGATTTTGAAGGATTGATTTTGGAGGCTGACCCTTTCTAGGGGTTTTGACTTTGAAAGATTGATTTTGGAGGCTGACCCTTTCCAGGGGTTTTGTTTTTGAAAGATTGATTATGGAGGCTGACCCTTTCCAGGGGTTTTTATGAAATGAAGATTGACTTTGGAAGCTAACCCTTTCTAGGGGTTTTGACTATGAATATTTGTTTTAGACTTCTTGTTTAAAGCCCAAGATTAAAGCTGACTCTGGCTGAGGATATTTCAAATGTAGAACCTAGACTCTGCTAACGAGAAAATTTATTGGAGATTGAAAATAAAGGTGACAGAGACTGTCCATGTCTCTCATTCCAAAAGGTGGACTCAATACTGAGATTGAGACATTCTTGGCTTATTTAAAGTCTGGTTTGAAGAGTAGAAGAATCTTACCAGGGTAGGCTAAAAGGTGACTAAAGATCTGTTCATATGTTTATAAGAAACCTGATGGGTCCTTGTATACAAGCTCAAGAGAAAGTTGTGAGTATGCTTTTAAGAAGCCTGTGGGTCCTTGTATTATAAGCCCAAAAGGAGGCTAATCGAGGGTCCTTGTTATAGCACAAGAGAAAGCTATGTTGGTTTTGAACTTATTTTGGCTCTAAGCAAATGGGTAAGAGGTTTCACCGGGAATAATTCCTCTTGGGTGGATGTTGAAAGTATTTGTGGGTAAATATTTTCGGTATATATCGTATCCACAGGGATTGGTTTAATATTACTGCCGTTTTATAGTTGGTTATTTTGAATGAGAAAAGTAGTTGAATTTGTTATGTGGTTATAACTATGCTATTAAATCTAAACAATAATTTAAATGCAAATTATGAAAGTTTGTTAACGATTAAAGAGATATGTTGAGCTTTAGGGTTCATCAACCTATTCCTATACAATGTGTTAATTAAATCTCAATCGAACAATCATTTGAATTATTATCTTCACTTATCCTCAAATATGATTCCATGTCTGCAAATCAAATTAGATAAACTTTTACCGTTATGAGATTCGATCTCTCCAAATATCAATATCGATAATAGTAATGAAGAACGATAATTATGAAAACCCAATCACAACATGAAGGAATTTAGCTTAAACTAAACAAGAGGAATTTAGCTCTCCATACACATGAAGAACACACAAGAATCAATGGAGGAATTCATCTTCATCAATGGAATGTCTTCAATTGGTATAGAGTCCACCTTCAATTGTTGTTCTTAGCTTCAGAATCAGATTGCTCTCCTAATTTTGCTCACCCAAAAGTCTCTCAAAATCCCCTTTTCTTATGAGGATTAGGGCTTTTATTTATAGCCTTTTTCTTTATAACGCAATCACCGCGGTGCAACACGGGCTGGCGCGGCGCGAACCCAAGTCAGAAGGTTCTCGCGCATCTCGCCTATGATTGGCGCGGCTCGCCACTTGCTTTAGCCCAATTCTTTATGATTCCTCTTCTTCAAAGCTTCTACGCCTGCGTGTTCCTTCGTCTTTGCTTCTTAACTTCAATACCTGCACAAATAACACCCAAAGTGACGCAAGTCGTTCTACAATTAACATCGAACCTCGAAAGTTCAATTCTAACTATAAAATCCTTAAAAATCACAAGATATATTCACTTTTAGCTCAGAAGGTAGTTAATTTAACACATGAAAACACCATTAATTCACTCCTAACAGTGGATGTGCCCTATTTTTGTTCTAAGGCTTTTTTCAAGATGTTTATCGGGAATAATTCATCTTGAGGTTTAACTAAGGAATTCTAATTAGGAAAGAGCCTTCACTGGGAAGACATTCTCAATCCTAGGCCATAGTCCTATAATATATATACAGTTTATTTGTCCTAAGGTTGTTCTCAGACGGAGTTCTAAACAGTGTATATACAGTTTTATATTTGACATGAATTTAAATGAAAGCTGTAAATTGAAAGGTGTAAAGCCTAACCTAGATGAAGAGGAGGCCTTTGAAAGATGTATGTACAAAGCTTTGCCATCGGCTTGGTTGTTTATTGGTAACAGTTGAATTTTTTATTGAAAACAGTTTTGAAATGTTTTTGTTTTGAAAACAGAAGAAGTGAAGATGGACACTAGGTCACATAGGTATCTGAAGAGTTTTACCGGGAATAATATTCTTCAAATACCAGAAGAATGTTTTGAAAACAGATGACGAATTTTCTGTTTAAATATGTTTTGAAAAACAAACAATGAAAAGAAAAAGGTGTTGGGTCTTACACTCTATTAGAGGCCCATTGAAATTGATTTACTGTTTATGAAAAACAGTTGAAGAGGTTTTAATGGATGTAAGGTTTTGTTGAATGAAAACCTTAATTGTCTGTTTGATCGAGGTTTGAAAATTGATAAAAGTCAACTTAATTAGGGTAAAGATAAAGTCTATACCTAATTAAGACCTAAATTATTAGGGTTTTTATCATAAAATGATTAGGTTTTGAAAATTAAAAAAAAACATGTATTAAAAGTATTTTAAAATACTTAAAAATACACCATTTTAAACCTAATAAAATATATCAAATAAATAATATTTTTTTGTGATTTTTTTTATTATTCATAAAATAGGTATATCAAATGACTAGTGTGTGAAAAATAAAGCAAAAATGATTTAATTTCAAGGGTGAATTAATTGGTTAAAGTTGTGAAAAAAAGTGGAATAAACAAGTGGTAAAAAATTGGTTTTGGCCTCACCATGGTTTGAACCCACGCCCTTGAAGTCACCAGTTCAAAATAACACCACTGGGCCAAGCGCTAGTTGGTGACTATATCATGCATCTATTTGATTATGTTTCAAAACAAGTTGAAAACCTTTGAAAAATAAAAGAAATAAAAAGTCTGGGGCGAGGGGGATTCGAACCCTAGACTTATGGGCAATAGAGTACTAAGAGCGCAATAGTAATCCTCTGATGATGCTGAATGAATTGGTATTGAGTTTTAACACTAAGAGTACACGAATTAAAGAGGTGAAGTTCAAAAACTTACCTCTGAAACTGAAGGTCGTGGTGATGGTGGAGAGCTTCTGGATATGGATGGATGATCACAAAAGCTTCCTGGTGACTCAGTGATGCTAACTGAATGCTTATTGCAACTTGAATGCTTCAGAATTGCCCTACTCGACACCTTCTATTTGAGCTTCAAGTGAACATGGAGGTTAGTGATTCTGTGGTTACAGATGTGCTTCAGGCATCTGAATAGCTTTACTACACCCCTAGGAACATGTTGATATGCTTAGATTTGTTTGACACCCTCTGAATTATTCTACAGACCTCCAACTACTTAAGCTCCAAAATGAAAGTGGCTATGGTGTTTCTCCACTTCCAGAAGTGTTCCAGGTACTTGGATCACTCCTAATGAACCTCCTTGAGATGTTAGAAGGCTCACTTTCAAAAGAAGAGCTCTGGTTTAAAGAATTCGATTCTTCTTGCCAAAGAACTTTTGAAAACCATAAGCATGAGGGAGAGAAGGAGAAAGCAAGATTTTTGAGTTTCTTTGGTGTGTTGAATACTGAGGTATGCTCTTCTATTTATAGGCAAAAGATTCAGAGCAATTGGTGAGAGTAAGCTTGCTTAGTGAGGTAGTTTTGGTTTCTTGGCCATGAATAAATTTCAATCCATTGATATCTTCTGATCTTAGGGGACAATTCTGATGCAGAATGGCTTCCAATTGGCTTAAGAGAAGATTCCTTGATGATTCACCAATATTCCATTTTGTAATGATTACTTAATCACATGGCATTGAATTTTTTAATATTTTTCAATCTCTTTGCAATGATTCATTTGATCCTATCTTATCCCTTGTGATATTTCTGAAGTTCAGAAGTATCAATTGGTGTAGGCATTTGCACGAATTGGCCAAAACCAAAGTTGGTCATATCTTGAAATTTCACTCCATGGGCCTAACTTTGAACAAGCATAACTCTTAGCTCAAAATTAATTTGGAGAAGGTTGAGCACAATTTGGAAAGCCCTTAACATGTACTTCAATTCATTGGTTTGGAGTTTCTTAAAATTCATTTAGGAAATTTGTGAAAAATGGGCCTGAAGTTGGAAGAAAACTAGGTCAAAAAAGACTTAGAATTTCACTAAGTGTTTATGGCTTATAACTTCCAAATCTCATATCTATCCAATGATTTATTTTTTGCCAAAAAATTATATGTGACAAAGTTGTTTTATTTTGCAAAACCTACAACTTTCATGTTGGAAGTTTTTTGAGTTGTGTAGTTGAAATTTTGAGATCCATGAACTAGGCCAAAATACACTAGTTTGACTTTTTGTTGACTTTTTTATGCTTGATGGATTTTCTTGATTTTCTTTGGCCAAATGACTTCAATAATCATATATTGATGATATTGATCTTTAAAAGTCATGGTTTGATCCAAAACCCTAAAAGTCAAAGGTGATCTTGTCCAGTTGACTTTTTCCAGATGAAGTAAAATCTTGGACTTTTGTGATGAATCAAGCTCTCCTCCTCAAATTAATGATATGAATGGAACATATTGAGGTAATAGAAGTTCTTGAGCCATGTTTTGAGTTGTGGATCCATGTCCTGATTAAAAGTCAACTGTCCAGGTGAATTAGGTCAAAAACCCTAATTTGTAGGTCAGATGAAATTGATGACTGTGGATCTTGAATTGAAGTGCAATTCCCATTGGATATTGCCATAGTGATCATTTGAATATGATTGAACCTTTTGAGTGATGCCCTGGAGCTTTTTAGGGTTTCCCATATGTTGGCCCTGATTTTAGTCCTTGATAGGCTCAAAACCCTAGTCTAGTGACCTGAGCAAAACCTGAGTCTTGATGACTGGTGTGAAGGATAGAAAAACACTTAGAAAGGGGGGGTTTGAATAAGTGTAGTCTAAAAACTTGAACGATAAAAACAATATGCACAGTTATTTTTATCATGGTTCGTTGTTAACTAAACTACTCCAGTCCACCCCCACGGAGTGATTTACCTCACCTGAGGATTTAATCCACTAATCGCAACAGATTACAATGGTTTTCCACTTAGTCCGCGACTAAGTCTTCCAGAGTATCCTGATCACAACCTGATCACTCCAGGAACAAATGCTTAGACACAAGCTAAGACTTTCTTAGAGTATCCTGACCACCACGTGATCACTCTAATTACAACTGCTTAGACACAAGCTAAGACTTCCTAGAGTATCCTGATCAACACTTGATCACTCTAGTTCCTTACAAATTAATGTAATCAATTCTAAGAGTATTACAAATGCTTCTGAAAAGCTATAATCACAACAGTGATATTTCTCTTAACGTTTAAGCTTAATCTCACTAATATATTACAACAGCAATGTAGTGAGCTTTGATGAAGATGAAGTTTCTGAGCTTTGGATTTGAGCAGTGTTTCAGCAATTTAATATTCACAGAATTTGGTTCAGAGTCGTTAACCTTGCTTCTCATCAGAACTTCATATTTATAGGCGTTTGAGAAGATGACCGTTGAGCGCATTTAATGTTTTGCGTATTCCGTACAGCTTTGCATTTAATGTTTCACGCTTTTGTCAACTACCTCGAGCCTTGTTCACGCTGTGTCTACTGACGTTGCCTTTAATAGCTTCCAACGTTCCTTTTGTCAGTCAGCGTAGCCTGCCACCTGTACTTTCTTCTGATCTGATGTTTGTGAATAAAATATTTGAATATCATCAGAGTCAAATAGCTTGGTGCATAGCATCTTCTTGTCTTCTGACCTTGAAGTGCTTCTGAGCGTGATACCATCAGAACTTCAGTGCTTCTGCTTCTGATCTCAAGTTCTTCTGATGCTTCCATAGACCCATGTTCTGATTCTGCCTTGACCATCTTCTGATGTCTTGCCAGACCATGTTTTTCAATGTTGCATGCTGAACCTTCTGAGACAAAGCTTTTGAGCGCTGATTTGTGCATACTCTTTATATATTTCCTGAAAGGGAAATTGCAATGTATTAGAGTACCACATTATCTCACACAAAATTCATATCCTTGTAATCATCAAAACTAAGAATATTGATCAGAACAAATCTTGTTCTAACAATCTCCCCCTTTTTGATGATGACAAAAACATATATAAATGATATGAATTTGCGATCAGAAAGAGCAGACGGCTAAAGACAAATTACACAGCTATAGCATAAGCATGTGAATATGTCTCCCCCTGAGATTAACAATCTCCCCCTGAGATGAATAATCTCCCCCTGAAATAAATACTCGAAGAACTTTAATAATAAAAGACTTCCCTTATTATTTCGGTAGAGACGATCACATAAGCTTCTGTCTTTTGAAAATTCATAGCTTCTGACTTCTGCTTCCATTGGACAGCTTCAGAATTTGAATTTCTTTAGATCCCTAAAACACTCACAGCTTCTGATTCCTGCTTCCATTTAGGACAGCTTCAGAACTTGAATTTCTTTGATCTTTAGAACATTCACAGCTTCTGATTCCTGCTTCCATTTAGGACAGCTTCAGAACTTGAATTTCTTTGATCTTCAGAACATTCACAGCTTCTGATTCATGCTTCCATTTAGGACAGCTTCAGAACTTGAGTTTTCTGGATCTTTAGAACATTCACAGCTTCTGATTTCTGCTTCCCTCGGATAGCTTCAGAGCTTTGAATTTCTTCTTACATCACTTCATGCTAGATTGTATCAGAACATTGTTGAATGTACCAGAGCATCATCAGAGCATCTCTACATCCTGAAATGTTACAGAACAAATCTAAACGACAAAAGTCAGCATGAATGAGTTAGAACATAAAATGTGTATCAGAACACAAAATATGTATCAGAGCCATAAAATGTGTATCAGAACACAAAATATGTATCAGAGCCATATAGGCCATATAGAATATATCAGATCCAATAGACAATGTATCAGAGCAAATAGACAATGATTTGGATCATATTCTATTATCAGAATTTCTGATCATTCTTCCTTCTTGCTTCTAATTCTGAAGTTTCCTAGCACTCAGCTTGCTTCAAGAATCCAAGAGCTATTTCTGATTATTCTTCCTAGCACTCAGCTTGCTTCAAGAATCCAAGAGCTTGATTCTGATTGTTGCTTCTTATGTTGATCTTGAATCTTCGATTCCTGCAACAACATAACTTAAAAGCATAGAACTTTGCAAGTTCTGTTAGTGAATGTGGGGTCTTTTTACTCGGTAACTGATGATATTAATCAGATCATTTATCATATATTTTCTCCCCCTTTTTGTCATAACATCAAAAAGCATAAAAAGATTCAGATGTAAAACAAGAGACAAAAAAGAAAGAAACATAAATAACTTTTCATTGATTTCAACAGGAAGGATTACAAAAGGTGTATGCAGAAAAACAGATGCAACAAGGAAAGAAAACTACAAAGACACAAAAGACTAAGATCCTAGCCTACGCAAAATCCGCTCCAGAACATCATGAATCCCGTCAGTGCTTGTAGCTTGCCTTGCCATGAAAGAGCGAAACTCAGCATTGGCTGCTTCTTGCGCGTCCAAACGAGAAGCCAGCATAGCTTGATTCTGATGAAGAGCTTCCAAGGTCTCCATCAGAGCTGAGGTTTCACCAGAAGAAGAGGCACCAGAATTTCTGCCAAAAGGGACAGCAATCTCAACAGGGCGATCTTCTGGAAGGTCTTCAGCTTGTGCATCTTCCATCTCCTCATCTGAGTCTGACTCAGAAGTAGCCTTAGCATATTCTGGTTCAGGCAGCTCAGAAGTTCCAACTTCCAATGCTTGAAGAATAGCTGCTAGGTTTGTTGGAGGAGTAGGACCAGCAACTTCAGCTGGATAAACCACTACTGGAAAGACCATGTGAGGTGCTTTTTCAGAAGGGTTCATTCTGAACCAGTTAAACAGCCACTGAAAATCTCCAGTCAGCACAGGAAACCATGGTCTCCACACCACGATGTCTCTGTAGAGATTTTCTTCTTCCAACTCATCTGCAGGTATCTTCTTCTCAAGAACTCTTCTGTTCCTGATGAGATGGTGACAGCTGCTTTCACCAACTTCCAACCGAAGACCACGAACACCAGGAGCTTCAGACATGATCCTTCTCTGAGTGTCTGTAGCCCTAACCAGAAAGTCCTGACGAAAGGTATCCCAAAGGTTGCTTGTAGCATACTCATCCAGATGGTTAAGATGAGCAGCACCCAGAATCTCCAACCAGCTATTTACATCAGAATGTAAAAGCTCCAGAAATGATTGAGTGGTAGGAGTTGGAGGGTTGACAGTGAACCTGGAGTCGGGAAAAACAACACTGTAGGGGTTAGGTGTTCTGGTGGGAAAAGGGTGTGAGAGAGATGAAGAAATATCTAAGGGATGGGTTGAAGGAGAGGAGATATTAGATGGTGAAGAAGGTGGTTCCGAAAGGATGAATGAGGAGGAAGAGGTGGTGGAGGTCTGTGAAGAGGGAGGTGATTGAGGGGTACCGTCGAGGGGTTGATACACTCATCTAGAGTAGTTTCCAGACATCATAGCTTCAAACGGGTTCACTTTGAGAGGGTCATAGGTGATCCTTACTCTTTTTGGTTTGGTTTCTTGTTCATCAGTTGCCTTTCTCTTTTGTTTACGATCATTTTCTTGATTTCCAGAGCTCGACGATGGATTCATGATGAAGTTGCAGATATTGAAAACTGCTAGGGTTTGTGATATGAATGCAAAGAGAGAGAGAGAACGAAAAAGAAACTGAATGCAAAGTGAGAGAAATATAAGAGGGAAAAGAAACGTTTGAAGAGTATAAAAAGAAAACTGAAAAAGAGTAAATGATGGATAGCATTTAATGTTACGTGACGTGAGGAGAGATAATAATGACAAAAGACGTGATTTGCACAGTTACCTAAGTAGACGTCCCCTCAACTGCACGCACGCTTGTCCAGAAATAGTGAACACGTGTTTACCATCTGGATAGCCAGTTACAGCTGTTTTGCTTTTAAAGAGATTCTGAATCAACTTAGACAATGAAACATTAGTAATAACTGAATCACAATTTCTAATTGATTTTAATCAGAACTTCTTATAAACAAAAATCCAATTTCATTTCAGAAGATACTCATACATAAGATCTTCTCATCTTCTCATTCTGGGCATAAATCCATACTGATATTCTTCAGAATGAACTTAAACCTATCTTCAGCAAGGGGTTTTGTAAAGATATCAGCCCATTGATGGTCTGTATCCACAAAGTTTAAAGATATAACACCCTTCTGAACATAGTCCCTTATGAAATGATGTTTAATCTCAATATGTTTAGCTTTTGAATGTAAAATATGATTCTTAGATAAACATATAGCAGAAGTATTATCACAGAAAATAGGAATGTTACTCTCATATATCTGATAATCTTCCAGCTGACTTCTCATCCAGAGCATTTGTGTGCTACAACCAGCAGCAGCAACATATTCTGCTTCTGTTGTTGAGAGGGCAATAGTAGCTTGCTTCTTACTGTACCATGAGATTAGATGACTTCCAAGAAATTGACAACTTCCAGAAGTGCTCTTTCTTTCTATTCTATCTCCAGCATAGTCAGCATCACAGAATCCTATTAAGTTGTATTCTTTAGATCTTCTGTAAACTAAACCAACATTAGTAGTACCTTTCAGATACCTTAGAATTCTCTTAACCGCTGTTAAATGAGATTCTCTTGGATTTGATTGGAATCGAGCACACAAGCAAACACTAAAGAGAATGTCAGGTCTAGAAGTAGTTAGATATAGAAGAGATCCAATCATACCTCTGTACAACTTCTGATCTACCTTCTTACTTACCTCATCCTTACCCAGTACACATGTTGGATGCATAGGAGTTTTGGCTTCTTTGCTTTCAGAAAGATTAAACTTCTTCAGAAGTTCTTTCACATACTTCGTTTGATGAACATAGGTTCCATCGGAAGTTTGGTTGATTTGAATCCCAAGGAAATACTTGAGTTCTCCCATCATGCTCATTTCGAATTCAGCCTGCATAGACTCAGCAAACTCCTTTCCAAGTGTAGCATTAGATGTTCCAAAGATAATATCATCAACATATATTTGACAAATTAAAATATCCTTTTTAAATGTTTTACAAAAGAGAGTAGTGTCCACTTTTCCTCTAGTGAAATCATTTTCCAGAAGGAAAGAACTCAAACGTTCATACCAAGCTCTGGGAGCTTGTTTCAATCCGTATAATGATTTCTTTAATTTGAAAACATGATTTGGAGACATGGAGTCTTCAAAACCAGGAGGTTGGTGAACATAAACTTCTTCATCTATACAACCATTTAAGAAGGCACTCTTGACATCCATCTGATAAAGAGTGATGTTGTGTTGAGTGGCAAAAGAAATTAATAGACGAATAGATTCTAACCTGGCCACTGGTGCAAAGGTTTCTAACCAGGCTCTGATACCAATTGAAGGATAGAAAAACACTTAGAAAGGGGGGGTTTGAATAAGTGTAGTCTAAAAACTTGAACGATAAAAACAATATGCACAGTTATTTTTATCCTAGTTCGTTGTTAACTAAACTACTCCAGTCCACCCCCACGGAGTGATTTACCTCACCTGAGGATTTAATCCACTAATCGCAACAGATTACAATGGTTTTCCACTTAGTCCGCGACTAAGTCTTCCAGAGTATCCTGATCACAACCTGATCACTCCAGGAACAAATGCTTAGACACAAGCTAAGACTTTCTTAGAGTATCCTGACCACCACGTGATCACTCTAATTACAACTGCTTAGACACAAGCTAAGACTTCCTAGAGTATCCTGATCAACACTTGATCACTCTAGTTCCTTACAAATTAATGTAATCAATTCTAAGAGTATTACAAATGCTTCTGAAAAGCTATAATCACAACAGTGATATTTCTCTTAACGTTTAAGCTTAATCTCACTAATATATTACAACAGCAATGTAGTGAGCTTTGATGAAGATGAAGTTTCTGAGCTTTGGATTTGAGCAGCGTTTCAGCAAGTTAATATTCACAGAATTTGGTTCAGAGTCGTTAACCTTGCTTCTCATCAGAACTTCATATTTATAGGCGTTTGAGAAGATGAGCGTTGAGCGCATTTAATGCTTTGCGTATTCTGTACAGCTTTGCATTTAATGTTTCACGCTTTTGTCAACTACCTCGAGCCTTGTTCACGCTGTGTCTACTGACGTTGCCTTTAATAGCTTCCAACGTTCCTTTTGTCAGTCAGCGTAGCCTGCCACCTGTACTTTCTTCTGATCTGATGTTTGTGAATAAAATATTTGAATATCATCAGAGTCAAACAGCTTGGTGCATAGCATCTTCTTGTCTTCTGACCTTGAAGTGCTTCTGAGCGTGATACCATCAGAACTTCAGTGCTTCTGCTTCTGATCTCAAGTTCTTCTGATGCTTCCATAGACCCATGTTCTGATTCTGCCTTGACCATCTTCTGATGTCTTGCCAGACCATGTTCTGATGTTGCATGCTGAACCTTCTGAGACAAAGCTTTTGAGCGCTGATTTGTGCATATTCTTTATATATTTCCTGAAAGGGAAATTGCAATGTATTAGAGTACCACATTATCTCACACAAAATTCAAATCCTTGTTATCAACAAAACTAAGAATATTGATCAGAACAAATCTTGTTCTAACATGGTGTCTAACCAATATAGGTGTATAAATGAATCATTTGAGTCATATGATTGTATTAGAGGTCATTTTCTTGTTTGATTGATCCTTTGCCTGAGCTTCTTTGTTCTTGAACATCCTCGATTGAGTACTAGGTAAACAAGTGACTGTTCTGGGTACTTGTCTTGAGTTGATGAAATGTCTGGAGGTGTGACATATTAGCGGGGGTCAAAACTAGGGTATGACAGTTAGACGTCGTGTGTGTCAAGTCAGTGTCATGTTCTGATACGTAACACCGGGGAGGGATGAACGCTTATTTGTTTTGATTGTTGAATTGTTGTTTTATGTTGAAGATTTTGAGAGTAGTGTAACTCTCTTTTATTCGAATAGTCGTTGGAATTTTTATGAGTAAAGATGTTGCTGAATAGTTATGTTTTATTTTCCGCTGTAATAATAAAGAAGTTGATGTTTTAAAGGATTATAATGATGATGTTGTTGGTTCATCCGAAGTGTGTTATGTATCTATATTTTATAAACCTGAGCATATGTGTTTTCAAGGTTGATGACGAAGTAGCATCCTATTATTGATGTTTTGTATTAAAATTTTTATTTACTCTGACTTATCTTATTTATTAAAATAGCAATGGGGAATAGGGTGTTACATTTTGGTATCAGATCAGGTCGGTCCGTCCGACCAAGTTATCAGATCAGGTCGGTCCATCTTGAATGATATTAAGGAGGCTCAGAAATTGGATGATTAGTTTGGATTGTTTGCATTCAGGGCCACAAAAATGAATTACTTGGATTGGGAACTCAAAACTTGCCAAGGAGAAGGATCATGACCTAGCTTGAACTACAAGTATCATCTGGCACTTGATCGACTGAAAATTCATCACAGGAAAACTTTGGTAGATCCCAATTTGTAAAACATAACCGCAAAATAATGTTTTTAAAGCAAGTTTGTTCTGAGTAAGTCTTAAATATATATATGTACAACAACCTTGTAAGTTTCTTATATATTAGACCTCATCTTCAACCATGCAACTTTTTCCACTTGTTTTTTCCATTATGGCATATAAACTATTATGATACAAACAAATCATTCAGTGGCGTATCTAGCTATATGTTTGACGGCTGGTTTTCCACTGTCTGGAAAATTTCAAGAACTTGAGATATTTAATACCACTAGGAATTTCATCTTGTTGCACTCATTTTGAGAACAGATATGTAAAGAAAAAAAGGCTAGTTGGGGCTCCTCACATTGAAGCCAAACATTTTTAGGGCATGCTAGACCATGTGGTTAACGTTAGGGCATGTTTGACACATTGAATTGGATAACTGATATATTGCAGTGTATTGGAATTGCATAAGAAGGAAATTACACATTTATTATTATTCAAAGATTGAAATGTACAATCATTTGGAGTTGTATTTATACACAAAAGGAGCAAATAACATTTCTATAAATGGCTTGGACCATGAATGGAAAAGTCTAAGTTTGGCTAAAAAAGAAGAAAAAGATCGTGTAGGTAGAGGCTTAGTTAAGACATCAATATTTTGGGTGGAATATGGAATTGGGAAGAGTTTGATGAGTCATGATTCCAGTTTTTATTTGATGATGTGACAATCGATCTCGGTGTGTTTGGAGCACTTGTGAAGCATTGGATTGTGTGCCAAGTAAATGACAAATCTGTCGTCGCAATAGAGAGAAGTGGGTCTTGAAAAATCAATGTGAAAGTCCTTAAAGAGGTAGTACAGTCATTGCACTTCGCATGTGAGATTGGCGAGTGCACAAATATTCGGCATTTGAAATGAAATGTTAAATAGTTGTATGCTTTTTTTTACTTTCGTGAGATGAGACATTGGCTAATAAAGATGGCTAACCCGGTGACTGACCTTCTAGTTGAGGGGCAAGTACCCCGATGACTATAATCAAAATTAGTAAGAATTAAATTAGTTTTAGCTGGATAAAAGATGCTCTGAGTTGGGTAAGACTTTAAATATTGTAAAATACCAGATAGAGACAGAGTCACTTCAGGGCCAATAAAGTATCGAAGAAGTCCTAAGTCTTTGATACAAAATTTGTTGTCAAGGACGGCTTTAACATTCTGGATTTCCGTGAAATTATTACCTAAAGTTATCTACATAAAATTATGTCATATATATATATATATATGTATAATTTTTTAATTTAAAGTTATGTTAAAATTTTATCAAAATATTATTATATTAAAATTATTGTTATTTGATTCTAATAATAATAACTTACAAGGTTAATAACATAAATCGATTTTATATTTTATTAATATTTATATAAGGTGGAAATTTTTTATTTGTTGCAACACTGAGAAACTGTTGTTTTAGCCATGAAATCATCGTTATAGGCACTATATAAGTCATGTAGACATGAGTCTACCATAACGACTTTAAAATCAGAAACGACTATAAACCGTTGTGATAGCCCCTATTTAAATGTTTCCTAAAATATACCAATCACAACAATTGTAATTTGAGAACGGAGAGATGTCGTTTCTGTTGGAAACTCTGAAAACTGTTCTCAAAAGATATTAAAAACAATAGTTATCTACTAAGTGTTGTCATTTGGTGCGAACCCTATTGCAAAATTTTAAGACTACGCCTCAGTGTGGCACATCATAATCGTTCTCGTAAACTACGGCAACAGTTTTTTAGGGTATCGCAACGGTTTTCTTTTGTTTTTGTAGGACAAAAAAGTTTTGGTGCAATAAATTTGTTAGTAGTCAAATCATATAAAAAGTAAACTTATGTGCCTTCTCTATAACCTAGAAAGACATATTTGTTGGAACTAGGGTCAAATTTTGTATGATTAGGTTAGAGAGTATAGGCATAGGCGAGGCAGCCAATACAATTAAAGATATTGTAGTCATGATGCTTATTAAACAGTAAGAAATAAGGATTGTTTTTCTGAATTAGATGACAAGGTAAGCAGTTAATAATATGCATAACATGAGCAATAGATAAGTGCAAAAAAATAGGACGATTAGCTTGAAAGAACAATGATCTTATAACATTGAGCATGTGTAGATGTTCCCTCTCAAAAATTCCATTTTGTTGTGGGCATTAAACACAAGATCTTTGATGCAAGATACCTTGTGATTGATAAAAATCATTCATTGAAAATTCAGGTCCATTGTCAGTACGAAGATATTTTAGTTTAGAAGAAAATTAAGTGGTTATAAAAGAAACGAAGTTGAGCAAATGTTTCCTAGTTTCATTTTTATGGGTCATAAAAATAATGCAAGTGAGTATAGTGTAATCATCAACAAGAGTTAAAAATATATTTGAATGGTGACATAAAAGGTGGAGTAAGGACCCCAAATATCAACATGTAACATACCAAAAGGATTAGTGGTAGTGATACTACTATCATAATATAGTATAAGCATTTGTGCTTAGCCAAGTGACAAAAATTACGAGGAAAATTATTATTAATATTGTGAACAATGCTAGAAAAAATAAAGGAAAAAGTTTTATGAAGAGAATGAGAGGGATGACCTAATCTTATATGCCAATAAATGAAGAAATGTGTTACACAAATTAACAATTAAAAGGGGAGAGGTGGAGATGAAATGGCATGTGCTTGAAGGACATAGAAGTCTCCATGTCTTCCAGCTAACCTAACGTAATTTAAGAACTCTCACAATTTGTAAAATTAGGGGAAATCTTAAGTTTTAGGTTTTGGGAATCTCTTGTGTAGTTGTTAGTCACCCATGGATCTTTTGATACTATGTGGTAGATTGATTGTTACTTGATCTTTTATCAAGTTATGTTCTCACTCTTGAAGCTTTTAAGCAAGAGAGTTGAATTTTTGTATTGGAAGTGTAATCTTCTTGTTGGGTTGTTCTTCATATAGTCACTGGGATTGAGACTTTTAGATATCACTGAGGTAATTAGGAAGTGATATGGGATTTCTCATATCTAGGAGGTTCATGGGTAGAAGTTGCAATAGATAGTGATTAAGTGAGAAGTTGTAAATTGGGACTATTTAGGCTTTGAATTAATACTATCATAGTGAATTTCCTTCCTGGCTTGGTAGCCCCTAGAGTAGGTGATGTTGCACCGAAGTGGGTTAACAATTCTCTGTATTATTTATCTTTCTGCAATGTTAATTCAGTATCAATCACAGATTGATAAATCTGTTCAGTTTGTCGACATATATTGTAACATATGTCTTGAAATTGTTCTGATGTTAGGTTATCAGTATTAACATGTTTTGCTTGTACCAGAAATTTCAATTGATATCTGAGCAGACACCCTGGTCCATTGGGTGAGCTTCAGGGAGTATTTTTTCGGTACAATTGTTCTTATTGGAAGGATGGAATATTAGCATTTCGGCTATCAATGGACAATAGATCTTGAAGAATTGTCAGGATAGGAGAATCCTGGTGCTGAAGAGATATAAGGAAGGAGTTTGAGTTGTTGGCTCTTTGTCACTATGAAATTATTAACTTCATTATCTATGGAATTGGTAAGCACTCTGTATCGCTTGTATTGTAGCCAAAAATATTTGGTAATTTCTCAAGTCCACTCATAAAGGCATATCTAAGTATGTTTGGGAGAAAAGAGTTCAAAAGAGAAGATGATAAAGAAGGAGATACTCTAGTCTATACTCAAGAGGTTTGACTAGAAAGAGACAAGCTATTGAAGAACAACAAGAGCATTCTTTTTGTTTCCTACTTTTAGTATCTTGTGCCCTAGTCTCCAATAAAGGGTTTCTTATTACTATTTTGTTCTTTGGAAGGCAGTCCAACCAGGTGTTAAGGAGATTGAACAAAATGTATAGAACATATATATTGACTTCAATAAGTCTGTGAGGCTCAAGAAAAGGCTGGAACTTGAGTATATATCAATCAATGTCAAAGCATTCTTTTATATGAGTGTGAAAACCTTGGATCTGTGTGGATCAGAATGTCCTAATTATCTCAAGAGCAACTGTATGGGTTTTATAATTCTTGGCTTAATTAGGAAAGTGGTTCTGATTATGTTTTTTCCAAGGATTTTACTGGTTTGAATGAAAGATGAACTTCTAATAAAGATTCTTGTATTGAAGATTTTTCTCTTGATAAGATGACTGTTCATTCAAAGATCTGCGCATCCAGAATGAAAAGGGTTGTCAACCATGAAGAAGACAATATGTGACTATTTCTTATCTTATGTTTTAAGAGAAGGAATGTTTGCCTACCATCTATTATGCAGGGTGAGGTGACTATATTAAACTTCATAATTGATATCATGATCAAGCCTGTAAGAATAGTTCATCTCAGCTGAAGTAGGTTTCTTAAGTGAGAAGATGATTGGAAGCCTAAAAAGGGACGAGTTTTCAAGCTAAATCTAGCAATGAGAAAACTCAGATGACCAAAGGTTTCTTTTATCAAAGGAAAGATAAGTCAATGATTTCAATCTTAATGTCTCAAAATTGTGCTACACATATGAAAAAATTAGGCTATAGATAGATACTTGCACTGAAGATGTCTCTTTTGTGAAAAGTTGATCTTAACAGACTATTTTTGTTGACTTCCTCTAAGGTTAAAATCACCATTGGTTAACCAAGGGAGGTGTTATTTTTATTATTTCTCATTAATTTCTTAGAACTTTAACTAATATGTTTGGTATTTTGGCACTATCTGCTCCAGACCCTTGACTGCGTAAAAGTGTTTCTGGTGGTTTGTCTAGTCTCGTTCTATCAACTATTACTTTTGTTGTTGATACTAAAAGGGAAGATTAAGGGAGTTGGGCAACTAAAGAATACAATATGGATTATATAAAGTTTTGGTAATTTTCTTCTTACTAAAAGACTGACGACTTTTGTGTTTAACATACGTCAATTGTGCGATCAAGGTCTGAAGGTGTATGTCATCAAGGGAGAGTGATGTATCTCTAATTAGATGTACGAAGTTCTTATGAGGATTTAAAAAAAGTTGCTATTAACTCCACAAGTATTTAATTGCTCATCCTCTTGCTTGGTGTTCAAGGAAGATGAAGTCAAGATGTCACACAAGAAAGCTGATAAGTGCCAAAATGTCGTTATTTTGAGTATGTAATTGTGGTACTTATCGATTCTATTCATTCCACTTTTATAAGAAAATTCCAACTTTTATGTAAGCATTTGCATACTTGTGTTTTGGATTCATTTGTGTACCGATTAATAGTTTTCTATTCATTTTGTAGGTATTCATGCATATTTGGAGCATTGAGTAATAAAGGCCAAAGGCTAAGCTTCATGAATGCAAATTTTACCAATTCATCAAAGAATAAGGCTCAAAATAGGAATTATAAAAATCATCTATTTGGTTTCCATTTAGTCATTGTTAGATAGAGCATTGAATAAGCTTTTCAGTATTTCGAACCAGGCGCAATTCGGAGTTACGGTTCTCAAGTTATGGCAAAAACAAAATTTGGTTTTTTCTGCTACCGCTTAGCGAGAGATAGCCGATGTTCTCGCATCTTTGTGTTAGATATAACCTTGGTTGTTAGTTGATCTCGTAGGTGCTCCAGAGATGGAAACTGATGTGAGAGATACATGATGACATCGATGAGTTTAAGTTTGTGAGAAGTTTATTATATGCAATGCTTGATAAATCTTCTCTTTCCGAAGAATGAATTTTTTGTGTTAATACTTACTTTTCCGTTTTTAAACTTTTGTTGATTCAAACCCGAGTTTGAAACCATATAAATTGTTAAATGGCATTCTCACCATCTCTGTGGACACGATAAATCTCAGAGTAATATTTCCAAATCTTTTGTTGCTTGTGCTATGCATGCTTCAACAAAATGGCGTCGTTGTCGGGGATGGTTGTTAGAATTGCATCACAATAGTTTACGTGGTTTTGAGCTTTGTATATATGGTATAGTTTCACTTGTATATTTTCACTTATACATGTTTACTTCTTTATGTTCACCATATATGTTTACTTGTATATGTTACATATAAGTATACTTTTGTTGGTGAATGTTGGTGAAACATGTTGATCTCGAATTAGCTCTTTAATTACAAATCTTCACTTTTAAACTTGTGTATCCAACAATCACCAACTTTTCTCTTTTTGTATAATAATAGATGTATGTGTTCATACTTGTATATATGTGTTTGTTTGTGTACATATTTTTATACTTGTGTTTTCGTTTATGTTTGTGCGATTGTTGTATATAATTGTACTCGTAACGCTTGTCGAGTGTTTTGGTTAGGAAACTTTCTTTAGGTTTGCGCAGTGAGACGTCACCATGGCATGACAGGAGGAAGCAAATTTCCAAACATCTAAACAGTAAAGGCGTCGAGCTTAAGACGTAAAACAAGCGCTTGTTGGGAGGCACCCTAACGGTTGTAATTTTTGTTTATATTCCCGTATTTGAGGTGTTTAGGTGAAGTGGAGGTGGCTGAATGATCAAATTTTGTTCTGGTTTTTATGGTTTTTGTTGTCATCGCTTAACGAGGTCTAGCTCGCTTAGCGAGCACAGAAAAATTCAGAATCTTTACTTTTGTAACAGTGGGATTCCAATTCCACTTGGTTCACTTCTTTTCTCACTTTCACCAAGGCTAATTAGTAGTAGATAATAGTTTTATTTTTCTAATTCTTTTATTAGTTATTTGATCTCAAATTTTGTCCATTAATCGAAGATTTTTAAGGTGATTTTCCAAATCTTGATTGTTTCAACTTGCGGGTGTATGGTAGGATATTGTTTTTTAAGTTGTATCATTCAAGATACTCATTTATCACTTTCTATTGCATAGCATGTTTAGGAAACTTTTCATTTGTACAATTATTATGCCATCCATTCTTTTGCATTACTTTCTTGTTGATTGAATCACTTTAGTTCCCAAACCATAAATGTGAGGAAGCTTTTCATTTTTCATATATGCTAGAGGCCACAATCTTTGTTTTAACTGGATTTTATTATGCTTAACCTTTTGCTTATGTTGATTTTATGAAAGCATGAAAAGGATGAAGACATTTTGTTTCATTCTGAGCACAACCATCTTAGCCAAATAGTCAATTCACCATGTGAGTGTGTGAGCATTTGTTAACCCTTTTGAGCTTTTTGTCAACATCCATGTTATTTCTTTTAAACTTTTATGCTTGCATTTAGTTCGCTTAATTTTGTATGGATGTTGATTCATTTTTCTTGAAGCCTCAACTTTGTGTTTTTGTATGAATTTTTACGTTGCCTTAGAAAGTCGGGAGTATTCATATTATGATGTGGTTAAATTCAAGTTGGGGAGAAAAATGGTTGTTTACTTGTGGTTAGTTGCTATGAGTTTGAAAAGAAAAGAAAAGAAAAAATGAAAAATAAAGAAAAGAAAAAGAAATAAAAAATAGAAAAAGTTTTGAAAAACAAAAACAAAAAGAGTATGGAATAATTGTGCTGATAAGTATGGTGTTTTGATTGTGACAACTTGGAATAAGGAAGAAGTTTTATTGGAATTATGTTGTTTGAACATGTGTGAATTGATCACTCCCTTAGGTTTAGGCAGGTGTTTGTTTCGATTAGCCTTAGGACTTATCCCTTGTTTGTTAACTAAGCCACATTACAACCTTGAAAAGCCCTTGTGATTCTTGCTTTTGTATCTTCAATGTGATTTTTGGATGAATGCATAATTTAATCATTTGTTTGCAAGACTGTTGGATGAGTGTTCAAAGTCCTCATTTTTGTGTGTTCTTCATCCATTAATAAATTTTTGCTAGGTGTGATTAATGATGTGATCTTGTATTGGTTTAGAATGTTTTATATGATTTTTGTACTTAGGATTCGTTTCGTTTACATGTTGTCATTGTAGAATAGTGATAAGTATTTATTTTTTTAAAACATTTTTATGTTCAGTCATACATTTGTTTTTGGTTTTCTAAACTTGTTGATTCACGATTATTTGGTTTATTACTTTTGAATCTATGTGTTATTTTACACTGTTTGAGTACAAACAACGTTTCAAGTTGGGGAGAGTTTGATAAGTGCCAAAATATCGTTATTTTGAGTATGTAATTGTGGCACTTATCGATTCTATTCATTCTGTTTTTATAAGAAAATTCCAACTATTGTGTAAGTATGCGCATACTTTTGTTTTTGATTCATTTGTGTACCGATTAATAGTTTTCTATTCATTTTGTAGGTATTCATGCATATTTGGAGCATTGAGTAATAAAGGCCAAAAGCTAAGCTTCAAGAATGCAAATTTTACCAATTTTTCAAAGAATAAGGCTTAAAATAATAATGATAATAATCATCAATTTGGTTTCCATTTAGTCATTTTTAGATAGAGCATTGAATAAGCTTTTCAGCACTTCGAATCGGGCGCAATTCGGAGTTACGGTTCTCAAGTTATGGCAATAACAAAATTTGGTTTTTTTCTGCTACCGCTTAGCGAGAGATCGTCGATGTTCTCGCAACTTTGCATTAGAGATAACCTTGGTTGTGAGTTGATCTCGTAGGTGCTCCAAAGATGGAAACTAATGTGAGAGATACTTGATGACATCGATAAGTTTAAGTTTGTGAGAAGTAGATTATATGCAATGCTTGATAAATCTTCTCTTTCCGAAGAATGAATTATTTTGTGTTAATATTTACTTTTCTGTTTTTACCCTTTTGTTGATTCAAACCCGAGTTCAAAACTATATAAACTGTTAAATGGCATTCTCACCATCTCTGTGGACACGATAAATCCCGGAGTAATATTTCCAAATCTTTTGTTGCTTGCCGCTAAGTATGCTTCAACAAAATGGTGTCGTTGTCGGGGATGGTAGTTAGAATTGCATCGCAATAGTTTATGTGGTTTTGAGCTTTGTACATATTGTATAGTTTCACTTGTATATTTTCACTTATACATGTCTACTTGTTTATGTTCACCATATAGTTTTACTTGTATATGTTACATATAAGTATACTTTTGTTGGTGAACGTTGGTGAATGTTGGTGAAACATGGTGATCTCGAATTAGCTCTTTAACTACAAATCTTAACTTTTCAACTTGCGTATCCAACAATCACCAACTTTTCTCTTTTTGTATAATAATAGATGTATGTTTTCATACTCCTATATATGTGTTGTTTATGTACATATTTTTATACTTGTGTTTTCGTTTATGTTTGTGCGATTGTTGTATATATTTGTACTCGTAACGCTTGTTGAGTGTTTTGGTTAGGAAACTTTCTTTAGGTTTGCACAGTGAGAGGTCACCATGACATGACAGCAGGAAGCTACTTTCCAAACACCTAAACAATAAAGGCGTCGAGCTTACGACGTAAAATAAGTGCTTGTTGGGAGGCATCCTAACGGTTGTAATTTAAGTTTATATTTCTGTATTTGAGGTGTTTAGGTGAAGTGGAGGTGGCTGAAAGATCAGATTTTGTTCTGGTTTTTCGGGTTTTTGCTGTCATCTCTTAGCGAGCACAGAAAAATTCAGAATCTTTGCTTTTGTAACATTGGGTTCCAATTCCACTTAGTTCACTTCTTTTTCTCACTTTCACCAAGGCTAATTAGTAGTGGATAATAGTTTTATTTTTCTAATTCTTTTATTGGTTGTTTGAACTCAAATTTTGTCCGTTAATCGAAGATTTTTGAGGTGATTTTCCAAAGCTTGATTGTTTGAACTTGCGGGTGTATGCTAGGATATTGTTTTTGAAGTTGTATCATTCAAGATACTCATTTATCACTTTCTATAGCATAGCATGTTTAGGAAACTTTTCATTTGTACAATTATCATGCCATCCATTCTTTTGCATTACTTTCTTGTTGATTGAATCACTTTAGTTCCCAAACCATAAATGTGAGGAAGCTTTTCATTGTTCATATATGTTGAGGCCACAATCTTTGTTGTAACTGGATTTTATTATGCTTAACCTTTTGTTTATGTTGATTTTATAAAAGCATGAAAAGGCTCAAGACATTTGGTTTCATTCTGAGCACAACCATCTTAGCCAAATAGTCAATTCACCTTGTGAGTGTGTGAGCATTTGTTAACCCTTTTGAGATTTTTGTCAACATCCATGTTATTTCTTGAACTTTTATGCTTGCATTTAGTTCACTTATTTTTGTATGGATGTTGATTCCTTTTTCTTGAACCCTCAACTTTGTGTGGTATGAATTTTTACCTTGTCTTAGAAAGTAGGAAGCATTCATATTATGATGTGGTTAAATTCAAGTTGGGGGAGAAAAATGGTTGTGCACTTGTGGTTAGTTGCTATGAGGTTGAAAAGAAAAGAAAAGAAAAGAAAAAGTGAAAAAGAAAGAAAAGAAAAAGAAATAAAAAAGAGAAAAAGTTTTGAAAAACAAAAACAAAAAGAGTATGGAATAATTGTGCTAATAAGTATGGTGTTTTGATTGTGACAACATGGAATAAGAAAGAAGTTTTATTGGAATTGTGTTGTTTGAACATGTGTGAATTGATCACTCCCTTAGGTTTAGGCAGGTTTTTGTTTCGATTAGCCTTAGGACTTATCCCTTGTTCGTTAACCAAACCACATAACAACCTTGAAAAGCCCTTGTGATTCTTACTTTTGTATTTTCAATGTAATTTTCGGATGAATGCATAATTTAATCATTTGTATGCAAAGATTGTTGGATTAGTGTTCAAAGTCCTCATTTTTTGTGAGTTCTTCATCCATTAATGAATTTTTTCGAGGTATGATTCATGATGTGAGATTGTATTGGTTTAGAGTGTTTGTATGATTTTTGTCTTTAGGATTCATTTCGTTTACATACTCTTACTTAGCATCACACAATTGTTAATTATATTCCAACTCGGGACATGTTAATCTACCATCCTTATTACAGATCCTGTTGTCCGAAATGAAATCTTTATCCATGCAGAGGACTTTCACAACATTAATAACTTAGTCTTCCCTCTAACATTATAATCATCATTGATCCATATAACCTCACATTTGGTACTAGAGACTTCCAAAATTTTCTCGACACGTGTCAATACCATGTCATTTATGTCACACAATCCATTTTACCATTCAACTTTCCCATTTCCTCAAATATCTATCCACTATATCCCTTCTTAATTGGCATAAACTGCACTTCTATGTGCTTCTTCAATACTTTCACATCCTTCCCATTACCAACATCTCATATTTGACCTCATCTCAGACAAACTGCAATAATTTCCAGTTAAGCTCAAAAAATTCTAATCTCCGTAACCGACTTCAGTGCCTCTCAAAGTGGAATTACATCTACCTTCGATAGATCTACAAGTACCATCGCCTGAAATAGCATGCTCGAGAAAACTCACTTCCTCAAACCATAATATATATGTTGACAACTTATCATAAAGTTTCCTCCCTTCCGACACTGTAATTCAACTCACGACATTCAATATTTATATTAAATCACAATGTTCTCAATAAAAGTCACCACAAATTGATCCAAATATTCGTAATACTTACACCGAGTTCTAAAAGCTGACATCCGACTATCCTCTTCCTTCACCTGAATCTAAAGATAACCCGACCTCAATTCGATTATACTTAAAACATACTTGCTTACTAGTCGGCCCATCAAATCGTCAATCCTCTGAAGTGGATATTTAATCTCAATCACTACATTAATCATTTTTCAATAATCCACACACAATTTTGTACTACCTTCTTTCTTCTTAACTAATAACACTAGAGTCCTCCAAGTGATACAATTGGTTCCACAAATTTCCATCGAAACAAATCTTTTAAGTGTTTCTTCAATTCACCCTACTATGAAGCTGACACCCTGTATGGTGCCATAGAAACAAGTCTAGTTATCAAGGACAAGATCAATAGCAAACTACGCCTCCCTCCAGTATCACCACGTGACAAATAATTCAATTCCAGGTACTTGAACCATTTTTAAAACAAGGTTAATCATGTTAGCTTTCTAACGCTTCGAACGAAACTCGAACCAGACTTCAAGAACTCAAGTTTTGAATATTAAAAATTTTAATAATAATGTTGTCTAGCACTGTGCAATCGATTGCACCATAACAGCAATCGATTGCTTACTGTACAAAAGCAATTTTCCATGATATTCTGCATATAAAACCCTTTCCAACGTGTTTCCAAAATCCCATTCTTCTTATAACTCGAGAGGCACATTAATTTGCCAAAAAAATCCTTTTTCCAAAACACCAAAGCTCCCGTCCTTTTCACAAAACTACTCATATCTTCAAGTTCCGACTCTGACTCGCGATTCTCAAACACCCAACAACATCAACGACATCTAAAAATCACTAACATGGTTCTAACAACAAAACTCACAGCAATTCATCACACCATCACTACTCAAAATGTCGATATCACACAGAATGGTAACTCAACACTAACAATTTCACGATCAATATGCAGTGCTGCAAACATTGTGTTGTACCCCAATTTTTTACCATTGAGATCCCACCATATTCCAAATAGTAGGGTCATCACCATTATCATTATGCATATATCATTTGTTAACCAAAAAATACAAAAATTGATGTTTGTTACTTATGTTCTAAGACAGGAGACTAATCAAGAGGAGACTGGGCAAATTAGGGTTTTGAGGCCCACAAGGAATTTCAAACACTCTCCTATGTTCAAAGGGTTCTCTCATCAATATTTAAGACCAAGGATAACCCAATTCAAGATCAACAACTCTCAGGATCACCTGAGGCCCCAAATTAGGGTTTTGACCTAATTCCACTGGAGGGTTGACTTTTAATCAGGACATGGCTCCAAGACTCAAACCATGATTCAAGGGTATTCAAATCAACATTACAATCCAAGACTCAAACCATGATTCCAGGTGTTTGAAGAGTGGTTTTTTGTTTGAGGCTCTTAGTGAGTGTTTGGAGGTTATGGATAGATTTTATATGATAAATAAAAGTTGTGTGAAAGGCTAACTTGGAGCCATGTCTTGGAGCCATGTCCTGATTAAATCACTCTTCAAACACCTTCTATATCACATATAGAAGCTATCCAAACACCTGGAATCGAGTTTGAACTTGCAGGGGTTCTCAAAGAGTTCTAAGCACCCAGAAAGCTTCCTTTGACATCACTGAAGGATTCCAGATTGGTGTAGCATCTCTGGAACACCTCTAAGCAAGAGTTTGATCTTCACTTTCAGAGGTATTTGACTCAAATTCGAGCATACTCATTTAAACATTGTTTGTTGTGTTTCTTGATACCATTCTGCTTAGAATCATGTAGGGAACAAAAGCCCTAAGCTTTTAGGGCCTGATTGTTTAATTTCATCATTTAATTTGAAATTGAATTTTTAGGGTTCTTGAGTGTTTTCCAGAAATTCATGTTCATCTTTGATTGTTAATGTTAGTTAGTTATGTGGTTGAATTCGTGCTTCCATGCTGATTATTTTAGAATCTTGATTTGTTAAAATTGATTGAGTTTGTGAGATGTTTGAATTTGGCGTCATTGATATGTTGTTGTTGTTCATCATGGCTGAGGGAAGAAGATGGAGTTTTCAAAAAATTCCATTTAGGGATTAGTTTATAATATAATAAGATGGAAGTGTGTTTTAAAATGAATACATTGTTAGCTCACTTGGTCGCTGTCGCACGCTCGCGAAATGTGAACAATAGAGTCGCCAGCTGTCGCACGCTCGCGAAAGTCACCAGCGCACTCTTAGTCCTCTCATGCCTCAGGTCTGGGGTTCGAATACCCCTCGCCCCAGACCTTTTGCTATTTTTTTACATTCTTCACTCTTTGAATATATGTTATTTTGAACTGAATGCATTCGCTTGTCATCATGTGCATGTTGGCCTGATGGTGAGGGTTTTGGTTATTCAGATGCAGGGCGTGGGTTCAAACCTTGGTGGCCACATTTCCATTATTTTTAATCACTTTGTTTTTTAGTTTCTTTATAAATTTCAAAAATCCATAAAAAATAGTAAAATTAATATTTTTAACTTGTTCTTTTTTGTGTGATTTAATTATTTTGTCTATTTTCATGCCATGGTAAAAAATCTCAAAAATATTTAATATTTTACTTCTTAAAAATTAATCAAAAAAATGTCCTTTTATGTTAAAAAATCAACTAAAAAATCATTTTATCTTTGACTATTTCTTTAAATGAACCTTGCATGTCCTTGTAAATATTTGTTTAGGGATAGTATAAGATGTCTTTAACTCTTTCATGTGCCTTTAGACCAATTCTCTTAAAGAATTTGGTATTTAATCATTAAAGTCAATTATGTTTAGGTGTTTACTTCAAAATCCTAATTTGAAACCCTAATACAAAAAAACTAGGTTTAAAACCGTATTCCAAGAACATGTTGATCTTTGTTACATGAATTTGTTATCTTGTACATACTTGCTGATTTTAATCCATGCTTTTGTACTTATATGTTTATCTTAACCATTATCTTTTGTACATATACTTGTTGTTTTTCATTCCATGTGTTTTGTACTTGTTTTTATCATAATTTGTTTTTATCATAAGTTAAACATTCATCATCCATCATACATTCATATATGAATCCATCCAAAGGTACAAATATCCTTGTTCATTATCATTGATGATTATCATACATACTTGTTTGTCCTTTTGTGACACATGTTATCACACACACACTTGAGGTATCCATTGATTGTTTGCTTAAGTTGTTTGTTGAAAATCCAAAGAAATGGGAATGGTATTGACTAAAATTGTCAAGGTACTCAAACTCTTTTTCAATCCCTTTTATTTTTGTGTTAAAGTATTGTTAAAGCTTTTCACTTGTCTTATGGTTTTGTATTGTTAAATCTCAACCAAACCCTTTTGTTTTTTGAACCTTGGTACTAAGAGGAGAATTATTCCCGGTGAAACTACTCTTAGTCCATTGACCTTTGTATTGTTAAAGCTAGGTCTCTTTGTTTTAAAACCTTGGTGGTAAGAGAAGAATTATTCCTGGTGAAACTTCTCCTAACCCATTGACCTTGTATTGTTAAAGCTTGGTCCCTTTTTATTTTAAAATTGTTAAGTATTGTTAAAGCTTAACCCTTTTAAAACTTGTTAAGTATTTTAAAGCTTAACCCTCTTTTAAAAACTTGTGAGTATTTTAAAGCTCACACCCAAAAAGATTTTGGCCACTTTGGCCCTTTTTCCTTTTTAAGGGGAACTACAAAAGCTATGACTTCCCTTTCTTTAAAAGTGGTATGTAGGTCTAAGATGTGATGTCTTATCGAGCTCACTTTCAAAAACTTCTTTTTCCATCCCCACACTCTTTTTAAACAAGTTCACCTATGCTTTTTCAAATACATGTACACAAAAACAATAACATTTTCAAAGAGGTTCCCATGGAGTACCATGGATATGAGGGGTTCTTAAAACCTTCCCCTTGTATAACAAACCATCCGTACCCAAATCTCTGATAAGTTTATTAGTTTTAATTTTAAAAACTTTTGTGGGTTTTATTCGCTCTTTCTCCCATTCCTTTTGGAAACAATAAAACGCGACGGCGACTCTGTTTAAAACAAATGAGCTAAGTCTTTCCCATGGCTTTAGTCTCACCAATTTCCCCACTACACATTGCAACTATCTAAGCTTCACCTTCTAAGAGTTATCCTACTTGCTTAACAAATATCTTCGGGCATAAGAATCTGTATCGACTCATCAAAGCAATTCGTAATCACTTAGTTTAACTTCAAACAATTCACCCAAGGATAACCACAAGTTACTCCAACATCTTACCCTATCGACCAGTCGCAATCATTTCCAGAAAAACATAAGGACTCACACACAACAGGCATACCACTAGCCATAACATCTCCATCCACTCCTAGAGATGCGAACAACACGAATACCCGATTATTTCCCCTCAAGGAAACTTCGACCTGACCGTCAGACGTAAATCTTGAATCTATACTTCTTCCAAATTCGGGAGAAAACACATTCTCACCAACATTTTCACTCCTGCAATTCACGACACACTGAACTAACTTTTCACACATGAACCATCTCAGAGAAGCATTAGCTTCTCTCCCACTTGTTTCAATCCCACTTCTGCAAAAAAAAAGCGATTCAGAAAGAAAACAAGCACCGACAATGTTTTACACATTTGTCGCGTACTAAGGGACAAACAACATTAGAAAACTTGGTCGGACGGACCAACCTACTCTAATACCACTAATGTAACACCCTATTTCCCCATCGGTAAATTAATAAAATCAGAGTGAATTAAATTTTTAAATCAAATCATCAAGAATAGGATGTCACATCTTCTCACATATCACAAACTGGTGCAAGTATAAATAAACAAATACATAGCAAACTATCGGATGAACCGACACCATTTTCAACATAGTCCTAAAACGTCAATTTTATTATTGCATCGGAAAAAGAATCATATTCATTATTCAACATCTTAATCAATCATAACCAATATTCTAACCAACTAAAAGAGAGTTTACACACTCCCATAATCCATCAAACATAAGAAAATAACAATTAAGCAAAACAAGTAACGAGCGTTCATCCCCTCGATGTTACGTATTAAAGCACAACGCCGAATCGAAATAAATTACGATTAACTTCATCTACTGCAGATCACCTGCACGTTACCCACTTAGAGGTAACATTTAAACAGAAGGGGTGAAATATCATAACAATATAAACAAAAGTATGATAATAAGTATATAAGGTATAATATGCATGCTTATATAATTCATCCTTCACGCATCAATATTGATCAACAATACACATTATTTACAATAAATATTCATACAATTCACATCTTATTCACAGACAACATCATGAATGCCATAAGACCAACTTTATTGACTCTATGTATGTGATACCATAACACGTCGCTTTTTGCCATATAAGGCCACATCGCTATTTGCCATTAAGGCCATTTCACTATTTTCCATTAAGTCCGCATCGCTATGAAATGCATGCAACACCGATTTGTGACAACAACTTATGCAATGACAATACATGCATATCAATAAGGTTCGTTAATACCGACTACCATTCACATTGCCAGTTGTATCACATCGCAAACAACACCACATCGCAAAACTCGTCAATTCAAGCATCATCTTCACAAGCACACATTATACTAAAGCATCATAATAATATAGTCATTTCAGAAAATCATTCTCTACTGTTCAGTGGTTTTTACACATGTTTTTCCTGTTGATTTTAGTTGCCTTTGAGTTCTTTTATTTAATGTTTTATTTCCTTATTCTGCATTTTATGCTTTGGTTGTGTGTTTTCGTGTTTGTAGGCTCAGGTGAAAGAAATGGGAGAAATCAGTGCAAAACGGAAGAAAAGAGCAGGAACTGGCCAAACGCATCTCCACACGCGTGTGGATCGTACGAAAGTACCTCCTGCTGTTGAAATGCGTCCCCGGACGCGTGTAGAAGGAAGAAAAAGCACTATGCTGCCAAAACGCGTCCCAGGACGCGTCCCAGTCAGGCAGGAAGTCTGAAAAAAGGCTCTGATCACACGTGTCCCAGCACGCGTCCCTGAGGCCCACACGCATCTCCACACGCGTTCCTGGGGGAGGAAAATCAAAGAAAAATGCTGCTTCTGCCCATACAAGTCCCTAGACATGTCTCCTTGTCCCACACGCGTGCCCACACGTAACATTTTGGGATTTTTTGTCTGAAAAGCCTTGAAACGTGGGAATGAAAGAACCAGAGTGCGTTTGGACAAGGGTTGGACAGTTTTGGGTGCGAAAATACATTGGAGAAGCTGGAGAAATCATATTCTAAGCAAGGATTGGAGATTTCCATGAGCGTTCGCGATTGAAGATCTGATTCCCTTCGTTTATCTGTAATATCTACAATTCAAACTATGATTTTTGTTATTGTTATGAGTATCTAAACCACCCAATGCTAGGGGGTGACCCTCATTTTGATCTGTAATGAAAAATTTATATTTTTGCAATGATAATTTTGTTTATTCTACATTGACTTGTTTTCTTACTGTAACACCCCAAATCTACCCCGCAATTATAAGCGAAAATCAGAGTGCATTTAAAAATATTCATCAAACAATGGGATGTCACAATTCGACTTAAACAAACAAACATACTCATATTGTAATCAACAAAGATACATAGCATTCGGAAACAAAACTTTATCCAATAACTTCCAATTTCAACTCATAGACATCTTTCAATTCAATTCAACACATATATCATCATAGAATACAACAATCAAGTAATAACTACTAATCCCCCCCCCGAGTGCTACGTATCAGAGCAATGGACACCAACTCGACTTGCCATAAAGCAACATAAAGACTTCACATCAATAACCTCGAACATCCACGACTAATCTTGAGTACCTGCCCATTTCCCATGGTAGGGGAAATATCAACAAAGGGGTGAGATATCTTACAATATAAACGAATGCATGATAAATAATATAGGAGATATAGATCGTACATAATTTCACCACTTCGCATCACATAACATCTTACAACAACTTTCATCACAAAATAACTCATCAATATTATACGACTTTCAAGATAGCAACAATATCGTTAATCAATTAAGACAACATATTCAAATCACAATTATACTACCATCACGTCACAACAAGCATATCATCGTCTTAACAATTCAAATAACATAATCAACTTATGAAATGGCGACAATGTCAACAATCAACCATGACAATATATGCAATTCACAAGTATAATTCCAACACATCACAACAGACATCTCATCATCAAGTCATCACGTCACCACAAACATAATCAAATAAGACTCAAATGCAATTCACATGTGACTCGACTTATGCAAATGCATGTGGTACCATTTGGAGTAAAACTCCCACCGTCTCAAAATTTGCCATTGGGCACACCGTCGCTATTTGCCATCAAGGCCACCATCGCTTTTTGCCATTAAGGCCACCGTCTCTTTATGCAATGGATGTGACTCAATAAATGCAACATCCATACAAACCACATAAACAATACGTCGCAACATCGTCTAAATCACCATCGAACATTATCAATATAATGTCGAACTTCAACAACAACAAAATCATCATCATTCATAAGAATGCATCACTTCACAATCACGTCACTATGTTGCATCATCATACAACAATAATTCACCTCAAAATACATCACAATACAACTTATCAACATTGACCATAGGGTCTACGACAACGACAACAAATTCATCATGTTAACAACAACCACAAATTCATCATATTATAACAAACATCAACGATTCATCATATTGCCAA
Organism: Vicia villosa; assembly: GCF_029867415.1. Classification (NCBI taxonomy): domain Eukaryota; kingdom Viridiplantae; phylum Streptophyta; class Magnoliopsida; order Fabales; family Fabaceae; genus Vicia; species Vicia villosa. Next base: position 301,380 of record NW_026705179.1, read on the forward strand.
CAACATCAACATATTCATCATATTCCTTAATTTCAAGTAATCATCATAATACGTTATATTCAACTTCCTAATAAATACATATATATTCTTAATTCATCACATGGCATCGTCGTCGACTCATACATATCAAATACGCACAATTAATCACATATAGCATACAACATCTTTATCAATTATGCATATCATCACATATCTCATTATCTCATCATAAGGAAGGCACATATTATCACTTCAATAACATTTTATCGTCATAATGAAAATGTACATCAAGTTATACCGCAACATGGTTTCATTGATTCATAGCAAAGAGCATACTTCACATGTTAACACAACATAGTTCATCACTTAATCCTAATAACATAATAGGAAACTATATCATATGGATCATTTTATTGCATCATGGTATAGTTCATTGCGTTAGCTTTCCAACGCTTCGAACGGCGCCTAAAACGGAGTTACGGATCAAAAGTTACATCATTTCAAAGTTTAGAAAAAATTCTGCAAAACAGGGTTCGCGGCGCCAACAAAGTTCGCGGCGCGAACTGAGCAAATTCAAAAATACCTAACTTTCTGCCAAGCAGTTCGCGGCTCGAACAGTAGTTCACGGCGCGAACTGGCAATTTCAGAAAATCCCAAAACACGAAAACAACATACGAATTTCATCCCCAAACCCCTAAACTCAACCCAATCAAGTTGGAAAACACCAATCATCACAAACAACCACATAATACATGTTATAAACACAAATACAACACATATTATGGATCTTGTAACAACACAACATCATTAAGCATCAATCAAACACAGTTCAAATCATCAATTCATGCATTTGTTCTTAAACCCTAACTTTTCTATGTTTCAATGAAATTGCAAAGAATAGAAAGCACACACAACATTATCAATTCCACATTCATCAACATTACAACACAATCATGGATTTCAATTATGGAACCTAATCTCTACCATACCCATCATCATTCCAACCCTTGGAGAGTAAGAACCCCACCCTTACCTTAGCAAAAGCTTCACTTCCTTCAATGGAGCTCTTCCTCTTCATGCCATAGATTTCCCTCTTCTTTCTCTTCTTTCTCTTCTTTCTATTCTTTCTCTTCTTTCTCTTCTTTTCCCCAAAATGAGTTATGAGGTTTAATCTCTAAGACCCTAACTCTTACTATCTTTTCTCACTAATGGGCTTAACCCATAACCCAATCTCTTATGTCATATTTCTTTCACTTAGGCCCAATTCATAATCTCTCCTTAATTACTCAATTAAGCCAAATAACACACATAATTGAATAATCACATAACATAACGAATATTATTCCCAATAATATTCCCCACCTACAATTGCTCCTTAACTTAATTAATACCAACTCGCAATTGTACTTCTCTGACTAATCCGACTAATAAGTCCGACCCCAACTTAACTGCTCAAATTAACATATTAATCCAAATTACGCCTTTAGAATAATACCGATAAACCTCGACTTCAACTAATTCCAATGAATAAATCCTCGATTAATCTAATTAAATAATTAAATAAATTCGGGGCGTTACAACTCTCCCCCACTTAGAATATTTTCGTCCTCGAAAATCCATCTAACATAATCGTCCTCAACTTCGCTTCCAACTCTCCAATTCTCAATTGCGTTTGACAACACTTCGACTACCAAAATAACTCAATCTGACTTAAATCAAGTGTCAATTATTCGACATCTTAACGACATACTCGTTAACAACTTACCAACCACCTCAGGAATCTCTCGACTCACCAATACTTATGGTAGCAACAACCTTAACTCGCTTATACATGGAGATACACTCTCACTTCATTAACTTAGCAACAGAATCATCAATGTCCCACAATACCTTGACTATCGATCCTTAAGGTAGTAACAATCATAACCTTCTCATACTTGGGTGTTCAACACCACACCATCATCGTATTAACAACATTCTCAATACCAAAACACATACTTACTTCCATTCTCATAATTATACATGTCAATCTTCAACAAATACCAACAACTCTATATTCGCCTCGTCATATCACTCTTATAGTGACATTAACATAGTCAGCATACTCAACTCAGTCATAGTACAAAATCTCATTTCTTACTTACAGAGTCTAATAACAACATAACGACAACAGAAACCAAATTACTATAGCGTCAACTTAACAAGATTACTCAATGAATACACCCAACTCCACCATCAACTAACATCCCTTATATCATCCTTATAAACTCGACAAAAATACCATATTCGTGATACTTCGTTCTTATCTCAACACTCATCAAATCAAACATGCAGATCAAAACGTATCATTCTCTTAGGCTTCTGATACCTAGTTCTTCACCTCTAGCAAACACATACGCATAGCAATTGCGCCACCTTACACATCCGCTGCGCAACCCTGATAATCCATCTTAAGTCACCATCCACGTTAAATCTTTCGGTCAATTACATGGTCCACAAGTCTTATTCTAGTTCAGACTTCCTTAAACATCTGTCACAAAATTGTTGTTCACTCGACATTCTCAATCCTTCACTTTACGATGTTATCTCACCTATAAACCAGCTTCTGCGACTGGTTCATTACTTCTCAACTATTCATGTATACTTTTCCGTTAATTCACACCAACCAGAGAGTAACTATCTCCACGACATAACATTCATCCCTTTATGCACTATCAAGCTAGCAAGATACGTCTATGCCATCCAATCACGATTTCGTTTACTATCAACAAGAGATTAAGGGTGATCAAGTCCTCAATTTGTCAATAGATAGCCGACAATCATAATAGAGTATAAACCATCATTACCAACATTAATAATGTTCTTTTCCAACTTGTACTCATATCACCAGAAGCATTATGATTCCGTAATTCACTAATCTTCCAAAATCATCCGGAAAGACTAACACCGGCATCTTGTAGCTACCTCCTTAAGCACCTCTGACGATACATCAGAACAAAATTCATGTACACCATTATCCGCACTTCTTATTATTGAAATCATACTCATCTCTTCGCATTACCAATTCTTACTCGCGCTTCAAAACGTTTCCATAGCTTCCACAGTTCTAATACTGCCTCAATCACTTTGCAACAATCTTACCACAAGGTCTACATTGATACTTCTTTTAATCACTGATCCAACATCGACATCTTACGCAAGGTTGCTCAACCAACAACTTCACAGTCCATCAGTAGCACTGGAACATCGCACTTTCTAAATTCCATCTTCTAGAATTTATTCTTATTACTTACAGTTACCTTCAGACACATCAGGAGCTTGCACCATACTCGCATACCAACAACCTCTACAGAGCCCTCATCCTCCGGGTAGTAAACATTAACAATTCCTTCTCACCCTCTTCTTCATGAGATTCCAACTTAACTAGCAACCAAAATCTTAAATCCAAGTCATCTTCGCTTTAGGAAACAGCAAACTCCAATAACACTTGCATTGTCGCCCTCAGCAACATACTACATCCTACAACTGAAACATAACCGAGAAGCATAGTTTCTCCCCCACTTAGCTTCAAACCAAATCCTGCAGACAAACGATCAGAAGAACAACAAGTACCGATAGTGTTTCACACACTCATCGCGCACACAGAAATAAACAACATTAGACAACATTGGCCGGACAGACCGACCTGCTCTGATACCACTATTGTAACACCCCAAATCTACCCCGCAATTATAAGCGAAAATCAGAGTGCATTTAAAAATATTCATCAAACAATGGGATGTCACAATTCGACTTAAACAAACAAACATACTCATATTGTAATCAACAAAGATACATAGCATTCGGAAACAAAACTTTATCCAATAACTTCCAATTTCAACTCATAGACATCTTTCAATTCAATTCAACACATATATCATCATAGAATACAACAATCAAGTAATAACTACTAATCCCCCCCCCCCCGAGTGCTACGTATCAGAGCAATGGACACCAACTCGACTTGCCATAAAGCAACATAAAGACTTCACATCAATAACCTCGAACATCCACGACTAATCTTGAGTACCTGCCCATTTCCCATGGTAGGGGAAATATCAGCAAAGGGGTGAGATATCTTACAATATAAAGGAATGCATGATAAATAATATAGGAGATATAGATCATACATAATTTCACCACTTCGCATCACATAACATCTTACAACAACTTTCATCACAAAATAACTCATCAATATTATACGACTTTCAAGATAGCAACAATATCGTTAATCAATTAAGACAACATATTCAAATCACAATTATACTACCATCACGTCACAACAAGCATATCATCGTCTCAACAATTCAAATAACATAATCAACTTATGAAATGGCGACAATGTCAACAATCAACCATGACAATATATGCAATTCACAAGTATAATTCCAACACATCACAACAGACATCTCATCATCAAGTCATCACGTCACCACAAACATAATCAAATAAGACTCAAATGCAATTCACATGTGACTCGACTTATGCAAATGCATGTGGTACCATTTGGAGTAAAACTCCCACCGTCTCAAAATTTGCCATTGGGCACACCGTCGCTATTTGCCATCAAGGCCACCATCGCTTTTTGCCATTAAGGCCACCGTCTCTTTATGCAATGGATGTGACTCAATAAATGCAACATCCATACAAACCACATAAACAATACGTCGCAACATCGTCTAAATCACCATCGAACATTATCAATATAATGTCGAACTTCAACAACAACAAAATCATCATCATTCATAAGAATGCATCACTTCACAATCACGTCACTATGTTGCATCATCATACAACAATAATTCACCTCAAAATACATCACAATACAACTTATCAACATTGACCATAGGGTCTACGACAACGACAACAAATTCATCATGTTAACAACAACCACAAATTCATCATATTATAACAAACATCAACGATTCATCATATTGCCAACAACATCAACATATTCATCATATTCCTTAATTTCAAGTAATCATCATAATACGTTATATTCAACTTCCTAATAAATACATATATATTCTTAATTCATCACATGGCATCGTCGTCGACTCATACATATCAAATACGCACAATTAATCACATATAGCATACAACATCTTTATCAATTATGCATATCATCACATATCTCATTATCTCATCATAAGGAAGGCACATATTATCACTTCAATAACATTTTATCGTCATAATGAAAATGTACATCAAGTTATACCGCAACATGGTTTCATTGATTCATAGCAAAGAGCATACTTCACATGTTAACACAACATAGTTCATCACTTAATCCTAATAACATAATAGGAAACTATATCATATGGATCATTTTATTGCATCATGGTATAGTTCATTGCTTTAGCTTTCCAACGCTTCGAACGGCGCCTAAAACGGAGTTACGGATCAAAAGTTACATCATTTCAAAGTTTAGAAAAAATTCTGCAAAACAGGGTTCGCGGCGCCAACAAAGTTCGCGGCGCGAACTGAGCAAATTCAAAAATACCTAACTTTTTGCCAAGCAGTTCGCGGCTCGAACAGTAGTTCACGGCGCGAACTGGCAATTTCAGAAAATCCCAAAACACGAAAACAGCATACGAATTTCATCCCTAAACCCCTAAACTCAACCCAATCAAGTTGGAAAACACCAATCATCACAAATAACCACATAATACATGTTATAAACACAAATACAACACATATTATGGATCTTCTAACAACACAACATCATTAAGCATCAATCAAACACAGTTCAAATCATCAATTCATGCATTTGTTCTTAAACCCTAACTTTTCTATGTTTCAATGAAATTGCAAAGAATAGAAAGCACACACAACATTATCAATTCCACATTCATCAACATTGTAACACAATCATGGATTTCAGTTATGGAACCTAATCTCTACCATACCCATCATCATTCCAACCCTTGGAGAGTAAGAACCCCACCCTTACCTTAGCAAAAGCTTCACTTCCTTCAATGGAGTTCTTCCTCTTCATGCCATAGATTTCCCTCTTCTTTCTCTTCTTTCTCTTCTTTCTATTCTTTCTCTTCTTTCTCTTCTTTTCCCCAAAATGAGTTATGAGGTTTAATCTCTAAAACCCTAACTCTTACTATCTTTTCTCACTAATGGGCTTAACCCATAACCCAATCTCTTATGTCATATTTCTTTCACTTAGGCCCAATTCATAATCTCTCCTTAATTACTCAATTAAGCCAAATAACACACATAATTGAATAATCACATAACATAACGAATATTAATCCCAATAATATTCCCCACCTACAATTGCTCCTTAACTTAATTAATACCAACTCGCAATTGTACTTCTCTGACTAATCCGACTAATAAGTCCGACCCCAACTTAACTGCTCAAATTAACATATTAATCCAAATTACGCCTTTAGAATAATACCGATAAACCTCGAATTCAAATAATTCCAATGAATAAATCCTCGATTAATCTAATTAAATAATTAAATAAATTCGGGGCGTTACACTTACTGCTTTATTGCTTTTTCTGTCGGACAAACGAAAATTGATTTTATGTGATACAATTAAGCCGGACAAGCTATTGTTCATGATCTGTCTGAGAACATATTTTAGTAGATATTACCTAGGACTAGAAATACCCTTCAATAATCAGAATATTCTTGGTATTGGAAAGCTTAATGTCAACCATAATTTTCTATGGACATAGTGATTAGGTTGAGGGATTAAAGAATTATTACCTGAGGACTTGGGAATAATAAACCTTAAGAACTGATAGTTAATTGGTCAAACCATTATTGCAAGATATAGTTATAATTGTTGCATGATCAAATCATTCACCATCCCTAGCATCCTACTCATATCTGTCTAATTCATTCGTACTTTAATTATTTACTGTAATTGCTTTTTATTCAAAACAAACCAAAACCCTTTTACCTTTTGTTTAATTGATATTGCTGCAAAACTCTATATCGTCAAGTAGTCCTTGTTTACGGTGATTTCCGGTAAACAACCGCTAGTCCTCCAAACTATAAAATATACTTTGGTTACTCGCAGGATCGACTAGATTGATCCTAGGACATAGTCAAACAATTGTCTTTCGATATGATTTGGTTTATATTTGTTTGTTCTGACTTCAAGAAAACTTGTTTGTGATATGATTGTATGACTATTCACTCGAAAAAACACTTGTTACACATGATAATATGACTTTCGACAAAGAAAACATAAATAAAGCGTGTAGATTGCAGAAATGTAAAGTGCAAGAATATAACGTGCTAGAATGATAAATGCAGAAATGTAAAGTTACTTCGAAATGAAAGTTTAAACGAAGAAAAATGAAGGAATTGAAAAGATACTTGAGTAAAGAAAGATACAAATGTATTTAAAATGGTGTTGGTGTCATACATACATTTCTCAGCGAACTCGTTCTCTAGACACTTGATACTTGAGTGATTTGTGAGTGATTTGTACAAAATGAACACACGGAATCCTAACATTAAGACCCTTATTTATACTAATTTCGACCCTAACGGTCCTACACTAATCTGATGCCACGTTGCTCACAAGAATTCTTGGGATGCCATCTGTCTTTGTTCGGTTACACATACTACTTCGAAATTCAAATCCTCTCGCCTGAATCCTCTTTTGACGCGTGGCAACGTGATCAGAACCGAGAATGTCACGAAAATACGTTAAGCTTCAGTACCCTTCGTATTTCGCAAAACGTTTAAGTCTTTAAAGATAATTCTTTTCGAATTAGCTCCGATCCTAACCATCTTCACTCCAACTCAAACAACATCCTCGAAACATGGCCATCAGTAGCCATTTTTAATCTCAAAAATGGTCATCAGTAACCATCTTTCTTCAAATTATAATCCTTCAAAGAATATTTCTTCTAAACGAAATCTCCAGCCAACAAATTGTCCCCAATAAATGCCTGTTTCGAAAACCAGAGAAATAGGCGTTTCTTGTTACAACGAGATTTCGTTTTACTCACTTTTTAGAGTTCCAAGACAACTGACTAACTTCATAATCATTTATGACTCCACTTTCAAAATGTCTTGTCATTTTCAAAGATGTCTTCTCAGAACTTACATTCCCACGTTCTGTCATTACTTTATGATCATTACTCCTATATATTAGGAGTAAGGCTAACAACTGTTCGACCGCTGTTGGATTAAATCAACGCCTGCCGCGTGTCTTTGACTTTTACCCAAAATATTTGAACGGGTTTCCGTTAAACCTTTAAATATTTGAACTTCTACCCTCACATAACTTTCACTTCTATTCTCCTGCGTTCATCACATAAAAGAAAATCCTTTTTGGTCTCGTTTAACCCATTTCTCAAATCAAATTTACTCATGGCGTCTTCTTCAAATGCTCTTCAACCTATTCAAACACTTCAAAATCCTACACATATAGGAAATCAAGAACACATTCCAGACCCAAATGTTGCAGAGGCACGCGCTATCTACGCTTCTCAGGTAACCATCCCTTTTGAACTTTCTGGAAAAACTCACGCTTTCATGGGTCCTTTACCGGGAGGAAATAACCCCTCTTTGAGTAAATTTTTTCCTGCTTATTATAAAACTAGACCTTTAGTTAGCAAGAATAAGATAGATGAAGATGGTCATCCAATCTTAGCTGATCCTGACAACGCGGAAGAAACATCGACTGAAACCCCTTCGGTCTTAGAGAAAATTAGGTTAAACTATGTAACCAATTTCATAAAAGTCTTTAGGTCAATCCCTTTAGCGAAAGATCCTGAATTGTATTACGCTTTGCTAGCCAAGGTGGAAAAGCAAAAAAGCTTCATTTTGGAAAGAATTAGGGATTTATGACCTAATTCAGTTATCTAAAACAGGTTTAGAGTATAACCAAACCATGCTAGTAGCATCAGTACATTTCTGGGATGCTTCTCACAATACTTTCCACCTTCCTTGCGGAATGATTACTCCTACTCTTTTCGATATAGCTGCTATTACCGGGCTTCGACCAACTGGGGAACTCTTCGATCCCAACTTCATGGATACTGATACCATCCAGTTCAATGAGGCAACAGTCACCTATACTGCTTTCATTCAAAGGTACCATGTTCAGAGGACTGCGGAAGCTACTGATGAAGAACACATTGCGTTTCTAGCACTCTGGCTTTCGAGATGTGTCTTTTCTTCTAGGTCTATCCAAGTAGCAAAGAGATATCTTTGTATGACTAATCAGATAAATGCCGGAAAAAAGCTAAACTTATGCCAATTAATTTTAGGATTTCTCTACGAAAACCTTGGTGAAGCAACAAATCTCGTTAAAAACTATAAGACAGGATCCCTTCTTTTTGCTGGTCCTTTCTGGTTGTTGCAATTATGGCTTAATGCCACTTTTGAGGCTCACCTCCCATACAAAAGTGTTGTTGATGAAGAAAATACAGATATAAAGAATCGAACAGTGGAAGGAACCCGATTAGCTTACCTAACTCCCAAGGAAGAAACTGGAAAACTTCATGAAGCCTTCTTGGCGTATGTGATGATGTTCACTAAACGTTACCAGTTTAGCCCATCTATGGCTCCTTTCGTAAAAAGGAAGGTAGGTCCTGAATGGTTTACTCGAGAATTTCCAGCAACTTCTTCCGACCAACAAGCCGAATCCATGGTCATTTGGGAGGCTTTCCTTACTCCTAAGCTATTATACCACCGACTTTGATCTTCAAAAAGTCACTGCTATCTTCTTCGTTATCAACCAAATCTGGTTTCGAGACAATTTGGGTTGGTTCAACTCAAACCAAAATGCTTGTATGACAAAAGGAATCACATGTGCCTACACACTCTACATTTATCTGAAGATGAATACGAGTCAAAAATCTCCAAATATGTTGGCATCACGACTCTGTCCCCCGTCTCTTTCGAACCTGCTTTTTATTCTACCATAGATTTTCATCAATGGTGGATAGATTACTACACTACGCAAATCTTCGATGCTGAGAGCCTTACTCAAGAACTAACTGAAGCTTTTGCTGATGTGCAGGCGAACTTCCATAAAGGTACTTCAACTCATATTAAAGAAATCCAAGCATTTCAAAAATTCTTTGAAACTATCTACAGGCCTTATGATCTTAGTCGGACCATTCGTGAGGTTGCGGTCATTTTACGTGAAAATTTTTCTGCTAAACTGGATAAGTTAAAATTTCCCACGTCTGTTCGACCTGAACTACGTTACGAAGTGGCTTTTAACCTTAATCCTCCAAAATTCCCTCCACTACCTAGTGCTGATTTTGGTGTGGCTTTAAGCCCTCCTTTTCCAGACTGGTTTGTGTGTGGGAATGCGATTAAAATCCTTCAGGAACAATCTAAAAAACGCGTTTAATGAGTGGTCCCGACTAAGCATACCCTGGATACTTTCGAAGGACATCTTCATATAGGTCTTGAGCACGTTCGCGTTTTGACTCCAATACCTGAAGGTTGGGGTTTTAGACAATCCTTCGACTAACTTTTCCTCCTTCACTGAAATACTGATTCCTATTTTGTTCACAGTTGTTACTCGAAAGAAAAGTATCAAGGAGACCCCTGCGGAGAAGGTTTTTGGAGCTTCAAAGAGCACCAAGACAAGTGAGAGTGATTCTGTCACCACTAGCAGGAAACCCACGGTACATATACACCTTATTTTCGAATTTGTGCAATTTTTATTTTGAATACTACTTACTTGGTTTAATATGCACCTTCGGAGCTTGAAGCCTCCAGCATCTTCGACGCGAAAAATTCCTCAGAAAGTTGCTTCAGATGACGAAAATAAATCTCCTCCTCGTACTAGACAAGCAACGAAGAAAAGACAGAAAACTGCCACCCCTTTAACCAAAGAAAAGGGATCTAGGACTTCGAAGCTTACTTCATCGAGTGATAAGGTATCTTCTGATGAATCACCCTTAAAGGCTACTAGTACTATCCCTATTGTAGAGAGCCATAACTCAAGCCCAAAAAATGTTCCAACCAAGGTATTTAGATTTCATAACATAATCATTTTTTCAAATTTTAATTTTAATGATTAAGTTCACATCTTACTTTATAAATGCAGGATGATACGGGCACAACTACTTCTGATCTCAAAACCTTAAGTCTCAACATTGATCTTGACAATCTTCAAGGTAAGTGTCTGCTTTCTCTAATGATAGATGAATTTATTTGAACCTTTCTATTTTGATCAATTCTAACCGTTCAACACAGGTATTCCTCGACACAAATCTCCTGTGCTTTCTCCAGTTCTCGAAGACGCTCAGCCCCTTGCAACCATCATTCCACTGCTGAAGAAAGCCATTCAAATGACGATTCTCCACCTACTCGTCAAGGTGAAAATGTGGGGGAAAATCCTCAATGTTCAGATAGTGATAAAGTAGTTGGACAACCAACTGGAAGCGAAGATATTACTTCTGAACATGATGCTGCGGAGGAAGCTTCCAATTTGCCTACACCTGATCCTCATGAAGCTTCGACTTTCGGGACTATAGCTACTCCTATGGCTACTTCAAAGCAGGCCCCAACAATGCTTACACCTTCAGAACTATAGCAACTCAAGAAAACTGATCCCGTGAGCTTCCTCAAGACCATGATGAGTGTTGACAATGTTTCGCCCGTTGGGCTTGGAACTTCTTCTAACGTCCTGGCACAGAGCGGTGACAAGGATGATATTCCTAATCTCCTTCGTCAAATAAGGGAGAAGTTCTTTGAAACCAACCTCATTGAAGTTCTAAGCAAGGATTCCACCAACTGTTACAGCTTTAACAATCTTTTGAAGAAAGTGGATTTACTTTTGGTCTCAGAGGAAGTTTCACAAGTGATTGTTTCACTGGGTCCTCTGACCGAACAACTTCAATCTGATATTCTTCGAAAATGAAATGTTGATGAACAACTCACAACAAAGGTGACTTCTCATAGTTCTTCATGGAAAGGTGCTAATGATGCAACAACAAAGGCTGACGCCCTCAAGCTTAAACGTTCGAAGAACCAGAAAGAATATGAAGCTTGTGAAGCCAATATTGAATCCTGGAAGCAAGAAATTAAACTCCTCGAGGAGAAGATAAAGGAAGCCCAGCCCCGTCAGGAAACAATCCAACAAACCCATCAGGATGAATTGACTGAAGTGGCGCAGTTAGGGATTCGACACTTCGAGACGGCACAAAAACTCGTGCCAGAAATCGGGGAACTGAAAAGACAACAAGCGTTAATCGAACGTCGTATGTCTTTATGGCAATCCCAATATTCGAAGATGAAAGATAACCTTCCTAGGGACTTTAACTAATTACTTTGAACCTTGTAATATCCTTTTGTGTTTCGTACTTAGTTTTTATTTTGTAATCAAACTTCCCCAGGAATGTATAAGCAGTTTTGTCTTTCCATTTTCCATATATCAAATTTTATAATTGTCACGAGTATCGTTTTAACAATTCCTAAAAATTGTCAAAATTTATTTTTATCATCATAATGACTTTAATAATGTACCCACGTGACATGATTACTCTTCGCAGCCTCTCAAGCCTAGACTTGACGTTTCCACTTCCCTAGTCGTAACCATAATTAAATGGTGACGTCACTTTTTCAAAATGTCTATTTGAGACGTGCGTGTATCAGTTTTCAAAATGATTACACTCCAACTTCCAATGTAGGAAACGGCGGGGACCATAACTTCTCTTGGGGATACCAAACACAGTCCAATCACCACTTAAAAGATGAACCGTTCTTTTATGACCAACATATTCTATATAAGGCTTTAGCATTCTACTCATTCTTTCACCAAACTCTTATCAAACTTTCCTTTCTTCCCTTTGTACTCTTTCAAATACAGAACTTGATAAAACCTCTTGCTCTCTTCCTCACAATGGCGCAACCTTTGACTTACGCTACCATCCGGTCCTGCATCAAAAAGGAATTCAAACTCTCTGAGGAGGAATTCGAGGAAAACCACATCAATGCTGGTGCATTATTTGCCAACCAACAACTCCAATTTTACCAGGAAATCCTGGAGGAATCCGTTTATCCTAACATGCTGGCAGATTTTTGGATGTTTGCGTCCCTCCGCATAGATCTAGAAGGGAGAACCACCATTGTGTCTCAGGTTCGAAGGGCTCACATTACCATTACTCCCTCAACCATCTCTGAACTGCTGAGGTGTGACAATTTTGGAGAAGCATTTGATGATAACACCATTAGCATGACTACCTCTGATGTCTTGAGGGCTCTCATGGCTAATGACCCCTTTAGCGCTAAAATCATTAGAATTTGGCACCAACTTTTAGTGGGCAACTTTCGTCCACGAAACCATGATCAAGACAGCATCATGATGGAAGATCTGGAGTTCATACTCTGTGCTCTCCGGGGAAGAAAAATCAACTTTCCATTGCTGATCTTCAAGCAACTTGTCGAAGCTGTTGCTATGGCAGCCTCTCGTCAAGGCGTAGTGACATGTCTTCCTTATGGAAGGTTGTTGTCCTACATGTTTCTGAAAAAAGGCATAGTGAGAAGAATGCGTAGGTCAGGATCTCTAGGTCTCTTCGAAGCAGAAAGCTTGCCCCTGCTACCTTTGGAAAATATAGAACAAAGGATCAACTAGAGGATGTTTTGTTTGAGGCTTTGATGGAGGTGTTATAGGTCTTAGTTTTATTGTCCAAAATCTTTTGAATGCCCCTTTTTGATAGCCTCTAGTATGCTTCTATTTCTGTAGCTTTTGTTGTTCGTGGAAACAAAAATTTCCAGAATGAATGTAATCTTCTAATCTTAGTAAAATATATTTTGACACTGCTCTGTCTTCTTACTTTATTTACCACATATTCTACTTGGACACGAAGCCATTTTGGTGCATGTTCAACCATTTTGGCCTATGTAGCATACTTTGAATATCTATGTTTTTGCAATTTTTACTTTGTACATGCTTGGTTTGTATCTTTTCCGATATTTCCCGTTCACTCTTAAGATCCTGCGATCTTCTGCCAACTCTTCTATCTCATAAGCGTTATTTGAGAATACTTTTAAAATTCGAAAGGGTCCTTCCCAGTGTGGGGACCATTTGCCTAAAACCTGATTCTTTCGATCTATAGGCAAAATAACTTTCCAAACTAAGTCATTATTAATAAATGTTTTACCTTTCACCTTTTTATTATATGCTCTGGACACCCTTTCTTTTTGTCTTTTTATCATTTCCAATGCTCGAAGTCTGTCTTCGTCCAAATCCACCAATTCGTTCATCATCAATTCCCAATATATGTTTGGAGGAATTTCTCCCTGTCTTTGGATCCGGACTGATTGCAAGTATATTTCAACTGGGAGCACTGCATCGTGTCCGAACGTCAGTTGGAAAAGTGTAGTGTTTGTAGCTTCTTTTGGCGATGTTCGACAAGCCCGGAGTAATTGGTCCAAAGTTTTATGCCAACTCTTAGGTTTTTTCCCTACGTGTTTCTTTATGAGACCAATTAATATCTTATTTGCTGCTTCAACTTGTCCATTTGCCTGAGCGTAGTAAGGTGTAGAAGTAAACAACTTCAACCCCATTTCTTTGGCGAAATCTTGCATCTTTCGCCCAGTAAACACTGATCCTTGATCTGTGGTTATACTTTCCGGGATTCCGAATCTGTATATAATGTGTCTTTGAATAAACTCAATCACAGCCTCTTGATCCACATTCGCAAGTGGTATCGCTTCGACCCATTTTATGAAGTAGTCTATTCCTACCAAGATATATCTCTAACCTTTAGAAGATTTGGGGTGAATTTCCCCAATTAAGTCTAGTGCCCAACCTCTAAAAGGCCATGGTTTTATTATTGAATTTAATTCATTTGCAGGAGCATGTTGAATACCTGCATGTTCTTGACATTCTTGACATCCTTTTGCAAATTCTATGCAATCTTTTAACATAGAGGGCCAATACATTCCATATCGAAACAAAAGCTATTTCATTTTGTGCCCCGCTTGGTGTGCACCACATGCTCCACTATGTATATTTGAGAGGGCTAAATATGCTTCCGCTTCACCCAGACACTTTAGCAAAACTCCTTCAGGGGTTTTCTTAAACAATTCGTTTCCCATCAGGAAGTATGATAAGGCTCGATACTTTACCTTTCTATTCGTGTCTGTCGAAGGATCTTTTAAGTAGTTCACAATTGGACTCCTCCAATCCGTGTCTGCTAAAGAGTCTATATTTAAAACTTCAAACTCCTCTTTGTTAGCAAAACCTAATTGTGAGTTCTCCAGATCACTTGGGGAAAGCTTGGTGGCCATTGCTTTGCCTTTTACTTCGACCAGCTCCTCTAGTTTTTCTTTTGATACCCTGTATCCTGAGGCTAGTTGTGCCAAATCATTCGCCTCTTGATTATTTACCCTTGAGACGTGATTTAACTCCACCTATTCGAATTTTTTAAGCAGCCTATTTGCTATGACAAAATACATGATCAAATCATCTTTGATATATTTGTATTCTTTCGTCAGTTGCTTAATTACTAGTTCGGAGTCTCCTTTAATTTCGACTCTGGTTGCCCCCAATTCTAACAAAGCTTCAAGTCCAGCGATCAATGCTTCGTATTCAGCTTCGTTGTTGGAGCATAAGGGACCTTCAATCTATTACTTGAGCTTTATTGGAATTCCATCAGGAGAAATTATTAGTATTCTGACACCGATTCCTTCTTTATAGGTTGAACCGTCGAAGTATAACTTCCAAGGCTTCAATTCTACATATTGTTGAGGGTTCTCAACGACTGCATGGTCAACAATGAAATCTGATACGATCTGACCTTTCATTGCTTTAAGGGGTTGAAATATCAAAGAGTACTCAGTAAGGGCCAAAGCCCATTTACCAATTCGACTATGCAATATTGGTTTTGATAGCATATGTTTAATAACATCGCAATGAGACGAAACATAAACATCAACTGGCCTTATATAGTACTTGAGTTTGATACAAGAGAAATATAAACAAAGGCAGAGTTTTTCTATTGCGCTATACCTAGTCTCTGCATCATTGAGTACCCTACTTAAGTAATAAATGGCTCTTTCGATGCCATTGTCGTCTTCTTGAGCTAACATGCTACCTATTGTATTATCTGATGCTGAAATATATAGGCGCATGTGCTTCTTCCCATTTGGGGGAGATAATATTGGTGGATGCATCAAGTATTGCTTGATTTTCTCAAAAGCTTCCTGATGTTCAGCACGCCATTCAAACCTTCCTTGCTTGAGTCGAAGTAGGGGGAAAAAGCTTGCGTGCGTCCACTCAAGTTAGACATAAATCTTCTCAAGAAGTTTATCTTTCCTAGTAAAGACTATAGTTCTTTCTTCGTGGATGGAGGCTTTGTTTCCATAATAGCCTTTGTTTTATTCTGATTAATTTCTATTCCCTTTTTGTTGACTACGAAGCCCAGGAAATCTCCAGCCTGCACAAAGAAAGCACATTTAAGGGGATTCATCTTTAAGCCATGTTTTCTCATTCTTTCGAATGATTGGCTCAGATGGTCAAGATGACTGTAATCTGAAACAAACTTTACAACAATGTCATCTATGTATACTTGCATGAAAGTTTCTATAAAATCATGGAATATAGAGTTCATTGCTCTTTGATAAGTTGCCCCAGCATTTTTTAGACCAAAAGGCATTACAACCCATTCGTAGGTGCCTATTGCCCCTGGGCAACGAAAAGCTGTTTTGGACACATCTTCTTCTGCAATGAAGATCTGGTTACACCCAAAATATCCATCCAACATACTTAGATATTCGAAGCCTGCGGCTGATTCTACTAACATTTCTGCCACAGGCATGGGATATTCATCCTTAGGCGTTGCTGCATTAAGATCACAAAAATCTATGCATCCTCTTAATGAACCGTTCTTTTTGATAACCAGCACAATATTAGCAATCCATTCAACATACCTTGTAGTTCTGATGAACTTGCACCGTAGAAGTCTCTCGACCTCTGCTTTGATCTTCGAATGAATCTCCGGTGCGAACCTCCTAGGAGTTTGCTTGATGGGATTTTTTCCTTCCTTTATGGGCAGCTTTAATTCGACCAAGTCTCGCCCCAAACCAGGCATCTCATTGTAATCCCATGCGAAGCAATCTTTATTTTCTTTTAGTAACACGATGACTCTTGATTTCAAAACTGGCTCTAATTTTGCACTGATGTATGTCACCCTCTTCTGATCTTCGTCTCCAAGATTTACTTCTTCAAGTGGATCTTGGGCTAACATTTTTATATTTGACGCCATTGGGTCTTTCTCGAATCCTAAGGGTTCTTCATCATAGATTGCGTCCAGCCTTTGACTCAATTCTTCACTCGAGATCTTTTCGGCTTGAACTGTATCTTCAGGGAATTGAGGGATCGAATGTACTCCAGAATCCGTCGTTTCTGCTTCTCTTTGAACTGTACCGATAGTCATGTTTGATAATTCGGCTTCGAGAGCCGTCTTTCTTTTGTTCTCGGCTATGTAAGCCGAAATCCTTTCGAAGAAAGATGATTCAGACATCATCAACGTCGTCATCCCATCCTGTTGGCCGTATCGTTGGCAAATGGTCTATTGGTGCGGTATCTTCTGGACCATCCATTATTTCACTATTCCATTGGAATCCATTTGGGTGTAAAGACAAATAGTATAAAGCATTCTTGTTCGGAGTGTATATGTCTTCAGCAGCATGGCAAGGTCCTATGTTCGCCAAGTTCCTGTCGAAACTGGTTTTATTGACTTGATTAACTTCGGCCATGTAGTAACTCTGATCTCCTTCAATGTTTTCTACTATGTCATCTTCCCTCCAAATGGTTAATCTTTGATGCATTGTCGAAGGCATTACAGCAACTCCATGGATCCACTCTCTTCCAAGCAACAGATTGTAATTCGCCTTTGGTGGTATCACCATGAACATCGTTGGCCTCGTAATGTCGCGGGTGAAAAATCGTTTTGTTCCTCTTTTTTTGTAGGATGGACACCTAATGCCTTCTTTGGGCTCGAGTGCTCAAAAAATGATTTTTCTTTTGTACCGACCAAACTTTTTATTATTTCCAAAGGAGGAAAAGGAAAAAAGCTGCAATAACCTAAAAGTGGGGGGAGAGATCTTTGGGTAAGAGGGTTGGTTATACGAAGGGAAGGTATTAGCACCCAACGTATCTATAATACTCTATAGGTTTCTTTGCTTTGTTTTTCATTCCATGTTATTGAGAGGTTCTTGTGAAATAGGTGGGACCTAAGGTGTTTGTTTGATTATGCTCGCAAAGATCATCGCGATCCTCTGCATACATATCCCTTAGAGGGAATCAGAGCATCTGTAGCTCGGGGTCTACGGGTGCTAAGGTTTGAGTGGTTTGAGAGAGAAGTTTTGCTCGCCAAGGATACGACCTTGTGCCTACGTATTCTCAAAGGGATGTTGAGAAAGTCAGAGCAATCGTAGTTCCCACTTATGCTAGTGGAAGCAAAGGAAAAGAGACAAATGTCATCTCAATGTTTGATGTATCTAATCTATATCATCACATACATCTGTTTGTTTTTGTTTGAAAATCTTTTCATTATAAGCCCTGGGCCATGCCACTTATGGCGCTTAGAATGATAAAGATGTTTTTGTTTGTTTAACCAGCCTTGTGGCAAAAACTTTCAATGAAGTCAGCCTTGTGACAAAAAGTTTTGATTAATCAGCCAGCCTCGTGGCAAAAGTTTCAATGAAGTCAGCCTTGTGACAAAAACTTTGATTAATCAGCCAGTACGGTGGCAAAACGGTTTGATTGATTAGCCAGCCTTGTGGCAAAAAGAAGTTTGATTGATTAGCCAGCCTTGTGGCAAAAAAGTTTGATTGATTGATTGTTTGTGATGATATAGAAGAGATACTCCTATCATAGAGATGATAAATGTCTAATCTCCTAGGGTATTTGATTTGGATATTTGGGATGCTTATAAGAAGCCCGTGGGTCCTTGTACGAAGCCCAAGAGGAGGCTATTCGAGGGTCCTTGCATTGTAAGCCCAAGAGAAGGCTATGGGAGGGACAATCCAGGGTCCTTGCATTGTAAGCCCAAGAGGAGGCTATGGGAGGGTCACTCGTTTGTACAAAGCCCAAGGGGAGGCATGGTATAGTTAGTTTGAGCTCTTAGAGCGATTTCACCGGGAAACCATACTCTATGTCCTAACCTAAACTAGAGAGATTCTTTTCACGAAGCCCAATAGGAGGCTATGGGGAACCTAGTGTTGTACTAAGTTGAACAAGTATATATAACACAATCACAAACATGAACAAGTACGAACAAATATGAACGAGTACATGAACAAATATGAACAGTTATACATATATATGACAAAGTGTGTGTATATAATGGAGTTTATGAAGGAAATATACCTGTAAGCATGCTCCATTTGCATACACGGGGGCTCGGGACTCATACTCGAGGAGAGGTCCACTTGAATTTATTCAAAGCTATGTAAACAGGTATTTACAAAGGGGCTTGGGACTTATACCTACATGGAGGCCCATGATATTTTTGGGAAGATTTAAAGAAACCTTCATTTTTGTATTTTTTTTTTGGAGTTTTAATTGATCGAGATATGTACAAAAGTGTGTGTGTACAATGAAATACCGAATTTCATGTACAGGAATGGGTATGTACAAAAGGGGCTTGGGACTTATACCTACGTGGAGGCCCATGGTATATTGAAAAGTTTTGTTTCTTTGAAGTTTGGTTGTTTTGAAAATGATTTGAAAATTGTTTGAAAAGATTTTATTTTGAAGAAGTTTTATTGTTTTGAAAAAAGTTTATTGTTTAAAGAAGAAAAAAAACTGTATAAAAGGAAAAAGGAGTGGGTCTTATACTCTCTAATATTCGAGAGGCCCCACATCGTTTTGAAAATCATTTGATCAATTAAAAAGATTTAATCAATAGTTTCAAAAAGAAATGGTTTATCGTTTTGAAAAGAATCGTGATCGCTTGTTTTAAAACGGTTTTGAATTTAAAAGAAATCAACTTAATTAAGTTAAAAACAAGTTTTAATGCTTAATTAAGACCTAAATGATTAGGGTTTGATCACAAAAAATATTTACAAGTGATTATGCTTGAAAATTAAATGAAAAACAATATTTAAAGTATTTAAAAACACTTAAAAATGTATCATTTTAAACCTAATTAAAAACATATTAAATAAATCTTTTTTTGTGATTTTTTTTGATATTGTCAAAATATGTATATTAAACAAAAAGTGTTCAAAAAATGAAATTAAAATGAGCTAATTTGATTGGTCAATTAATTACTTAAAGTTGTGTAAAAAATGGAAGAAAAATAGTGATAAAAAATATGTTTTGGCCCCTAGAGGTGTTGAACTCGTGACCTGAGGGTTACCACTCAAAAACAATACCAACTGGACCACGCGCGTGGTCTGACTAACAAAGGCAAGGATTTGGTTATATTTCAAACTCAATTTTTGAATTTCCTTCGCAAAAAATGGCGCCAAGAACACCATCCCCATTTGAATTTGAAAATCTCTAAAACTGAACCAAATTGATCAAGTGAAGGGTCTATCTCACTCGTTTTTTCACAAGGAACATGATGGTACCATTTAATTTCATTTATTTTTACCCTAAGATCATTGATTTTCTGATGAACACGAAGAACCCTAATTTCTGAGTTTCAATCTGAAATCGTGTATGTGCAAGATAAGTTGCAATTGATTGAGGGTTAATGATCCATGCATGTGCAGAAACAAGATGGTATGGTAGTTTTTCATTTATGATGCATGTATGATAGAGTTTGAAGTTCAAGAGAGCTTACCTTAAAAATGGCAAAACTGGAAATCGAATTCTGCAAATGAGGGATTCCAGATGTTGTTTCTTGATCTGAACACCTTCAGTGGACCTTATGGAACATGTTTGGATGCCTGGAACAATTTGAAAACCTCTTGATCAATCCATGGTACTCGATCTGCAGTACGGTTCAAGTGAGAATCAAGCTTAGTGATTTTGGTGTTCCAGATCATGTATGATGGTTGGAACAGTTCATATGAAGTATATGGATGATGTTTAGAAGGTTAGTTTGGACAGAATTTGCTTGGTATGGATTTTGGCATGATAAGGCTAGTGTTATGCATATTTGGAGGTGAGATGATGATTCTGAGTTTTGGGATGATTTGAGGTGTGTGAATGGTTCAAACACATCATATATGATGTTTATGAGATGTTAGAATCATTACTTTGGCCAGAACTTCAAGGGTTTGGAGGTTGAGTTTTCTACCTCTCTTTGAAACTTAAAACTTGCAATTCAAGAAAGAAAGAGAAAACCTATCTTTTGTGAGGTTTTGGTGTGATTTTGAATGAGGTAAGGACCTCTATTTATAGGCCAAAGTGTCTGAACTCAGAGCTTTGCAACTTGCTTCAAGAATTGGTGATTTGGCTTAAGAGATAAAAAGGAATCTTTTACATTTAATGCAAAATGGTTAAAGTGACCAAACCATGGTTAAAACTCAAGCTTCTTATCCTCTTCCATTCTGATCTCAAATCAGAAAAATATCTTCAATTATTGCCTCTATGCATCATTATTTGGATCATTTGGCAAATTGGTTCATAACTTAGTGAAAATGGCATGAAATTTCAAGTGAAAAGTTCACTAATGTCAAAATTCAAAACCATGGCTACACTCCATATTTTTTCATGCTCTTGGACATTTGGGAAAGCTCATGTTGCATACTTCAAAACCCTAGTTGAAAGTTTCTTCAAGACCTTTAAGGAAATGGGTGAAAAAGATCCATGAACTTTGAAGAAATTGAGATTTTGAGTGAAGTTTTCAAAAAGTACCAACTTTGAAGCTCCATATCTCTTAAATGGTTGATCTTATGGAAAAAAATTATATGTGTCAAAGTTGTTTATTGGATCAAAATCTACAACTTTCATGTTGGAAGTTTTTTTCAGTTTGTAGGTGAAATTTTGAGTTATTCCCTTCCAAAGTTTGGAAAAAAACCATTGAAAAACACTTAGAAAATTTTCTAAGTATGAAAGTCAAACTTTGACTTTTTGATTCTTGATTGATTTTCTTGATTTTTCTTGATCAAATGACTTCTCATATCATATATTGATGATTTAAAACTTCAAAAGTCATGGTTGACCAAAATTCTTCAAAAGTCAATTGTGATCTTGTACAGTTGACTTTTTCAGACGAATCGCGTTTCTGGAGATTTCAAATGAAACAGGCTACCCTCATCAAATGAATGGTATGAATGGATCACATTGAAGCATTAGAGGATATTGAGCCATGGTTTGAGTTGTGACATCTTGTCCTGATTAAAAAGTCAGTTGTTCAGATGAATTAGGTCAAAAACCCTAATTGTCGACCAGATGAAATTGATGACTGTAGGTCTTGAATTGAGATGTAATTTCCATTGGATGTTGTCATAGGGATTATTTGAAGATGATTGAAACCTTTGATTGACTTCCTGGGGATTTTTAGGGTTTCCCAAATGTGATCCCTGATTTCAGTCCCTGATAGTTCAAAACCCTGATCTGAGGATTTGTCTGATCAATCTTTGTGTAGGAGGTATCTTGAGCCAATAAATTAGATCAAGATAATGCACTTGAGGTCTTGATATCATGTCCCAAGTCATTGGGTCACATCCTGAGCAAAAGTCAGGAGTATGCTATCTTCAGTCAAAACCCTAATTCACTCGATTCAAAGTTGTTGAGCTTGTGAAGTGAATCTCTGAGGACTAAATGTTGATTGTTGATGAAGATAGTTCTTTTGAAATGAAGGGAGAACAAAACCCTAATTGATTGTTGCTTGTACTGATGAGTGATTTCTTGTTTAAATCCTGCTGAGTCACAAGTAACAAACACAGGCTATGCAATTTGTTAGAGATGCAAATGATGTATATGCAGATGATATGAGGTGGTATCTTAGGTCAAAAATTGGGGTATGACAGATGCCCCTATTTAAGTTTCTTCAACCTGAGACATGAAGATTGAAAATCTTCGTTTTGATAGGGTGGAAGAGACTTAAATATCAGAAGACGCGAATTTTGGACCTAAGATACCAAAATTGCGAATGATGCAAAGATATCTTTACCGAGGGATATCAAAACTGACTCCACTGAGGACAAGAGATTGGGAAGGATGCCTCAATCCGTTTTAGGAAGAGAATCCGTTTTGTCTTTTCGGGAAAGCAAGTGTATGCTTCACCAGGGAATGATAGCTTTGTAAGAAAAGCTTACCTATCAACATTATCGACTATCAGCA
The DNA here is from genome assembly GCF_029867415.1 of Vicia villosa. Lineage (NCBI taxonomy): Eukaryota > Viridiplantae > Streptophyta > Magnoliopsida > Fabales > Fabaceae > Vicia > Vicia villosa. The sequence continues at coordinate 324,600 of NW_026705179.1, forward strand.
TGGGGATAGACTTGTTTAATAATGCGCAAGTGAAAGGTATGAAACTGTATTACCGACTATCAGCACGGGGATAGACTTGACAAGGTAAAAAGAGTTTCAAAGGTTCGGTTAATATTACCGACTATCAGCCTGGTGATAGACATGTTAAATAATATAACCAGAACAAAAAGGTTACCGACTACCAGCCTCGTGATAGTGGTTCTGAAGACATGATCAATTATCAGCCGAGTGATAAAATGATTCTGGAGACTTTGCTAGGGAAATTACTGGTTATTCAGCCTTGTGAACAGCAATAAGGCCCTGATTGTCATATGGTCTTCATGTTTGATTTCCTTGAGAGGAAAAATCTTTTGGAAGAGACATAAGCTGCTCAGATGATGAGGCTATTGCTTATTGTCTGTTTTCACGACTCTGTTTGGTGGAATCGGAATTTGAATTTTTGGTAAAGACAAAGTTCTAACCATGAATGAATTGGAAAGAAACAGTCAAACAAGACTTTGTTCCCATGAGGAATGAACTCAAATGGGGATTTTCTCCTTTGTTTTGAGAGGAGAAACTAAAGAAACCTTCTTCCACGAGGAATGATCTCAGTGGGGAATTGGAGAAAGAAGATGTTCTTTCTGCTTATGGGTGACAACCTACTTGGAGGGATGAGGCGCCCATACTTATTTTTTCCTCTTTTTTTTTTCTTTTTTTTTGGTGTAGATATATCCTAAACAAGTGATTTCGAAGCAGATATTGAAAAATGCAAGAATGCATAAATGATGCAAATATGTATGAATGATGAATGTCATGAATGTAGCATGCATGCCGACAATACTGACAGACAAAGAAGTATACTGGAGAGGGACCGACGTCGCAATACAACTAGATACTTGGCAAATGTTCTTCAACACGGTGTAGATAACACGGGTGATGAATGGTGTTGCGTGCTTTAATCTTCTCTGGGGAAGATAAGCATCTTTTCTTATTGAGATGGAAGAACCTCTTCACTGGAGATGGAAAATCTTCGTCACTGGGGATAAAAGACCTTCTTCACTGGGGATAGAAGAGCTTTTCCTATCATAATCCTTGATTCGTCCTATGGAGATAGCTGTTGATGTTCCTTCTGTTGTTCACAACTCAAAGGAAAATTTCGCTTTTATTTTGAAAGAGAAAAGTAAATTCATTTAAAACCTTTTTTTTTCAAAAACGAATAACACAACTAAAGCGTCATTTTGCAAGCTAAAAGAAATTAGAGATTGTAAACAAATGGGCACAAGGCTCAAATTTATTTAATAGGATGGAAATCAGCTAAAGGCGTGATTCCATGGAGTATTTACAAAAGTTGGAAATGGTAATTATGCGGAAAAGGCTACATTGAAAGCAATAACCACTATTCCCCCCAACAACTTTGAGTTCCAACTGTGCTTGTTGCTTCAGATTGGTAATGATTTGATTGAAGATCCTTTGATGAAAAAGACTCCTCAGGTGACGAAGTATGGACTGATGCAGCTACTTTGTCATAAATCCCTAATTTTTGCCTAGATTGCCCTTTCAGGTTTTCAATCTACCAGGATGTATTTTTTCTGTTTATTGTCTCTAATTTTTGCCTGGACCGCCCTTTCGGGTTTTCAGTCCACCGAGACGCTCATTTTTGCCTAAGTCGCCCTTTGCGGGTTTTCGACTTACCGAGCTATTCTTTTGTTTTTTTTTAGACAAAGTATTTCTTGACTGCATCAGCATTCACAGGATGTGGGAGTTCATCACCATCCATGGTTGCAAGAGTCATGGCGCCGCCAGAAAATGTTCTTTTGACAACATACGGGCCTTCGTAGTTAGGAGACCATTTGCCCCTAGAATCTGGTTGAAAAGACAAGATCTTTTTAAGCACGAGGTCGCCTTCTTGAAATTCACGAGGTCGAACCTTTTTGTTGAAGGCTTGTTTCATCCTTGCTTGGTATAACTGTCCATGGCATAGAGCAGTCATACGTTTTTCTTCGATTAAGTTCAACTGATCGTATCTGTTTTGACACCATTCAGCCTCTGATAACTTAGTTTCCATGAGAACTCTCATTGATGGGATTTCAACTTCTACGGGGAGCACAGCTTCCATGCCGTATACTAGAGAAAAGGGAGTTGCCCCTGTTGAAGTACGCACTGAAGTACGGTACCCATGTAAAGCAAATGGCAGCATTTCGTGCCAGTCTTTGTAAGTGACGACCATTTTCTGGATGATCTTCTTAATGTTCTTGTTGGCAGCTTCAACGGCGCCGTTCATTTTTGGTCTGTAAGGAGAAGAGTTATGATGCTCAATCTTGAATTCCTCACATAATTCTTTCATCATTTTGTTGTTCAAGTTTGAACCATTGTCAGTAATGATCTTGCTGGGAATACCATATCGGCAAATGATGTTATTCTTGATAAACCTCACAACCACTTGTCTTGTAACATTGGCGTAAGATGCTGCTTCGACCCATTTGGTGAAGTAATCAATAGCTACCAAGATGAAACGATGACCGTTTGAAGCTTTTGGTTCGATCATTCCAATCATGTCAATACCCCACATGGAAAAAGGCCATGGAGATGAGAGAACGTTGAGTAGAGTCGGTGGCACATGGATCTTATCTGCATAGATCTGGCACTTGTGACATCTCTTCACGTGTTTGTAACAGTCAGATTCCATTGTCAACCAATAGTATCCAGCTCTTAACATTTTCTTGGACATTGCATGCCCATTTGAATGAGTTCCAAAGGACCCTTCATGCACTTCATGCATTAACATGTCTGCTTCGTGTCTATCCACGCATCTGAGCAAAACCATGTCGAAGTTTCTTTTGTATAACACATCTCCGTTCAGGAAGAAACTGCCAGAAAGCCTCCTTAGAGTTTTCTTATCTTTGTTTGATGCCCCAAGCGGGTACTCTTGAGTTTGAAGGAAGCGTTTGATGTCGTGGAACCACGGTTTATCATCGATGACTGCTTCGGTTGCAAACACATAGGCGGGCCTTTCAAGGCGCGTGATTCTAACTTTAGGCACATCATTCCAGTGAATGACTTTGAACATGGAAGATAGAGTAGCCAAGGCGTCTGCCATTCGATTCTGATCTCGAGGTATATGATGCAGTTCAACCTTGTTGAAGAAAGTCAATAGACGTCTTGCATAATCTCTGTAAGGAATCAAGCCAGGGTGGTAAGTTTCCCACTTGTCTTTGATCTGGTTGATCACGAGGGCTGAATCTCCATATATGTCGAGGATTTTGATCCTTAAGTCAATGGCTTCTTCGAGACCCATGATACAAGCTTCGTATTCTGCGATGTTGTTGGTACAATCAAATAGCAGTCTGGCGGAGAATGGGATATGAGTACCCTTGGGAGTGATGATGATTGCCCCAATTCCATTGCCAAAAGCGTTTACTGCTCTATCGAAAATTAGGCCCCATCTTGATCCAGGCTCAGGACCTTCTTCAGGTAACGGTTCGTCACAATCTTTCATCTTCAAGTACATGACATCTTCATCAGGAAAGTCAAACTTGAGAGATTGATATTCATTAATTGGTTAATGCGCCAAGTGATCGGCGAGAATGCTTCCTTTGACCGCTTTTTGAGCACGGTACTCAATGTCATACTCAGATAACAGCATTTGCCATCGGGCAATCCTTCCTGTTAATGCAGGCTTTTCAAAGACGTACTTGATCGGATCCATTTTGGAGATTAACCAAGTAGTATTGTTGATCATGTACTGGCGGAGACGTTTTGAAGCCCAAGCCAAAGCACAACATGTTTTTTCGAGCATGGAGTAACGAGACTCACAGTCTGTGAATTTCTTACTCAGGTAATAGATGGCATGCTCCTTCTTACCGGTTTCATCTTGCTGTCCAAGCATACAACCCATGGATTCTTCCAACACGGTAAGGTACATGATTAATGGTCTTCCTTCAACTGGAGGAATCAATATTGGTGGTTCTAACAAGTATTCCTTGATACTGTCAAACGCTTTCTGGCAATCTTCAGTCCATACAACCCCTTGATCTTTGCGGAGAAGCTTGAAAATTGGCCCACAAGTAGCAGTCATTTGAGAGATGAATCTGGAGATATAGTTCAATCGTCCAAGAAATCCTCTTACTTGTTTTTCAGTCTTTGGTGCAGGCATCTCTTGAATAGCTCTGACTTTGTCGGGATCTACTTCAATACCTCTTTGGCTGACAATGAAACCCAAGAGTTTTCCAGATCTAACCCCAAAAGTACATTTGTTAGGATTCAAGCGAAGCTGATATTTCCTTAGTCGTTGAAACAACTTCAAAAGGTATTCAATATGTTCTTCTTCTGTGCTGGACTTGGCTATCATGTCGTCCACATAAACTTCAATTTCTTTATGCATCATGTCATGAAAGAGAGTAGTCATCGCCCTTTGGTAAGTTGCGCCTGCATTTTTTAATCCAAATGGCATCACTTTGTAGCAAAAGGTACCCCATGGGGTGATGAAAGATGTCTTCTCCATGTCTTCAGGAGCCATCTTGATCTGATTATAACCGGAGAACCCGTCCATGAAGGAAAAGACGTTGAACTTAGCGGTGTTATCAACCAGCATGTCGATATGCGGTAATGGAAAGTCATCTTTTGGACTGGCCTTGTTCAAGTCACGGTAGTCAACACACATTCTGACTTTGCCATCTTTCTTTGGAACTGGCACTATGTTGGCCAACCATTGAGGATACTCAGAGGTGACTAGAAAACCTGCGTCGAGTTGCTTTTGAACTTCTGTTTTGATCTTGTTAGCCATATCAGGGTGAGTCCTTCGCAATTTCTGCTTAACTGGCGGACATTCTGGCTTCAATGGCAAGTAATGCTGAACAATATTGGTATCCAACCCAGGCATGTCTTGGTAGGACCAGGCAAACACGTCAACATATTCTTTGAGAAGGTCTGTCAACTTACTCTTGACATCAGCATCAAGCAGCGATCCAATGGTCACTTCTTTTTTGTCTTCTTCAGAACCCAAGTTGATCTTTTCTAAAGGCTCTTTGTGAGGCAGAATGGCTCTTTCCTCGTGCTTAAGTAATCGAGAGATCTCGTCCGGGATCTCCTCTTCTTCCTCTTCTTCGGCTTCGAACACAGGAAACTCAAAGTTGGGAGAGGGCATAGGGTTATTGCATTCAATGGGTTTATCAATAGTAAATCTGCACATGTGATTTATATTTATTTCAGAAAATTTATGAATGCAGGAGTGTATGCAGATTTTTTTTTGAAAAAGTTTTTTTTTTATTATTATTTTGGTTTTTTAGGATTACCATTTCCAGAAAAAGCAAAAAAATAAAACACATAATGTAGGGAATTCAAAATGACACTTTATTTATGATTCATCTTTGAAACAAAGCCCTAAACACAAACTCATTTGTCTTGGGCAGGACAAAGAGGGAAACTTTTAAAACAAAGCCCTATACACAAAGTTATTTGGGCGGAACATTTAAAAGCAAAGCCCTATAAAACATCTCTTTGCTTTGGGCAAGGCAGGAGGTCAAAATAACAGCGAGGTGATTACTTTGAGCGGCGAACAACATTCGGAACGTCGACAGCTTTCCAGTAGCAACGAACTCCTCTGTGTATTATGTATTCAGGAAAGTTCCCCTCGGAATTATCTTCAGTATTGACATTGACCGCTGGTCGAGCAGGATTTGAAGGTCCTGGTTTGTCGCCCTTGTTCTTTGTAGAGTTGAAACGGTCTTCTTCCACCTCTTGAAGAGCATATGATGAGTCACAATCTTCAGAATTTTCAGGATGTATTTCCCAGTCTTCAGGATGAAGAGACTCATTGTCAGCGACACTTTCCGAGTCAGTTGCGGGACCATCTTCCCCTTCATCTTCAAAAATGGCATTTATGTGATAATAACCATCTTCAGGATTGTTAATCTTGGCAGATGCATTGAAGCTGAAATCTTCAGTAATTTCAGGTTGCTGAGAAAATTGACAGGGCTGATAAGCCTCTTCTGGTTGACTATTATATTCAAAGGAATCTCCCCATCCAGTTGGTTGGATATCTTCAATCGCAATCTTTGAACTTTCAGGCGCAGTATATTTCACCATATAATCATATTTTCCACTTGGTTGTCCCAAGGTGTCCCAGATTTCTGCAGGAACAGGCTCAGTTTCTTTGCCATTGGGTTTCTCCGAAGGAGGATATGGTTCTTCCTGAGATATATATCCCGAGTCATTGAGATAACATTTCCATTCTTCTTCAGGATCAGGTAGACCTTCTTCAATGCATTCTTCGATAAGGACGTTAACCTCTTGAGGAATTAGGTTAAGGAATCCTCCACTAATGAATGTTTCTTTGATCGGTCGAAGGGTTTCATCCTTCTTGGTGCAGTTTGAGAATGTTGGTGAACATCCGAGACCTGCTCTAGTTTCATTCTTGGTAGGGATCACAACTTGCCCCCAGCCAGTGGTAGTTCCATCCTTTACTACTTTCACTGCCTCTTTGTAAGAAGAGATCGATGCTTTCTTCTTGGAAGATTCGTCTTCTAAAGAGAGACCTTGGAACTGAGTTCCTTCCACATCATCAGCACTGATAAAAGAGAAATTGGATAAATGACTCACCATTAAGGCTTGTTCTCCACTTATTGTTACCAATTTTCCATTTGTTACAAATTTTAACTTTTGATGGAGCGTAGAAGTTACTGCCCCTGCTTCATGGATCCATGGTCGTCCTAACAGACAGCTATACGCAGCTTGGATGTCCATGACCTGGAAAGTGATTTGAAATGTATGTGGACCAATTGTCATGGGAAGGTTGACTTCGCCGATAACATATTTTCGCGATCCATCAAATGCTTTGACTACTACACCACTGAACTTCATAGGCATTCCTTGGTAAGACAAGCGAGCAAGAGTCGTCTTTGGCATCACATTCAAGGAAGATCCGGTGTCTACCAACACATTGGATAAAGAGTCTGACTGACAGTTCATAGAAATGTGCAAAGCAAGATTGTGATTTTTACCCTCCTCGGGGAGTTCTTCATCACAGAAGCTTAAATTGTTACAAGCTGTTATGTTGGCTATTATCCCATCAAAGTGATCAACAGTCACATCATGATCCACAAAAGCTTGATCTAAGACTCTCATCAGGGCTTCCCTGTGGGCTTCTGAATTCAACAGCAATGAAAGTATTGAGATTTTTGAAGGAGTCTGCATAAGCTGATCCACAATCTTGTATTCACTTCTTTTGATAAGCTTCAAAATTTCATCAAAGTCAGGATTGACATTGGTTCCACTGGATTGACCAACATCAGTGTTTGTATTACTGACAGGAGTTTCCACAGGATTCCCTACTGGTGTATTGACAAGATTTTGCCCGGTTGTAGGAGCAACAGGCTGCTTTGGAGGTAGTGGGGTATACACACGTCCACTTCTTGTTACTCGACTCACATCAGCAATATTTACGACAGATGAAAGAGTAGGTAAAGGAACTTCTTGTCCATTCTTTATCATTGTAGCATTGTAGTTGTATGGAACTGCCTTGTCAGAGTTATAAGGAACAGGTCCAGGTAGACAAATGATCAAAGGAGCAATAGGAACCTTCGGCTTGTTGTAAGTAACTTCCATGCGCTCAGGCATGTTGAAATGAGGAACGATGACGTTAACTGTAGGCATTTCTGAGTTGATATCTGAGACTAAAAGCTCATGCGGATAACATCCTATCATGTTAACTTCATTTTCATCCCTATTTCTGTAGATCTGAATAGTACCATTATCCAACAGCACTTGGAGATCTCTTCTCACAATCGAACATCCGTGAGGATCTACACAACATATGCTACAAGAACCATAGTGATGCTGGCGAAAATTCTGCCCTTGACAGAGAGTGGCGTGCATTTGTACCAAATCGGCTCTTGAGAAATTGATATTATAGACTCGGTACGGACCAGGACATCCATACACCATGTTCACAACATGCCCTCCATGATTGGGCAGCAGATTTGCTTGCACATTAGGATTCAAATTTCTGAAAGAGAGGAGATTAGATCTAACCAATCTCTGAACTTCATATTTCAAAGCTATGCAATGCTCAAGATCATGGCCAGGTGCTCCTTGATGATAAGGGCATGAGACCTCAGCTTTGTACCACCATGGGAGTTTCTCAGGTACTGGTGGTGGTGCTTTAGTTTGAACAAGACCTCTTTCAATCAAGGCAGGGTACAATTCTGTGTAAGTCATCGGAATCGGATCAAACTGTGGAGCTATTTGCACACGATTCTGATTATTGTTAAACTGCTGAGCCTGTGGTCGAGGCTGTTGTTGTTGAAACTGCGGAGTAAACCCCGGATTCGGTGCTGTATTAACGGATGGTGTGATAGCAGCAACCTGTCGTTGACGATTAATGTTTCCTCTTGGCCTCCCTTGGGATACCATGTCAACACTTTGCTCCTTCTTCTTTGGGAAACCACTTCCGAACTTTTTGGTTCCGCTTGAAGATCCACCTTCTTTAGTCAGACGTCCGGTTCGGACTCCTTCTTCTAGACGCATCCCCATGTTTACCATCTCGGTGAAATCACTGGGAGCACTAGCAATCATGCGTTCATAATAAAACGGACTGAGAGTATTCAAGAAGATCTTTGTCATCTCTTTCTCTTTTAACGGTGGATTAATCTGGGCAGCAGTTTCTCTCCATCGTTGGGCATACTCTTTGAAAGCTTCATGGTCTTTCTGAGCCATGGATCGAAGCTGATCTCTGTCCGGAGCCATATCCGAGTTATACTTGTATTGTCGAACAAAGGCCTCACCTAGGTCATTGAATGTTTGAATATTAGTGCTATCCAAGCCTGTGTACCACCTCAGTGCGGCACCAGTCAAACTGTCTTGAAAGTAATGGATAAGCAACTGATGATTATCTGCATAAGTAGACATCTTCCTGGTGTCATACCCCAATTTTTGACCCGCATTTTGTGTGTCCATTTGCATTTCATCTAAAAAATCAAAAATATATGTGTGTTCATTTTGCGCGTTTTATTAGATTTTTCTTTTAATAACTTTGTATTGCTCATTTTTGCTAACTTTTGATTTAGAATTAATTTGAATTCAATTTAGTTTTAGATTGAATCTTATTAATTTTTTTTAAATCAAATATCTTTGTTACATTTTCTTTTTTGTTATTATTTTATTGTCATTTTATTTTAGGTGCAAAGGAAGGACCAATTGCAAAAATGTCCATTGAATACAAATCTTTTGGAAAGCCCAAGTGAATTCAATTGAAGGCCCATGTTCAAGTTCTAAGCCATATTTGTGAAGTCAATTGCAAGCCAAGTTGTGGGGACCATCATGCATGTATCCCACATTTTTCCATCGATATCAGCAAACGAATTTCAGCCAAAATTCAATTCACCTTTCATTTATCAGAAATAATTAAAATGCAATGGTGTACTTAAAATGCAATGGTGTACATATTATACTTACAAGAAGTACAAAATACATGGGTTATAACACCACTCAGTACCAAAAAAAGGCACAAGCAGAAAGAAAGGAGGCCTTCAACCAGTTTGTTTGCTCATGGACCAAATTCCACGCCCTGTATTCATGTACAAATACCTCACCTGCAAGAAATACACAGAAATCAGTACACAATACATTTCAGAATTTCATAAGAGACAAAAGCAAGCAGATATTTTGCATAGGTCACGATTTCTTCACCACCTTGCCAGCTCATCACAAAATCCCACGAATTCTGCCCTCAAAATCACAACAATTTTCTCACGCGGAATTCCTCCTCCACTCTGCAACGAATTTGATTCCTCTCCTCACTCAAATCTCTATTCTACCCTCACTCTCATGATCCTATAAATAAGCTGCTTCATTACAAGAAAAAGGGGAGGAGAAAATTTTAGTGTTATGCTGCCAAATTGAAAACCAGAAAAATTCTCCTCCAAAACTTCTTCAGATCCTTCACGAAAACCTACACAATGTGACCAATAAACTCAACTCCATGTAACCTTAAGCAATTCACCCTGCATTCATTCAACCTCCAATCAACTTTTGATCCACAAATCTCCTCACAGTATCACAACAATCATCATATTATTACCTTCACAAACCTTCGATTTCTTCACAAATCATCAACTAGCCTTCAACTTCACACCACAAAAATTATTACCGAACCCGCAATTTTCTTCAAATTCATCACCATCGCATCATATTCAACCTTCAAACTCTCTGCTTCTTTCAACCTTCATAAAACTGAACCGATTCATAACCTTCAAATCATCTTCATCTATCAACCATCACCAAATCCGAACCTGCAAAAAGCACTAGCCACACCTTGATTCAACCTAACCTTCAGCTTCTTTTAACTTTAAACATACATCTGAACCTGCAAAACAGTGATTCACCGAAACACCGACAACAGCATCGGCGTAGAACATCGCATCTTTAGCCACCACACAACAACTGCAGCAAACGCAAATTCGAATCAACATCATCACCACCGACGCGACGAGACAACGACTTCTCTTCGCATTTTTGATTCACACGATTCTATTCGTTTTGCGTCTCAAATCGTTGATGTTTGTGACTGTTTGTTCTGAGAAATTGGTTTAGAAATTATTGATATGTGTTGTTGTGTTTGATTATTGCAGGTGTTTGTTCTTGTTTGATGAAGAATATGAGTTGAATTGGAATGAAGTTAACTGGTTTCTGAACAGAGGAGAGAAAAAGCGTGAAAAGAAATATGTGGAAGGGGACGGCCGAATGCTCCATATGACCTATTTTTTGTTTAAAGTTCTGTTTGGATCTGATGTTGGGCCTTGAAAGTGAGCCCAGTGCGATTTGCTTGATGCACTACCATCTCAGCGCCTGCACTTCTCCCGTATTTGGCCTGATGAATTGATCTTGGGCCTAGTACTTCTTTTTTGAACCTCCCTTTTATTTTGCTGTTTCTATTAAGTTTTTACTTGTTTTCTTTAAAAAATTTGTTTGTGTTTTATTTCAAAAATACAAAAATATATATATTAGTATTAGTTTTCTCTATTTTATATCAAAAATATAAAAAAATAGTTTTAATTTCTTTTTTTGATTTAATACTTGATGATCCATTTGGTGAGAGTTTTTGTGATGATTTTTCAATATATCTCTCTTCTTCTACTCCATTCTTATTTTTCTTTGAATCACAAATTTAGAGGTCTAATTCCTCTTTAAATTCAATGGACTTAGGGCGTTGATGGGATGAAAATCTTAATCCGCAATATTAAGTGATTGAACTTAAAGATGGAAGGAACCTTTAATGTGATTCCATCTTTTATTTCTTTTTATATTGGTCGATGAAAATCTTCAACATCTTTGGAATTCTTTTGGATTCTAGATGAAGACGAGACCGCTACCTATTTTCTTTTCGTGCGGTATTGCTTTTGGAGAACGATCTACATATCGTTTTCTAGCATGCATTAGCACAAAGATTGTTGACCGGCCTCGTTGTAGGGTGATTTCTATATAAATCACTTGGCGATCTGCTTAACATAGCGCAACATTTCGTGTCCCGAATAAAAAGATCAAACATGGAAGAGAATTGTATGCGGTTGATTTAAGACTTATGGAAGTTTATCGTGTAGTCGCTATGATTTTATCAAGCTTCTGATAAACTTTCATTGAATTTAAATCCGAGAACATCCTTCACTCACCATCAATCTTCATTACTAACTTTGATAACATACTTAACAAGTTTCAAGATGGTTATCTTTAACAATTAACTTTAATTTCCGCACTGTATTATATTGTTCTTTATTATTTCTCGCTTTATGCTTTATTTTATCATTTCATCATGTTTATGTTTCCTCCATTTTCTCTTTGTCCATTTGGACGTATGTTTATGTTTCCGCTATTTTCTCTTTGTCCATTTGGACGCTATGTTTATGTTTCCGCTATTTTCTTTTTGTCCACTTGGACCATACTCTACTTTTGTGCTAAAACATTAATAAATAACTTAAAATCTAAAAAATACATAAGGCTCTCTATGGACTATTGGTTACTATCCTGAGCATTTTGGAGACCTGGATTTGTTGGACTTAGTACCTCTGGACCCTGTTATGCTGTTGTTATTCCACTGTTATTCTTTCTGTCTGGCATTGGATTGTTGTCTGTTTGTGTGTGCAGGTATGTCCTCGAAAGCCCTTGATGGTTAATTCCAAGGCGTCGTGATAAGGACTTTACCCGAAAACAGCCGTTACTCTGCCCGATTTTCGTCAGAATTTTAATGTGTTTAATGCAATGTGGTGCTAAAGAAAATAAGTTCATCTTGATCTCAAGTGGTAATGTGTTGGCTTAGTGTTGATAGTCCAAAGGATGGGAATTCTTCCTTGACCAAATATGTCAAGTGTCGACTTCTTATTTTGGTCAGATCGTTTTTCCCTAAACTTTTATTTTTCCGCACTAGGATAGCCTCTTCATCTCCTCCCACTTCTTAAATTTTCAAAGTCTCCTCTCTTTTTCTAAAAAACTTCTTATGTTTGAAATCCCTTTTAAAATCTTCTTTAAAACTATATTTAGCCCTTGTTGGCATTTTCTTTCAAAAAGTAAGCACGATTAATCCTTGTCATTAGTTGCGATGCCCCACGATTTTAATACTGATTGACACGACGAAATCTTTTCCACGTGAGAGAGCTAGTGGCATACTTGTCGATTTTATCCGAGTTGGCGCCCTTCTCTCATTAGTGATGCAAAGAATTCGTTCGTTCTCATGTTTAAGATCAATGGCTGAGTATTCGCCCCGACGATGGTAAATGTGTTTATACCTTTTTCAAACGTTTTTTTAAAAAAAGCGGAACTACATTAGCTCTGACTTCTCCATTGCACCGAGGAGGTATGTAGGCACAAGACATAGTCTTGCCGAGCTTATTTTAAAATTCAAACAAACTGTTTCTTTTGCACACGATATCTTTTATAAAACACAGATTTTCAAAAAGGTTCCTGTGGAGTACCACTGATATGAGGGGTGCTTAAAACCTTCCCCTCGTATAATCAACACCCGTACCTAAGATCTCTTTTTGTTTTAAAAACATACTTTGGGTTTTTTCGTTCTTTTCCCATTTCCTTTGAAAAAAATAAAGCGCGGTGGCGACTTTCACTGAAATATTGAGTCGAGTCAATTTATGGCTTAGATCTCAGATTTTCCCCGCTACAGAAAAATGGCGACTTCACTGGGGAAAATAAATTTTAAGTGTGTTAAGCCTATTTTTGTTTATCTGTGTGTTTTTGTCTGTATATATTATTGATGTGTGCTTTTTTTGTTTTTTTTCTTTTTGGTGCTCGGTGGTTCCTCTGTGATGAGACAAAGTCCTAACCCGGACTTTGGTGAGTAACTTGAGATAGGAGGTGGTATGACCAATAGTTGCATGTCAGGAGCGATCCTTAACATGAGCATCATATGGTGGAACCCCAATCAGTGGAGGCCTCATGGAAGGTAGTAGATGTTGTTACGAGCTATCGTAGGAACGCTATTACTTTCAATAGTGAGTGTCCGTAGAAGCTGAATGGCCTAGAACCTTTTTAACCCATCTAAGCCTTTTTAGGATGTAGCGCAGAAACAAGGTCAAGTACCAATTTGAGCTTGTTGTCATGCGATGCTACACTCAGACGAGGTCTTTTTAGGAATATTATTGGTGCCCATAAGCAATTGTGCGTGCCGGTAGTATCCGATAGAAGATTGAAAACTCTGGGAACCTTTGTAGAACCCGTTCGGCAGGTACAAAATTCCCTAGTACATACCTTTGTGGGTGGTTCTTAACCTTGACTCCATGCTCGTGATGTCGAACCTTTGAACCTTGTTTGTGTGATCTTGTGTGTGACCTTGATTGTGGTTGATTCATAAACCATGCATTCATGCATCCATGAAAACTCTTTTTCTTCTGGTTTTCAAGGAACTTAGAGGTCTTTCCTTGTAAACATCATAAGTTTCATCAAACTCAATGGATCTTGGGTGTTGATGGGGTGAAAATTCTAATCCACCAAAATGGATGATTGATTTTGATGATAACTTAATCGAAGCTTTAGTCCAATGTTTGAGTGTTTACAAGTTAATATCTTAAGTTCCTTGAAACTCAAAAATTAAAATAAAAAAACAAGTCATCTGCATTGCATGCATCATTCTGCATTTGGTCTTGCTTTCTAAGGAAGTTCTTTCAGAGCCTTATTTTCTTTCTCATGGTTTCATCTGTACAACACTCGTGCTAAGAAGAGATGGAAAATATTAAGCAAGAGATCTGTGAACTCCGCAAAGGGATGATTACTTTGAAGGCTGGTATGGAGCGTCTGATTTCTCTGGTTGAGGCTTTATTTCTCCAAGTCAATCCTCCGATGAATGAAGAAAAGATTGCCAAAGGATACTCCTGTGCATAATTGGGAAGGTTGTTTTGCTTTGAAAGTTGAAGTTCAGAAGTTGGTCAAAAAATAGTGTCTTGTCATTTGAAGACGTTGGTCCTAATGTTCAAGCCAATCTTTTGCCAAAGCATGAATGAAGCTCTATTGTTGGTAGCCCTGAAGTTTGAAAGATGTTTCCTTCAACACAAGTCCAGATGGAGAGAGTCTTCTCAATTTTTAGTATTCTTACTGATTTTCATTTGTAATATCTCTTGTTTTTCAATGCAATGTTTACATGAAGAAACTTGTTTGTTTTTGAATGCTAATGCTAGTACAATGATAATGTTTGTCTTGAAGTAATCCATTCGTTTCACTCATGTTTATTTGTTTTTATGCATTATGATACCAATTGATTTTGCCAAACTCTTGCTTATGCAAAGATTGGAGGGAGCATGATGATCTGAAAACGCAAAATTTCTGGTTGTATGCTTTTGAATAAAACCCTGTTGATGATGTACAGGCATTGTTTCAAATTCCTAAACACCGGAGATATAAGGAAGATAATCCCTTGTTAACCCCTTTGAGCCTTGAAGTAGGAGTTTCTTTTCTAAACGAAAAAACCCTAATTTTTAACCTGGGGCAGGGTAGTCTTCAGTTAATTTGACCAAGTGTTCAAATTTCAAAAAAGGATTGTGCATCCAAAGGTCAAGCACGTCATATCCACATCAAAGGTTGGATTATGAGAAACCACAATGGTTATCCATCGCATATCAAAAGGTTGGAAAATGTGAAACCACAATGGTTATCCTCCATCCGCCAAGGAATGAGGCAGTCACAACCCTCTCAACAAGTCAAGACAAAATCAATGTCACACGATTTGTTCAAATAATAATCAAAAGAATAAAAAAAAAAAGAAGAAGAAGAAAAAGCTCGCTAAGTCAAAAACTTGGAAATAAATGACTTAGGCAAAAGTTAGAGCATCCCGCTGGACGACCAATTCAAAAGAATCAGTCCAGGCAAAAGTTAGGGAAAATAAAAGAAAAGTGAAAAGAAAGGACTACAAAGCAAAAGTCCTCAACAATGAACAAATATGTGTGAATACAAAAACGAAGACAAAAAGGGTGACTGCTACTCTAAGAAAGCTTCATTGGATCTTTAATAGCACAAAATCCTTTTGAGAGATGAATACTCATGTTGAGTTGACTGAACATAGGACTGGAGAACATCACGAAGTTGGGGTGGGCTAAATAAACTTTGAGCCTAAAAATCTTTTTTTCTGAAAACCGTGAACCAGGCCACGATACAACCCTCAAAAGTCCTAATTGAAACATAGTTTATTTCGAAAGCATACTTAAACAAGAAAGCGTTCCTGACTCCTATCGGTCATGCTGAAAACTTGTGTTGGTATCATATGCATACAAAAATCAATGTCATTTCCTTAACCAGTGATTCGTTCACAAGGTTTTGTGACATCTTTTAATAAAACTTCAAGACTTACATAATTTTTGCATTTTAATTATCCTTCTCAGAATAAACATTTTTCTGCTTGTAAACATTTGCTTGACATCCAGTAAGTTTACATCTGATCATCAGTAGAAAACTAAAACATTGTCAGGGGCATGTTGTTTTCCCAATATAATGCTTTTACGAGTCTGATTACCCATATGGAGCAAAGATTGAAGACTCTGTTGACCAATCAAATGTGACAAGTACAGTCAATCTGGGGTAGTTACGTCGAGATTCGACAAATCTCTCCAAG